>NC_136987.1:24824587-25419587 GCF_032717465.1 Coenobita brevimanus | reverse complement strand
TTAACAACCCTGCCATTACAAATAAACTACCTCCCCTAGAAGTAAGAAGGAGTGTTGCCTCCCTTGCATTATTTTACAGATATTTTTATGGCAAATGCTCAGACGAAGTTGCTTCCATGGTGCCATCTCTCCATGCCTTCCCTCGTGCTACACGGGCATCTGGTAATGCTCATGACTAGAATGTCACTCAGCCATATTGCAGAACTTCTGCCTATCAGAATTCTTTTATTCCCCAAACTGCATCTCTCTGGAACTCGCTTCCCCAGAGTTGTTTCCCTCCAAACTTCAATCAACAGCTGTTCAGTCTAACTGTTACAGATATTTTATGAACAGAGGACACCAGTAATCTGCTGTATGGATTATTTTTTTTATTCATTTGTTTTTCCTTCCTCTGTTCTGTTATTTAAGAAAAAAAAAAATGAAAATTTCAGAGCTCCTCGAACTGGATGATGTACAGTTGGAGAAATTTCCGCGCTGGACACTGTAGATGGCAGCAGCAGCGACAGACATAAATGATCTGGTAACAGTGCGGAGGGTGAAGCAGGGGGTGGGAGTTGAGGGGAAGGTGAGTGATGGGGGAGAGGAGGGGTGGGGGGGGAGGTGTGTGTTAGGGAGAGGTTAAGTAGCCATTTATTGTCAACAAACTCTGCGTAGATTATCATTCGAATACGATTTTTCTATTAATAATAAAAGGTAGTGGCAACAGGCTGCTAATGATGGTTCAGTATTTGATGGAATAAGTTCAGTACCGAAGCAGACAGGTATCGTCAATACTTAACCTAATCCTTCGTCTCCGTCAGTCCGTCCCCCTCATATCGGAAAGCTTTCTATTGTTGACCGAGATTTACAAAGATTTAGAGCTTATTTCAGCTGCTTCTCATGCAAGTTTGCGTAACAAAAATACTGTAACTTTCACTGCAACTTGTAATTTGCTATAGTCATATAGACACTTACCCGGCTTACGGATGGATGAGCCTGGCCTTCATACCAGACTATAAATTTAAGCATACTCCAGTCAACACTTTGTTAGGGCTAATCGCTCATATTTTAATAGGCCTATACGAGTATAACTTCATTTTCATGGGCATGCGTGTGTGATTATACGAGTATTGAACGTGCATAATCTCTCTCTCTCTCTCTCTTTCACACACACACACACACACACACACACACACACACACACACACACAGTATATATTTAGATTTCAAGATAGCATTTGACACAGTACCACACCAAAGACTTTTATAGAAACTGTACCATCAAGGAGGAATTCGAGGCAAACTGTTTTGTTGGATGCAAGATTTTCTCATAAAAAGAGAAATGAGAACAGTACTAAGGGGAAAGTACTCATCATGGAAAGAAGTGACTAGTGGAGTACCACAGGGCTCAGTGCTGGCACCAATCATGTTTGTAGTGTATATAATTAATATAGACAGTAACACTGGAAATGAAAGCTATCTAAATATGTTTGCAGGTGATGCAAAAATACTAAGGAGAATTACTAACACAGACTCTTGTAAAGAGCTACAAGAAGAATTAAATAAACTTCATGAATGGAGTAATACATGGCAAATGGAATTCAATGTGGACAAGTGTCATGTAATCAAGTTTGATAAAAGTGGAAAAAGACCTGATTGGGATTATACGTTAGGAAATAAAACCCTACACACATCAGAAAGAGAGAAGGACCTAGGTGTGATTATCAATAACAGACTATCTCCGGCTGACCACATCAGTGAGAAGGTACGGAACATGTATACACTGCTTGCAAATATGAGAATAGCATTCACATACATAAATGAAGACATGCTAAGAAGGATAATAACATCATTCATCAGACCAACCCTGGAGTATGCATCAGTAGTCTGGAGTCCTCATCTCAAAAAACACATAGACAAGATTGAAAAAGTTCAAAGGGCCGCTACAAGATGGATACCAAGCTTAAGGGATCTAAGCTACGAAGAAAGACTAAATAAACTGAATCTACCAACACTACAGGAGAGAAGGAAAAGAGGTGACATGATAATGCTATATAAATGTATATCAGGGAAGTAAAAATAGACATAAATGATTACTTAACATATGGGGAAGCATCAGCAAGAGGACATTGCTAAAAACTGCATAAGAAGAGAGGTGATAAAGACGTAAGGAAATTCAGTTTCCCAAACAGAGCAATTGATCAGTGGAATGCACTAGCGAATGAAATAGTGTGTGCCAAAACAATTCACAAATTTAAGGATATGTACGATAAATATGGTTTAAGACACGGGACAGTACGAGCTTGACTCATTCCTGTAAAGATACAATTAGGTAAGAACAATTAGGTAAGAACACACACACACACACACACACACACACACACACACACACACACACACACACACACACACACACACACACACACACACACACACACATACACACACACACACACACACACACACACACACACACAGTAGATTACCTGACATGCAGTCACACCGGAAACCTTTCGGTTGACAGGAATAAGATACAATCAGTCTATTTTTTAATTGTCATCTGAAGTGAATACGGACATAAAGTAGCTATTATAGATGATGATGTACTCGTATCTGACAAAATAATCATGACACACACAAAATTACTAGCAGTAAGACTTGCATTGCTACAAATTGTGCATGCACCCAACGTTTTACGAAGTTTTCTAATGTAATATCTACAGATGTGCTAGCAGAAGCGGTCGCCCCGTCCACACAATTGTTCTAACCAGCCTCCACACATACACACACACACACACACACACACACACACACACACACACACACACACACACACACACACACACACACACACACACACACACACACCAACTGGCTTAGTGGTAATGCCTTCGCCTGCCATCTAGTAGGACAGGTTTGCGACGGATCGGGTGCGAAAAGTTTCACTAACGAAGTGGGAGGTTACTGTTCCTCTTAAGGGAGGGAATGGTTGTGTGCGTGTGTGAAGGTCACAGCCTTGCCCTAGATTGGACTTTATGAGCTCTCAGGTCTCTTCCTGGATGGTAATGAGCTGACGATCTCGCCAATCGCGTTATCCTGACCGACCCGGTGATTTACACACACTCGCCCAAACGCATTAAATTTTAGCAAGCAGTTCTCCTCTCCGCCCACTCCTTCCACACACACTAAGAGATAATATCACATACTTATTGTCTCATACAACTCAGTTCAGGAGAGTATAGCTGAATAATAATTCTTTCTGGGAATTAGGTCGAAGGAAGGACTTATTTGTCCTATTAAATTTAAACAAGAAATGTTTCTCAACCCAACTTTTCTGTTCTACTCTGTTCTACTGAGTTTCTGATTAACTTCATGTATCAGTCTAGTACTACGCGTTCTAACATTTGTTTGAATAAACAGATATAATTAACAGAACCAAGAGCAAAAAATATCACTGATAGAATGTGTCAATACTAATGACTATATCGAGTTAGCACTCGGCTGACATTGTTCTTGTAAACCAGTGCTTTCCAAACTGGGGAACGTGCCCCCTTTGGGGTGTGTGAGGTAGATGGAGGAATGACCTGAAGCCATCTTCCAAAAATTGCTATTATACTGCTGTATGGCGCAGAAGCCTGGGCGTTGAGGAAGAATGAAGAGAAACAGCTGGATAGGACAGAGATGAGAATGCTGCGATGGCTGATGGCAGTGTCACTGAGAGAAAGGAAGAGGAATGATGACATCAGAGCAGAGGCAGGAGTTGTGTCAGTTGTGGAGAAGGCAAGAGAGGCACGTTTGGAGGAAGTTGATCCTGTGAAGGTGGCATGGAGGAGTCAAGTGGGTGTTAGCGCCGAAGTGGTGACATGTGGAGATATAGGAGGACTACTGGACCCCAAGGACGACTACGGCACCTTGGAAATAGACACTGAAGCCTTTGCCCAGGAAAAAAAAAAAAAAAATGGTTTAGCGCTAGCAGCTAGCTAAAATGTCGTGCCATTTCCTCTTGTTCAGACACGAGCTTTTTTTTTTTTCCTTTCTTTTCCTTATAGTGCTGTTATAAACATAAAATGAATGGTAACTGCACACAATTACTGGCTTAGTTTTCATTGTTACACTATAGCATTTGTACGTGTCAAGTGAGGTTGGCGGAGGATTAGTGCCCCTCCCTGTAAAACAATTAACTCTAAGCCGTTGGCCACCCCGTCTGGGATACATGGCGTCTGGCAATGAATGAATGAATGAAATGTTCTTATCCTGCATGTAAGGCGCTTTAGCATTTTCGAGTCATAAACAGCCAATTCTGTACTTTGCCTGTTGTCCATTATATTGTAAACAGATTAAAGATCGTGGTACAGTACAGCAGTATTGGCATACTGATATATATATATATATATATATATATATATATATATATACAGATAGATATATATATATATATATATATATATATATATACAGATAGATAGATAGATATAGATATATATCAAGTCTTCATAACGCCAAAGGCCCAAATAGTGTGTTGGCGGTGGGGGGGGGGAGAATGGGTTTCAGCGAAGACGTCCTGTATTTTGACTGTTCAGTTATGGCAACCCTAGTTTTAAAAGAATAAATAAATCTATAATTCAAGAGACTCATCATGATTTTCAGGCTCAGTTAAGAATAACGTAAATATTGATGAGAATATAAACGTAATGATTTCTTTAATACTCATAAACTTGCATTTGGAAGCTTGAGTGATAATATTACTGTTGTACTTTCATGTCGGTATGTGGTTTGCGTCCATCCAAATTCCTTTCCGTATTATTTTGTAGCCCTCAAAATTTTACCATCATGATGCATTTATCTCACCAGACATATCAGTTATAAATCTTGCCTTTTTTATATACACCTGCGTGATAGTGGGTAGTAGGGTACAATGTTTTAGTAAACGTATTGTGTGTGTGCGTGTGAATCAACTTAAAAAAAAAAATTTCAGTCCGATTTCTTTCAAATTATTTCTGCCAAACTTGGTGGAAGCATGAAGGATATCCAGTGAGGAAGTCTCTCGAGTTTTATGACAAAAAGCAAGTCAACGTCACAGGACTAAGTTAAATGTTGACCTAGCAAGATGAAACAGTTTTTGTTCGATTTACACCAAATTTTGTGCTGTAGTTCATATTTATGCAAGAAGGAAGCAAGTCAATTTTGAGAGAAAAACGTCAAAGATCAAGGTCACAGAGCAAGGTCAATGCTTGTTCCATATGCGTGATGGTAAAGAAATCAACTAAAACAGCTTTGAACTTACATCAGCCAAACTTGGTGGAAGAGTTGAGGGTCAGCCTGGGAGTAAACATAGTTTTAAAAATAATAATACATGTGATGTCATGATCAAAGCACAAAGACAACTTAGTTTTATCCGATTTAGCCAAACAACTTTGTTAACAAAAGATGTAGCAAGAATAAAAGGTCTCGATATTCAGAAATATCATTCAAAGGTCAAGGTCACAGGGAAGGGTTAAAGTCCAACATTGCATTCTAGGTCAAACTTCGACCTGTGTGTCTGCCTATGAACAAAGTAACTAGCCACTTTTGACTTCATTTTTACCTATTTTGGTTCAAGGGTGGAGGGTCAACTCAAATGTCAACCTGTTGTTTTAGAACAATAGGTCAAAGGTCAAAGTCATATAGCAATTTAAACCAATTCAGTTTTTGTCTGATTCAGACTGAACACTGTGCAAGGGTTCAGGGTAAGGCAACAGATTATGTAGAATGTGGTACTATATAGTCAATCATACAGTATGATAAGGTCACAGCAAATGGTCAAAGGTCAAGGTGACAAGGCAAGGCCAACTTAAATAGTTTTGATCTGATTTGGACCAAACTTTGTGGGACGGATCAGGGTAAACCAAGGATGAAGGAAATCAGTTTGAGAACAACGGGCGAAGGTCAGGGTGGCGGGTAAAGTCAGACGTTGGGTATTAAGACCAACTGGTGGGCGTGGGGCATTGCACTCTATATCTTATTGTCATCGTCCCCCTTTAGAAGGCGGAGCGATAATGTTTTTGCCTGCCTGTGTGTGGCTGTCGGTGTGAGCTTGAGTGTGTGTGTGTGTGTGTGTGTGTGTGTGTGTGTGTGTGTGTGTGTGTGTGTGTGCGTGTTCCCATTATATCTCATGAACGGCTTGAGCTGTCAACATGAAAACTTCAGGGTATCAAGATATGGTCAAAATCTTGGCCGAGTTCGAAAATGGGTAATCGGGTCGAAGGTCAAGGTGACCAAAATGGCTGTCAAACGTCAGCTATTTTTTATCGCCCTCCTTTAGCACCATTATATCTCATGAACGGCCTGAGCTATCAACATGAAACCTTCAGGGTACCAAGATATGGCCAAAATCTTGGACTTGACCAACAGCATATTCTGGTGGGCGATTAGCATTCGGCTCCCGAATGCTTTTCTTTCATTACAAAAGAAACATACATGACTTGGGAAATGCCATGTTTTATTCTCTCTCTCTCTCTCTCTCTCTCTCTCTCTCTCTCTCTCTCTCTCTCTCTCAGCTTATAGCCCTCTTCCATCTTACTCTATTTCCTTATCGTTTTCTCTCGTGGAACTCAATTTCATTTGCTCTCCTCCCTCTCATCCTCATCAAATCTCTCTCTCTCTCTCTCTCTCTCTCTCTCTCTCTCCTCAAACATTCACTGTTACGGTGTTCAAAAATTCATTCAAGAAAAACGGGTGATGGATAAAATACGGTATTCAGAGTGAGGGAGGAAAGTATATTTTAGTTATTTAGAAATAATGACTTAGAAATAAAGAGGTTCCCCTCGTCTTAAAGAAATTATTTAGAGATAATATTGTGTTAGAGCCACAGATAAACTGATTAAAGGCACAGAATAGTCACGTAGAAATTGATTAGTTATACAAAAATTATTTACTGCCGTGTTTCGAATAATAGAAACTGGCTTGATGACAGCAGTGTCTTAGAAATACAGGAGCAATTTAGTCTAAGAGATAAAATTAAGAACCACTGAGAAATACTTGAGACAACAGAATCATTAAACACGAAGGAAACTCCGTTGAACCATGTGGAAATATATTGGTGGCAGTGCTTTATCTTGTAGCCATAGAGATCTAATTGTGGTTGATGTTGCTCGGGTTCATCTCGACGTGAACCCTGTGAACTGCAGGCTAAAGATGTCCCTTTCCTGCAATCCTGTATCTTTCTTACTGTATGGGAGGCAATTCATGAACGTTTGTAAGCCGTGCAGAGGAACCGCTCGGTTATATCAGTGCCACCACATGAAGGTATCCCTCTCTAACACATAATGAGTGAATTAAAAAAAAAAACATAATATTACTAATGGAAAGAGAAGATATAATTCAAGCATCATTATCGAGGAGTAATAACAAAAATGTAGAGTTATACTGTATGGGCATCTTTATAACCCAGAAAAATCAGGCAGTGCCATGGAAATGTATATTAGTTACTTAAGGACAAAGAAATATTTTAGATACGTAAATTTATACTCAGAATAAAAGAGAAGCCATTTACAGACACAAAGACATTATATGGAGACAGAGATCTCTTTTAGGGGCAATATCATATCTGAGTCACAGAAAAACTTTTACACAGAGAGGGATATGTTTAACTTAGAGTAATAATTTATCCCCAGAAGTCAATAAAACCATAGAGACACTACAGCCACAAACTATTCTTTATAAGACACCAGGACCTTTGAGCAATAAAGAATGCTATAGAACCATAGAAAAAGTACATTTACTGTACAAAGTTATGAAATAGCCACAGAGAGATCATTTAGAAAACAAATGAATTATGAGTTGGTAACGAGAGAGAGAGAGAGAGGGGGGGGGGACAGCCATATTCTATGGAGTAACAGTAACCACTTTGAGTAATAAAGAAAGGCAAAGAAAAAATGTAAAGAAATTAAAACCAGCTAAATCAATCTGAGGCTGAGAGATCTCTGAGCCAAGAAATTACGTATATGCATGGAGAGATGATTAGAGGCGCAGAAAAAAAGTTTAAAGGCAGGTACATCTTAGAGCAGCAAAAAAGGAAAATAAAACCAGAGAAATAAATGTAAGGCCCAGAAATCTTAGCGAACAAGGAAATAAGGTGAGATAGGCAGTCCGGCCGGCAGTGTGTCAATAAACTGTTGGCCAGTCGTGTTTCAGAGGCATGGCGTCCAGTTATGTCCTCCTTTCTCCTCTCTTGTATCTCTTACTTACCTCTCACCTTTACCACCAATCACTCCCCCCCCCCTCCCCACCTCTCTCTCTCTCTCTCTCTCTCTCTCTCTCTCTCTCTCTCTCTCTCGAATATTAAGCTGCAGGCAGGGAATGGTGAATCCCTTTTATTTTATTCTTGTTATCACCGACTTTATTTATCTTTACGAGAAAAGGCCGATCGTACTGAATGGATTATCTGGAATATAAAAACGTGTCTAGACAGACATTTTTACAAGACTGTTCAGTGCCATGATTCAGCGCAAGATATTGTATATGAATTTATCGTAGGATTTTCATTAATTATTCTGTCGCAAAAATATTATGTGGATAATTTTTTACTGATAACCCCTTTTAATACGATGATCCTTCTAATTTCGTTTTTGCTACCACCTAACGTTGCTATTCAATTACAGGGCAGACCTCTCACAGTTTCCTGTGGAAAATAATTAAACATTTTTTGTGTAAACAGAAAAGAAACACTGGTTCAATACCTAGAAATTTTTTCCCTCCTAAAGAATGTTCAACAAATAAAAGCTAAATCGCTATCTGTTCATTTTGAGATGCCTGGACCCTGTGCGTTTAAAAGCCTGGAGGATAAAATTATGCTGTGGGAAAATTGTGTATATGCGAGATTGAGAATGCCTGTTGACGCCTGCATTAGAGACTTGAATAGAACTGTGGAACATGACGGGGGCTTCGTGCCGGCAGAATTGCCAAGGAATGCCAACAGGTACTTCAGAAGAGCAGAGACCTTAGCAATAGCGATAGGAGAGAAAAAGGTCTAAAACACACACACACACACACACACACACACACACACACACACGAGAGAGAGAGAGGATTACTTACTAGATGAAGGTAGGTTCTACGGCGGTTTCAGGTAAGCTGCGTTACTACATTGTACAGGGTTATAATTAATGATAAAGAGCCACAAATGGAGATGGCGAACAGTGAAATCTATACAGGTGATTTTAGAAAAAGGAAAAACGGAGAGAAAGGTTTTCACTTTAAACATGAGAGAGTTAAAAAATATTGGACCGTCAGTGGAGTTAGAAAACAGAAGGTAAGTAGCAGCACAGATGCATATTATTATCTCCACTAAGGATGTCATGTTTTACCCCAAGTTGGTTGGTTTGTCTGCTTGTGTGTCTGTTAGCAGGATTACCCAGAAAGTTATGAACGGATTTTAATGAAATTTTGTGGAAAGGTGGGCCACGGACCAAGGAAGAAATAATTAACATTGGGGGCAGATACACTCAAATAGTTATGAACGAACTTTGATGATATTTGATGGAAGGGTGGGCCATGAACCAAGGAAGAAATGATTAAATTCAGGGGCGGATCCAGATCCGAATCTGGAGTTTCCCGCACAATATCTCCAATAGCTCTCAGTGAATTTTAATGAAATTTTATGGAACGGTGGACCATGGGCCAAGAATGAATTGATTAAATTTGGCAACAGAACCTATATATCCACGGATCCGGATCCTTTTTAATGGTAATGGCATTGACAGTGGTATGCGCTCTCTGAGAGCTTTCTAGTTCAGTCTGAAATTGACAGGAGAGTGTAAAGAATTCAGGAGATCCAAGTTTGTAAACTCCAGAACAAATTAAACTATTGTGTCAATACTCACAATAACCGCCTTTGTAATGCTGTAACTGGCGGGATACTTGCAGGTTGATTTCCAGGTTAACTATAAAATGCCGCCTATATAACTAACTGGCTGACTGGCTGGCTGGCTGAGTCCCGGAAAACTAAAAGGCCACGGAGGGTCCCCAAAACATGAGTGAGTATTGTAACAGAAATAGTTTTGCCGTGGTTTTTGGCGTCCCATTTTATTTAGTTTTAAAATGTACGTCGCAGTAATGAATTTATAAAAATTTATATTTATATATTACTGTTTCCTATGACGTATCTTCCAATGTACTCCTGCGTCTCCAGTCGAATTTATTTAGCTTCAGAGAGGCTTTTCTACCTGGAATGCATGGGCACAGCTTTCGGTAACCTATTCACTAATAGGGTGGTGGCCTAAGCTGAATAAATTCGCCTGATAGCAACACGAATTATTTTTAAAAACGTGCTCACTGTGAAGTAATTAACCAATATTCTATGATGGAAAACAAAAAATCTTCCCCTAAGTTAGAAATCAAAGGAAATTTTTTTCTTCGAAATCTTTTACCTTACTCTTCACTCTGCTTTGATAGTGTATTAATGTTATTGTGGGTCGCCTAGACTCCAACCTAGATAAATAATGAGGTACTTCATTAAAATACTCGATCCAGGTAGCAGTACCTCCTTACCTGACTGGGTTTTCTAACAGGCTGGCACCAAAGAAAACGAGTTCTATGGGAGGGTAACTATTTCACACCACTTATAAACGGTATTTATTTATTGATACGAATTTACATGTAGTACGAGAGTATACTGGTTTTCAAACAGGAATATGGGCATTATAAGCATTGTTTCACTCACTAACTCATCACCATACCTGACCTTCTTTTGCCACATTACCAGATCATCATTTCTGACTGTTTCTTCCTCTAATGCTATGTAAACCTTGTCCTCCACATTGTCATCGATTGGGGAATCACTCTGGCCCTGCATGTCTTTATTGGCCAGGTCACTGGTAACATGTGAATTGCCGAGACAGTGGCATGCAGCGGGGGGGGGGAGAGGTTATGCGGTGTAAGGCATTGTCCCTGCTTGGCATCTTGTAGAGGAATAGAGGAAGGTGTCCTGTGTATACGTACGAAAAATCACGCACAAAAATTGAAAATCGTGCAAATTAGGGACCTTGCAATTGCACGACGTACCAGTACGTCGCCGGGACTGGCAAATGCAAAATGTTGCATCGTACCCATACCTCGACGGGACGTCTCAGGTTAAAAAATGCTAGAGTTGTTCTGATCTTGAGAAGGTTAATAGTATAAACAATAACACACAGAGACTCTTATACTCACTCTAAGCTACATAGTATCATCTGTCATTAGGTGCAATAAAATGCTAGTGTTGTTCAAGCTATGAAAGGGTTAGTGATGCGGCCCTGCATTAACGTTCTTAGGCTCCTGTACTCACTCAACTGAATAGTATCGACTGCTGTGCTGGAACAGCATAGTAGAGTTGTCTCAGCCATGAAAGAGTTATGAATGGTCAGACTACAGTATATCGGTATTGTTACTTAACGTTTGGACCTCTGTGGCTGAGAGCCTTTCACATCAGTCGTCCAGTACCTTCCCACCCCCCAGCTGCCCTCTCAGTCCCAGTAATCTGTATTTTTTATCACCATGACATCATTCTTATAAAGCTATTATATTACTTTAACCAAAGAGCTTATTATCGGGGGTAAATTACGCCATTTATGGTAATTTGGACTACTGTATACGGTAATGGATAAAAAGATTTAAGAAAGCAAATCGTCATCATCATCCCTGCTCAACTCACCATGTTCACACGAGGGGAGGGAGATAAGGAGCAAGGTTACACGTTTCAGAATTCATGTATTGGATGAATACCATAAGTGTCACGTATGTTAGTTCATAAAAAATATCTTTACGTAGGTGATCCATATTTTCACAGTGTGCCTTGTTGTTGTTACCGTCTTCTTCCTCTGGCAAGTACCGTAGTTCTGAATGATAATTAACTTTATATGTTGTATAAACTTCATTCTTTACGAGGTGGTGACTAATAGTAGGTAGACACATTAATGATAAGTGACTGAACAACATTTTGAAATGGCTCTTCCACAGTTTCAAAACGTAAAGACGGGAAAGTGTAAAGATACATTTTGTGTGTGTGTGTGTGTGTGTGTGTGTGTGTGTGTGTGTGTGTGTGTGTGTGTGTGTGCTACACTCTTCCCTCTTTTGTTTAGTTGGGGGTGTAGTTCGTGACAGCTTTGCTAGGAAAACAAAAGTTGGGTGATGAGGTCGCAGTATCATTGTACACCAGTTCAACAAGGGAAGTTCCATTTATACATTCCCACGCCATATGGTCACCTTTTGTGTTACAAAGGGAGTATATAGGCATACTCTACTGTTTCGTATTCCCTTGGGAGAACCTTATATACTTACCAACATTAATATATATATATATATATATATATATATATATATATATATATTTCAGAGCGTGATGGTGTTGACCACCCTCCCAAGCTGTAACTATTGCTTTTAATCAGCCTGCATGCGACATTACAAAGACAAGTCCGCAACGGTATAGAGAGGTCAGACCCATTCTAATATCGTAATGTGTTTAGTAAAGTTTCGAGGAAAAGGTGAATTTCATCCCTCTTCGCGATTAGAGTTTTTCGAGTACGGTCGAAAGTTCTTGTAAGGTGAACTCAGAATTGCAGTATGTCAGTTATGAAGGCTTTGTCTAACCTTTCCAGTCGGAGAAGTCTGTCTTTTGCTGAATAAAATAGCCTGGCGGTAGCAAGAAAAAAAAAAACAGGTAAGGCATACTGAAGAGATAAAGAGAAGAATCATCTAGTCAATGTCTGAGTAATATCATAACGCCTCCAACCTACACTTTCTCTGCCAGTTCACGTGATCTTCAGCCTGTCTCCTTCACCCTCACCTCCATTACCCCGTCCAATGGATTGCATCCCATATCCTGCTGGTTCCCCTCGCGCTCACCCTCCACGTTTCCCTTCCCTCAGATTTGCTTCGATGGTAATATTTTTCAGACCCGTTTACTTTATCTATGAGAGTCTGTGTGATTTTCCTTTTGATACATAAATGATATAGTTACTTCTACATCTAAACAGATATCGTTTTTTCGTTGACATAAACGAAAACATATTTATATGTAAACCTCAGCAGTTGTGAGTTTTATCTTGTTAGCTAAAAGATAATACATTTGCAGTAAGATTTTAATTCATATTTTTTCTCTTGATTGACAAATGCGCTTGCATGTAAACTTGAGCAGATACTATTTTCTGTTGATATTTAAATCGAGGCATTTACAGACGTTATCTTTCTAATGATGTATTAACTGTAACACAGATGCCTCTAATCCTATGCGAAGGACAACTAGTTAACACCTCATGTCCTGTGATTTCACTTGTAGTTCCAGTTTCCACATTTCCACATTCATTTTTCACCCCAAAGCCTTAACATCTGTAACCCTGTGTAAAACATTCAGTGGGGTCGGGTTACTTCCTCAGTGGCAGAAAATGATGTTCAAGACCCTACGGATCAGTTATCATACAGAATCCGTAAAACACAGATTGAACATGTATAGTACATACAGCTGCCCTGCCATGTCAGATGTTTGCAAACCGGCCGCTAAAGTAGATACATGCACATCATCATACGATTTGTATCAGTGTAGAGGCAACTTTTTGGGCTGGAGGGACTACATGCAGCTCTGATTGACAACTTCACTATTGGAGTTCAACAAGGTCATTTCTAGTTAAAGGGAGTAAAATTACTTTAGATTAAGAAACATCTGTCGTTCGCAGTAAATAATAAATAAAATAAAAGAAGGAACACTCAGTGAGTACAACACCCATGTACAGTTACCTCCACTTCTAACGAGTACAGCGGGTGGTGTGTTTGGTGAAATATGGCACCACTGTGTTTGTTTATCATAGTAATAGTAAGTGAATGGGCAGACCCGGCAGAGCTTCCCCTCCGCTACAGTATCTAGTACTCACAGAAACAATGTTTTATCAAGTCATACTTTGTCTGCAAATCCAAGTGTTTCCCACGTATGTACAGTGGAAAGTAGAGAAAAAAACATATAGAAATGCCATTGGATCCCATTGTTTCTCTGACAGGAGATGACTGTGAGGCGAGGTAGAACGGAGGGGAGGGGAGACAGGTAGTGGGGGCGCATGTATCAAATCTTTGTCGTGTTTCGTTTTGAAAGATGAAGAGTGTGATTACACAGATGTTCTGAGGTGATCTGTAACTCCGAATGCAATAACATGTATTGGATGAATGTAGGAGTCACTAATGTTCGTCATACAACGTGGTGAACAACTATAGTTGGGCATAATTTAGGTGTGATGTCCAGTGTCTCGAAACGTGGTTCACCTGAGTCTAGTGAGTGTGCGACTCAACTGCTGTAATATTTTTGTGGCTGAACCAGGGTGGCCATAAATGATGTATGACTAAGCATGTGACACAATGGTCATGCTATGTTGTGCATCATCCAGTCTGTTTCATTGTGAGAAAAAAGTCATTATAATCTCAAACCATGGTATAAGTAGATGTTCTGTTGCATAGGATTACAGCTACTTTGAGTGTTGGACAGCCATTAGTTTATTGTGCGAAAATGTTGTGCAGTCATCATACTGATGGATCACGAGGAGGTAATGAGATATTGTCTTTGAATAATGAATGCATATCTTGTATTATAATAACTTTAATAACGGTGTTACGTGTGTCCAGTCCACAAATGATGTAGCTTTCTTCGAGGTGGTATTTCGTTAGTCTGGATAGTTGTGACACAGCATCTACAAACATTGATCACTGTTCATTATACTCTCCTTAAAACATTCATACATTAGTTTTCATACAAGTGTTACACATTCTGGTCCTTCTTAGCTCCAGACGCGTTATACTATTTAATCGTGTGTCTACACTCACACACTGTTCATCCAGAGGAAGCAATATTTCCTTTACCATGCATGTCTGTCGCTTGTCTGCCGTTATAACACAAGGTTTTAGAATGTGGCCACGGCTACACAAAATATATCGGTGGAGTGGTGCTGCTGGGAAGGTGTAAAATTGCGTATAGTCTACGTGTGTTTGTGTAGGGAATCTGGTAATTCACTTCACATACGTATTCAATTTCTTGCCAAGATAGCAAGCGAAGTCGCAGTTTTGGTGACTATACTGGCTAACTATTGAACACTCTTTCACCTCCCAGCAGTCTGAATGAGGTCCTGTTTTCAAGCAAGAGAAACATTAAGCAATGCAGTGAACAATGCAATTTTATATGTAAAGTAAGGTGTATGTTGTGCACCGTGTGATCATACAGACTTATACAGTATAGCACAGCCAAGGATAAGCTGGACCTACTACGGTAGGATAAAAGCTGAGTGCTGCTGGAGCGTCCAAGTAAACGTAGGCAACAATGGTGCACCAGGATGGTAAAACCCAACCACCGTGCTGTAGGCAAAATACCCTCGGGTTCTGAAGCTGCCCCACGTCATCTAGTTGATTTACACAAGGTCATTGATAAGGCTACAATCTCGTCGTAGTGATGAGATATGATAAGGAAATCAGTATCAGGTCTCGTTACCCATTATACGAGGATGGGCCGGAATCTTGTGTGTGTGTGTGTGTGTGTGTGTGTGTGTGAGAGAGAGAGAGAGAGAGAGATGGTGTCTTTCTTTTTCGTTATATGTATATGTATTTTCGTTATATATGTGTATTATATATATTATATATATATATATATATATATATATATATATATATATATATATATATATATATAAAGAGAGAGAGAGAGAAGGTCTCTCTCTCTCTCTCTCTCTCTCTCTCTCTCTCCAGATGCATTATACTATTTAATCGCGTGTCTATACTCACACACTGTTCATCCAGAGCAAGATTCGGTAATATTCATTTGCACACAGTAAAACACATTCAGGCATACACTAAATGATATCACAAATCCACTGGGTATGGTAAGATAGCGCGCTAAAGAAACGGCTAGTAAAGGAAATAAATACCACTGAGAGTTCGTCACTTGAAAGGTTTGGACGTTTCTCGTTTTGTTCTGTTGAACTTGGAGTTTTTATTTCCATTATATATTTCGCTAAATGAAAATATGCCGAGTTAGTTTGTAATGTCACTTCCTTCTGTTGGGCTGAGGACTGTATTTGGTGTGTTGTGCATGCTTTCCCCTCTGCGCTTGTGTTTACGTTAGGGAGACAAACAGCTGATGTGAAGGTTCGCTCCGTGACTGGTTGATCGTGACAAAGCCTCACTTGTAAGATTCTCTGTCATTGGCTGAGCAGAAATCAGCTGATGACGGCCGATTTAAGGCACGTACAACTTACGACCGGGGCACGGCGCCGTAAAAAAATTTAGTGAATACCAGACTGGTGAGAGATACGGCGCCACAGGAGTGCGTAATCTGAGGTGCCAGATCTTGCTCAGGCACCTGAAATTGCGACCGTGTTAGTAAATCCAGCCTCAGGTCCACAGGCAATTCCAGATGATAACACGACACGAAGGCATCTCATTGATTACATCCCAAATTCATCACAGTGACGCCCCACACGCATTTGGCGACACGTAATTTTAAAGCGTTGGGAAAATAAGAGAAAAAAAATGCGAATGAGCAAAAAAAACAAAAATGCTTAGAATCATCGCGACTAGTGCACAAAAAAGTCTGACATTCCAGGCCTTGACCTACGCCGACCTGAGTGTTCAAAGAGCCAACCTAAGCCGACCCGACCTACAGCGACCTGACCCTCAACGCCCCTCTCAACGCCTTCAGCGTCACCCTCAACGTCCCTCTCAACTCCTTCAATCAACGCCTTCAACCTTACCTTCAGCGCCCCTCTCAACTCCTTCAAAGCCTTCAACGCCACCCTTAACCCCTAAAAGACGGGCATCAGAATGCTTTAACATACGCTCGGGACGGGCATAATCGGCGGGTGAGTTTGATGGGGGGTTTGTGAAGGGTGGTGGTGGGCGGGTGGAAAGGGTGGTGGGTGGTTTGAGGAGGTGTGCGCGTGGGTGTTGGGGGTAAGGTGGGGCTGGGGGGTGATGGGTGGGGGTGGGGAGTGGGGTGGGGTAGTGGGTAGAGGGGTGGGGGATGGGGGGTAGGGGTCAGAGACCCGGGTCAGATGAAAACCAAAAGACCCAGACAAGAGAAAAGAGAAGGGACCCGGGTCATTTAATAATAAGAGATACGGAAAACAATAAAAGACACGGGTCACAAAAAAAAAAAAGTGTCAGAAAAAAAAGAAGAGACACGAGTTAGAAAAGAAAGACATCCGCGTGAGAATGGAGAGAAAAGACCTGGCACAGAAAAGAGAGGAGACCCAGGTCAGAAAAAAGAAGAGACCCGTCTCTGAAAAAAAAGAAGAGACCCGGGTTTGAAAAAAAGAGACCTAGGTCTGAAAAAAAGAAGAGACCCAGGTCTGAAAAAAGAGGAGACCCGGGTCTGAAAACAAAGAGGAGATCCGGGTCTGAAAAAATGAAGAGACCCGGATCTGCCAAAAAAAAGAGACCCGGATCTGAAAAAAGGAAGAGACCCGGGTCTGAGAAAAAAGAGAAGAGACCCGGGTCTGAAAAAAACGAGGAGACCCGTGCCTGAAGAGACCCAAGTCTGAGAAAAAAATAGAGACCCGGGTCTGAGAAAAAGAGAGGAGACCTGGGTCAGAGAAAAGGAGAAGAGACCCGGGTCTGAGAAAAGAGAAGAGACCAGGGTCTGAGAGAAGAGAAGAGACCCGGGTCTGAGAAAAAGAGAGGAGACCCGGGTCTGAGAAAGAGAGGAAACCCGGATCTGAGAAAAAGAGAAGAGAGTCTGAGAAAAGAGAAGAGACACGGGTCTGTGAAAAAAGACCCGGGTCTGGAAGAAAGAACCCCGGGTCTGAAAAAAGGAGACCCGGGGGTGAAAAAAGCGAAGAGACCCGGTCTGAAAAAAGAGACCCGGGTCTGATAAAAAGAAATGGGACCCTGATCTGAAAGGGAAGAGACCCGGGTCTGACAAAAAGAAGAGACCCGGATCTGCCAAAAAGAGGAGACCCGGGTCTGAAAAAAGGAAGAGACCCGGGTCTGAGAAAAAAGAGAAGAGACCCGGGTCTGAGAAAAAAGGGAAGAGACCCGGGTCTGAAAAAGAGAAGAGACCCGGGTCTGAAAAAGAGAAGAGACCCGGGTCTAAAAAAAAGAAGAGACCCGGGTCCGAAAAAAAGAGAAGAGACCCGGGTCAGAAATAAAGAGGAGAGACCCGGGTCTGACAAAAGAGAAGAGACCCGGGTCTACAAACAACAGAACAGCAAGATCCCAAACACTGTCCTCCCACATTAGGGCAGCTCCAACATCCACTGCCCTACCTTGTATCTGTTTTACAACTCCATCCATAAACTGATTTTATATATAAGGAGATAGAACAATCTGGTTTAATTTGGTGTAAGTGTGTGGCTCAGTGTTATGATGGTGCTAGTGTAATGAGTGGATGCTCTAGTGGGGTTCAAGCAAGACTACGGGATAAAATTCACCAAGCAGTATACATACATTGCCATGCACACATGCTGAATGTAGCACTGAGTGACTGCATAAAGAATACCAGTGGCCTCTCTTCAGTTTCTTCAATTATTAACACACTGTACACATCTATTAAACAGTAACACAAGGAACCAACTTCTCACAGAGGCAGAGAAAGCACAAGATCTTCAGGTTTTTGACATTAGAAAGACTTACTATAACTAGATGGTCTTTTTATTATAGTTCAATATCAAAGGTTAAGCTTCGCTATGGAAGTTTGCTTTCAGTGCTTCATAGTTTCAGAGGATTCTGATTCAGAAGCTGCAGCAGAAGCAAATGGACTGTACTAAAAGTTAGTCTTTCAGGTTCGTAATGGATCTACATATTACTGAACAAGTCTTTAGAGTTACCAATAGTTTGTCAGATCAGCTTCAAGGAAAGGAAGTCTTACTATCTGACCCTTGCTCTCTCATACAGTCAACTATTAACCCCTTAACTGTGGGGCGTCACTTTCGTGACGCTTGGGTGCAATGGATCATACCGTGGGGCGTCACTTTTGTGATGCTGTGTTATTCTGAATTATCCTGGGCTTTCAAGGGGTGGCTTGTATCATCTATCAGTGCTGCCAATGTCCAGCACTAGTCAGCACTCCAAATCTCATCTGTACTACCATCCATTGTTGACAATTTAGCCATTTTTCCCCGTTCCTGACTCCCCTCCCTACCTCACCTCCATTACCCTGTCCTCTAGCCTCCCCGGCCGTGCTGCGCTAAAGCAAATTTCCCCCAGAATTATCCACTGATTTCATCCATTGAAATAAGCCCTATGCCCTATTCTTATACAAAATAATATATACCAAAAAGAAATAAGGTAAGTGATAGTGCTATACACCTTGATTTGGCTAATTATCACCTGACAACACCTCACGTGCACTCGTTCGCTAATTTCCCACGGAAATTTCCCCTTTGAAATATGCCATATAATCTATTCTCATTAAAAAAATTTATATAAGAAAGGAAGGGAGAAGCCAAAGTGACATTTACATTCACCTGGAACTACCTACTTTTTTTTTTTTAATTTTCGAGATTTCCTACTAATCATTTTTTAGCATGTACTGCTAGTGTCCACCAATAGTCTGCACTCCTAATCTCATCTGCACTCCCATCCATTGTTGAAAATTTAGCCATTTTCCCCCGTTCTTGACTCCCCTCCCTACCTCCCCTCCAGTACCCTCTCACCCCTCCCTACCTCACCTCCTTTACCCTTTCCTATCGCCTGCCCTACTACGCTGCGCTAAGAAAATCTCCCCCGGATTTTTCCACAGATTTCATCCATTGAAATAACCCCTATGCCCTATACTTATACAAAATAATATATACCAAAAAAAGATAAGGTAAGTGATAGTGGTTTACACCAGGAATTGGCTAATTATCACCTGACAACACCTCACATGCATTCATTCACTACATTACCACGGTAATTTCCCCTTTGAATTATGCCTTGTAATCTATTTCTGTAATAAAAATATGTATCAGAAAGGAAGGGAGAAGCCTAAGTGACATTTACATTCACCTGGACCTACCTATTTCTTTATGTATTGCCGAGATTTCCTACCAATAATTTCTTAGCATGTAAGTTAGCAGCTTTCAGTCCCATTGTCACTGTCAACCCTTGCCTTCTCAGATAAGCCACGCCATTTAGTTCCTTGTACTCCTCTGTGGTCAAAGCATGTCGTACTCATGCCCCGCCATTTCTGCCGCTTCTGCGCCCATTGCAAAGGGCCCCATGACCTCAACACCCAGAAAAACTGGTGGGGGAAGCAGGAAAAGACTAAGTGATTCTGCAGTGGAACGTGAGCTAGCCGAATTATCAATTATAATGATGGATAGTGACTATGACCCTTCAGGGGATTCATGTGATGAGCTGGGTGAGGAAATCGTGCCAGAAACTACTAGTATGAGTGCTTCAGTGTCCCAAGTTATCCCTAGCTCCAAAGGAAAGGAGCCGTTAGTGCAGCAAGGGAAGGAATTTGGGAAGGGAATGAAAAGGCGGCGGGTTAGCCCCGGAACAATGGCCCCGCGTGACCCAGCCCACCATGAGTCCCAAGATGAATCACCTCCCCGATCCCCAAGCCCCACTTCACTCATTTCTTCCTCTTCTTCTGCTGAATTTTCTCTGGAGTCTTCATCGTCAGAATCACCACCAGCATCAACAGTGAAGGCAGGCCTTAGAGGAAGAGGTAAATCCCTCACCTGTAAAAGTAGAGTTGCTAGTAGAGTAAGGGCTGCTAGTGCTGTACAGCAACCCAGGGTCAGTGCGAGTGACCTTGAACCAGATAAATCTGCCTCACAACCACCCTCCACCCTCACCCACCCTACACCACCACGACAGGGAATCCTGGACGCCTTAGCGTGGACGGAAGGGTCCGATTTTGTCCCAGAACATCTTGATTTCAATGAGAGTTCCTCAGGGATACAGCCTGCCTTCAATCTTGACGAGGATGCTGAGTGTGTTGACTTCCTTTTGGCCTTCCTCAATGACGAAGTCATGCAGCACATATGTGATGAGACCAACAGGTATGAATCACAACGTGCTGCAAGTGGTACAGGTGCAGCCAAGATGCAACAGTGGTCCATGCTGGGAGTGCAGGAGCTGTATGTGTTCTTCGCCCTCATGCTTCTCATGCCACACTCAAAGAAGCATGAGTTGGAAGAATACTGGTCCATGGACCCCTTACTACCTTCACCCACCTTCAGTAAGTTCATGGCCAGAGATCGCTTCCGGAACATCATGGGAAACCTGCACTTTGCCAACAACGATGTACCTTCCCAAACCGACCCACTCTGGAAGATCCGGGAGATTCTGAGCAGAATGAAGGATAAGTTTATGACATTCTTCCATCCCTTTCAGAAGGTTGTCATTGACGAATCCTTGGTTTTGTTCAGAGGACATCTTAGGTTTGTGCAGTACATTCCAAGCAAACACCATCACTTTGGAATCAAGTTCTTTGTACTGTGCGACTGTAAGACGGGGTACATCCTTGACTTCGTCATTTATTCAGCCAGCACTGTTGATCTTGATAAAACACACCCCCTTGGCTTCTCAGGCTGTGTAGTGAAAGTGCTCCTTGAAAGGTATTTTGGTGGGAATCATGTGGTGTATACAGACAACTATTATACAGCACCGAAACTTGACAAATACCTTTCAGAGCACGGCATCGGCTCCTGCGGCACTGTCAAGAGTAATCCCTAAATTCCCAGAGGCAGGAACCTCACAGCGAGGAGAAGTGCACCTACGTAAGTCTGAGAAGATGCTGGCAATACAGTGGCATGACAAGAGGGTCGTGCACATGCTCACCACCGTACACAAGGGGGAAATGAAAGACAGTGGGAAGGTCGACCATAAGACAGGCGAACCTGTGAGGAAACCTGATGCTGTCTTAGACTACAATACCAACATGCGGCTGGTGGACAAGTCCGACATGATGATTGGAGAGATCGACTGCCTCAGGAAGAATACTAGGTGGTACAGGAAAGTTTTTCTGCATCTCATAGACATGACGATACTGAACGCCTTCATCCTGTACAAGATGAAGGTCAAGCCACCCAAGTCCTTCTCCCTGAGGTTGTTTCCAGGACTTGTGTTCAGCAGCTGCTTGAAAGATATGGTAAGGTGACAGCAGCAGCTCCAAGGTGCCATGCAGTAAGACTTCCCGACAGACTTGGGCAGAGGGCGTACATGGATCGGCACAGACTGGTGCAAATGCCTGCCACAACCAAGAGGAAGGCTGCGATCCGCAGGTGCCAGGTGTGTGCACATACCACCCGACGCACACCTGAGCACAAACGCACCTCTTGGCAGTGCGCTGAGTGCCAGGTTCCCCTCTGCGTTACCTGCTTCTTTGCTTACCACAGCCAGAAGCAGTTCTAAAAGTGCAAGTGGGAAATGAAAATAATGTGTAAATAATGTGTAAATAGCAAGTGAAAGCAATGGATGTACATGTGATTGAACAGTGTAATATAGTTTTATCTTACTGCATGTGACAGTGAATAACATAGTGTAAGTAAAATAGAAGTGTAAATATTGAAAATACAATAGAAATTGTAAATAGAAATGTAAATAATTAGTAATATAAGAATATGAGTACAAATACTTGATGTTATAACAGTGAAAGTGAATCCGTGGCTCTCTACATATTTTACTGAATGAAAAATTGAATGACCAGTGACAATAAACTAATACCACTGAAGGAAACTTATGGATAAAGACTGTAGATACATATAAGTGTTAAATAATAATAGGAATATAAAGGGTGAGTGTTTAATAATAAATGACAGAATACCGGCAGCGAACTAGCGCAAGTGGGAAGGTCATACGTGCTCTTAATTTTCATTGCTTTCACAGTGTTTTTTTTTTTTTTTTGGAGTATGAATCCCAAACTACTTGATAATCATAGAATAGTGTTTCTAGTTATAATATCTGGCTGTGGTAATCATATTACGGGTTGTCGGGAAGTGTAAAGTGGAGACTTCGTTACCCAAATACAGAGGTCTCCACAAGTCCTACGGTAATCGACGAAGGCTCAACAAACATCCCAGGAGAAAGCTGAAGGTATGTGCCATATGCATATGTAATTTTAATATTCTAGGACTAATAACTGATTTTTGGCAAATATTTTTTGAGAGTCTGTCGGAGCCTGAATATGCCCGCGGGACACGCAAAACAGAGCAAAATAAGCCTGCGGTGTAAGGGTTAAGGAATCGCTGGTCTTGAGAACAGATGAGGCTTTCTCTGATATTTTTGACAAAGCTAAAGATTTTACTTCAACATATGAGGCAGACACCAACCTGGAAAATTCAAATCAGTTGAGCAGACCTAAGCCTAAGAGAATTCAGAAGGTATCATCAGGACTAAAGGGCTTCTTAAATGATTCAGCTCTAAGGAGAAATGAGGTGAATACTTGTATTGCTCCAAAGACTGAAATCAAAAGAACCTATTTTGATAGATGGATTTCTCTCAGAGCTTGATATTCGCTTCACACAAAACATGCCCCTAATAGAAGCAAAGAATGAACTTGAATACAGTTCCAAAGACCCTCTAGAATAATATGAGAAGCTTTCTATTATAGTACAGTCTTACAAAGATGTAGACATAGATGAAATTCTTCTAGTTTCCCAAATATGTGTTGCAAAAAGACATTTTCTAAGTAAGAGTGACAAGCCAACAAATCTGTTTTAATTATATGAACTCAAACCATTAGACTGTGCGTACAGTATTCAGAAATACCGGTAGTGAAAATTATCAAAATTCTTCTCATGCTTCCAGTAACTACCGCAGGCAATGAACGACTTTTTTCAGTACTTAGCTTAGTCAAGACATATCTAAAAACCTCAAAGAGAAATGATCGCTTAAGTGACTTGCTACTTACGGCCTCAGAAAAGGAACTTGTTAAAAATCTTAGCTTTAACACCCTGGTTGATAACTTTGCAAAGCAGAGATCACGGAAATATCCACTGTTGCAGTAGTTTATCCATTTATCAATGCAATAAATATACGAAGTTTAATTTTCAATTTCCTCTAATGAATTCTCAGATTAATATACTCTTCTTACGTGAGCCTCTTCCAAATTTAAAAACCATCATTTTATTTCTCCCACCTCTTAGTGTACAGCTTACTTTTTCACATGACTTTATATGGTTCGTGGTATTTTGGAGGCAAGTAAGCTAAAAGCTTTCCATTTTTAATTCAGTTACAAGTTTACATCTTTTCATTCTCAATTTTATATTAATTATCTTTTCATTAGGCTGTAAGAATGAAGACAGTTTAAGCTTTCACCAATACAAATATTTACATTGCTGTTTGGTCTACTATCCAAGGTCATTAGCATATAATGCAGTGATATATACTTTACCATGCTTTTTAACTTACATATTCAACTTCACACAGAAATACTGCCAATGCCAGAATATCCATTAGTGTGTATTTCAGGAAGTAACTGATTTAACAATAATTATGTACAGTATATACGAGTATATTTGTTTACTGCTTTAATTCTCTAAATACAGCTTTGCATGTGGCTTCAAAATGCTCGCTCGCCACCCCACCTATGTGGGGAGGTGGGAGTAGGGTGGCCTCCTAAATAGCCTATCCCCCCCCCCCAGGGAAAATTGAAATGACGCCCCTGAGTGTAAATGTGTGCTGTGCATGTAGATTAGTGTTGACAGTTAGAGAAACTTGTATTGGAGAGCATGCTGGCCAACTGTCGGTGTTACTGAAACACTGAAAAAGTTCAGCAAAGGAGGATGGTCAGGAACTAGTCCCGAGGGCTGATGAAACGGGAGCTCCAGCTCTCCCTGTCATCTGCTTTCCATCCACCTTGGGAGTATTGCCCTGCTCGACTGGTGCTACAGTCTACTCCTCAAATTCAGGAAGAGGATGGAAGGAGGATGTGTGCATCTGTACAGTAGGCTGTATGTTGCAGAACGTGCAGGTAAGGCTGCCCAAGTAGCCAGGATTTCTTTTCTCCTCATCTGTATCATGTCTACTGTAGCATCAATATTTTCTGTTTAGTTATTAGTTCTTTTGTACAGGGTATGTGAAAAATGATTATGAATATACTATTTATCCATAGTACAGGCCAACAGTGCTTACACAATTATATATATATATATATATATATATATATATATATATATATATATATATATATATATATATATATATATATATATATATATATATATATATATATATATATATATGAGGTCGCGCATGCGAGTTTGTAGCCTACCAAGCGCCAACCAAGCCGATCATGCATTTTCATGTTATATCAATATTTTGACCCTTCTTTTATATCCCAGGCATGTCGTTTGGTACAATTTCGAACTAGACATAAGGTTGACAGTCCTCCAAAATACAACACTGAAACCGATTTGTGAGGTGAGAGTGGATGGCAGACTGCCAGCGCGGGCGAGTTTGTACCAAGCGACACCAACGCGGAGAGTCACCGCCAATACACTTGCTATACATTGTTAGCCATTGTTTGCATCTAACAGTCGTTATGAATACTGTATAATTTTACTTTATGTACCAGATTATTAAGTAAATTTTGCCAATGATCAGACATGTTCAATAAGGTCAATATTGTTTCTCATTAACCCATAAACTCTTATGCTAATGATATGACAACGCGCTATTTTCAGCGTTTCCAGCACACGCTGTTGGTGGTACTGCGAAGGCCCAGTTTTGCCTTGCGTGTCATTCTCCGCGGGCAAAAGCTACACTTTTCCCAGTTTTTTTCTTTTCCTTTTTTTTTTCTTTTTTGTATGTGCTCATTGTGCTCTTTATGTCTTCTGATAGTATGTTGATGACCCTAATACTGGGCCTTTAGGGGTGCAAGAGAGCGGCCCAGCTGAAGGCTCCAAGTCTTTTAAAGTGGCTGTTTTTTACACCTCCAAAGCTCGCCCTGGCCTTAGGGATAGAGCACGTGGTGTCAGTTTGGCTACTTTTGAGAGCGGTGATAGTGATAATGATAATGGTGATAATAGTGCAGCTAGTGTGGTGTTATGTGAGGGTGCTGGCGATGGTGATACGGCTCTTTGTGCCATATTTCGTTGTGGTGAAAGTGATGGGCTTGGTGGTGATGGTGGTGATAGTAGTGATTCCACTGGTGATAATGGTGAATGTGTGGCACTACCTGAGGGCACTGGCGGTGGTGATTATGCACGTGGCGGCCTAGTGCATTTCCACCACCCCCTAGTGCATATTTGATGTCTTTATGTCCATTAACAACTATGTACTGAATGGTCTTGTGATCACGAACTTTGAGTGAAAATTCTGTCGAACTTGGAGAACAGGTGTTTTCTCTTGCATTAATTGGTTTATCCGAAATCTGCTTATATATTCATAATCTGCATCCTTTCCTCTTTACTGTGTTTTTTTAATGGAGTCTCTAGCTTAATTAATAACGGAGTTATACTTCGTTGGAGTTGTATACTAAATAGCGCCGATTTTCGGCGTTTCGAAAAAAAAGTATAATTTCGTATATTTGCGTATATTATTTTCAATGGCTAACAATATGGGCATATTCGACATACTTTACCCATCATTTTGGTCTTTGAATGAAGTCTCTAGCTTTAAAAACAATAGAGTTATGATCGTTTCAATTTTCTCAAACTTTAAACCCAATTTCTGGCTTAAAAAAAAAAAAAAAAAAATGTCGCTTGGTACAAACTCGCACGCTTTCATTTACAGATGGCTTTGCATTGAGTGACAGGCCAAATGGTTTCCTGTAAGCCGAGAAACCATTTACAACGCTGGGTGGTAACCATATAACCAAACCATACGTGCTCCCTACGTGTCAACAAGTGGGTTGGTAGAAGGTTAGTGCCCCTCCCTGTAAAACAAAGTCAAATGTCCACCCCTTACGGGATTATGGCGTCTGGCAATAGATAGATAGAAGTTGGTCAAACATGTCCTCCCCCCACTCAGTCACATACTCCTCGGGCCATCGCTGACGCCACACTTGACGCCTTATGCTTTGTTTATGCCTACACTCATTTGCTTCCAGTATTTCCTAACTTTCCACTGCACTGACACTTGCCTACTCGTAATACCGTCTTCTTTCAATACGTCCTCACTAATTTGCTTCTGATATTTTCTGTATATCTGTGTCTATCATCACCACAATGAACACCTTTACTGGGTTACATTTTACAATTCCTCCTGTGTTTGTCTGTACTCACAGCTACAGTTACACACTTTGTAACTTACACTCTTACTCATTTAGAGCTATATTTCTTTTTCTATATTTATGCTTCTACATTCTTATAACTACATTTACAGCTTCTTACTGTATTGGTCTTTCTACACTTACTATACTTACTATAACTACTTACTACACATACGCCTACTGCACTACCTGTTTCTGTACATTTACACACATTTTCTCTTACTTTATTTTCACCCTGCTCATTTACAACGCCTGCCAAAATACACACCTCCTCCTCAGAGGACGTCAATCTGAACCAAATTCGGGAAATCGGCTTCTAGACCCCCCATGGTTGTGTCTCCAATGTTTGTTTATAAAACAATGTTAGGGTTCAAAGTTTTATTACATACTGTACATACATACCCATCATTAACAGTATAATAGATGGATAATAAGAAACGAAAAGCCTCACGTGAATACACATCCTTTCTCTCGCTCTCACTTTCTTGCTCGCGCACCTTCTACTCTACTATAGTCTGTCTCGGGAAACATGAGGGAGAGAATTTTACAAAGCCTTTGCCAAAATCGGAACACGAGTGACCGTGTGAAGGATTTAGAAGTCTCCTCAGGATTCTGGACCTTCCTCCTTCCCTCTTCCGTTTTCTTTCCTCTACACACACACACACACACACACACACACACGACGCTTAAATAATAAAACAATGTGTAGCCTCTATTTATCTATCAGTGCCCAGATATCGGTCCATATGAGGAGGGATGGAGGATGGGAGTGGCCCGAGTCGGAATGTAGGGAGGGTTAGGGTAAGGAAGCCAATGAAATAGCCATGAAAGATGAACAAGAAAAATTATTTTATTTTGTTGTTTTATTTCTATTCTTTATGAAAAAAAATGTTATGAAAAAACATAAACTGATTTACAATAGTTTTACTGATCGAAGGATCAACAGTAGCATTTCCTTAATAAATATTTATTATACTCTAAAATTTACATTGAAAATACAATCTCTCTCTCTCTCTCTCTCTCTCTCTCTCTCCTCGTCCTTTCTTCATGTTCTCTCCATCCTTCCTTTGCCACCTCCTCTCTCTCTCTCTCTCTCTCTCTCTCTGAAGGAGGGTGATGGACTGCGGGATAATGTGAATATGGATATACAGCTCTGATTCAAGCAAGGGGAAAACTGCAGACACCTCTGTCTCATCATCTCCCAGGAGTCAGTCAGGAGGTGCTGTGACCTGAGATGCCAACTTACAAATTCTTGACAGGCGAATCAAGCTAAAAAAAAAAAAAAAAAAAAAAAGGAAAATGAAAGGAATAATATGCTATTAAATCTAAATATACAACGAATAACTGGTCCAATATTTGTCGTTTTTTTTTAGCGCTTTGTAACAAAAAAAAAAAAAAAAAAAAAATTGCATCCAAAAACAGGAACCACAGTTCATGTTGACCTGTGAGCATAGCTGGTCACTTATACCCATTCATTCATTCTGTGTGTGTGTGTGTGTGTGCCTCTTGCCCTCAGGCCTTGTCCCTTGCCAGCCTGTATTCCCACAGGTCGTTAAGTCAGGTGCGTTCGGCCTTTGACAGTGACTTTGGAGTAAAATAGACAATATTCTACCCTCATCTTTCCTGAGACAGACTATAGTACTACTATTACCTGGGTCTCATTGTTTCTCTGACCCAGATTTCTTCTTTTTTGTGACCCAGGTCTTCTTTTTTTTTAGACCCGGTCTCATATTTGTTTCAAACCCAGATTTCTTCTTTTTTTTTTTCAGATCTGGGTCTCACCTATTTTTCAGACCCGGATCTATCTTTTTTTTTTCAGATCTGGGTCTCACCTATTTTTCAGACCCGGATCTATCTTTTTTTTCAGACCCGGGTCTATCCTTTTGTTCAGAACAGGGTCTCTTGTTTTTTGAGAACTGGGTCTGATCTTTTTTTCAGACCCGATTCTTTGCTTTTTTTCAGACCTGGGTCTCCCCTTTCTTTCACCCCGGGTCTCTTCTTTGTTTTCAGACCCGGGTCTTCTTTTATATCCACATCCGGGTCTATCCCTTTATCAGACCCTGGTCTCTCTTTTTTCAGACCGGGGTCCCTTCTATTTTTTCCAGACCCAAGTCCCTTCCTTTTTTCCAGACCCAGGTCTCTCCTTTTTTCAGACTCTGATCTCTCCTTTTCAGACCCGGCTCTCTTTTTTTAAAGACCCGCATCTCTTCTTTGTAGACCCAGGTCTCTCCTTTTTTTTCCAGACCCGGGTCTCCTTTTTTCAGACCCGGGTCTCCTTTTTTCAGACCCGGGTCTCTCCTTTTTTCAGAACTGGGTCTCTTCTTTTTTTAAGACCCAGGTCTTCTTTTTTTCAAACCAGGGTCTTTTTTCAGACCCTGGTCTTATTTTTTCAGACCCGGGTCTCTTTTTTTCAGACCAGGGTCTCTTCTATTTTTTCTAGACCCTGGTCTCATCTTTTTTTTCCATACCCAAGTCTCTCCTTTTTTTCAGACGCGGGTGTCTTTTTTTTTTTTTTTTTTTTCCAGACATGGATATCTCCTTTTATTTTCCAGACTCGGGTCTTTTTTTCAGACCCGGTTCTCCTTCTTTTCAGACCCGGGCCTATTCTTTTTTCAGACCCGGGTCTCTCCTGTTTTTCAGACCCTGGTCTATCCTTTTTTTCATACCCAGGTCTGTCCTTTTGTTCAGACCCGAGTCTATCCATTTTTTCAGAACCGGGTCTTCCCTTTTATCAGACCCGGTCTCTTTTTTTTTCAGACCCGGTTCTCTCCTTTTTTCAGACTCGGGTCTCTTCTTTATTTTCAGACCCGGGTTCTCTTTTTTTCAGGCCCGGGTCTCCTTTTTTCAGGCCCGAGTCTTTTTTTCATGCTCGGGTCTTCTCAGTTTTTTCAGACCCAGGTCTCTCCTTTTTTTCCAGACCTGGGCCTTCTGTTTTTTTTTTTTTTTTTTTTCAGATTCGGGTCTCTTCTATTTTTTTTCAGACCCGGGTGTCTTCTTTTTTATCAGACCCGGTTCTCTTTTTTTCAGACCCGGGTCTCTTCTATTTTTTTTTAAGACCTTGTTGTTCTTTTTTTCGATTTCCAGGTCTCTTCATTTTTTTTTTTTCCGACTCAGGTCTCTCGTTTTTTTTTTTTTTTTTTCAGACCCGGGTCTCCTTTCCAGACCCGGGTCTCTCTTTTTTTCTGACCCCGGTCTCTCTCTCTTTTTTTTTTTCTGACCCGCGTCTCTTTTTTTTTTTTTTTTTTTTTTTCTGACTCGGGTCTCTTCTTTTTTTCCTGACCCGTGTCTCTTTTTTTCCTGACCCGTGTCTCTTTTTTTCCTGACCCGTGTCTCTTTTTTTCATGACCCGTGTGTCCTTTTTTTCATGACCCGTTCTTTTTTTTTTCTGATCCTAGTCTCTTCTTTTTTCTGACCCCGGTCTCAGTATTTCTTTCCGATCCAGGTCTCTGCTTTTTTTTTTTTTTTTTACCCGGGTGTCTTCGTTTTTCTTTTTAGGCTTTGTCTTTTTTTTAGGCTTTGGATCTTTTTTGGGCATCGGGTCTTTTTTGGGCATCGGGTCTTTTTTGGCACCGGATCTTGTTCTGGCTTCTGGTCTCCATATTTCTGGCTGGCCCCGAGGGTTTTCTTGACCCCGATATCGTTTTGCCCAGGGTCTCTTTGCCTCCGCATCTTCCTGCCCCTGGGTCTTCTTGCCTCCTGGATCTCCTTGCTCCCAGAGTCTTCTTGCTCCCGGGCGATTTTTTCCCCGGGAGTGTCTTGTTCCCGGGATCGTTTCCCTCATCCTCCCTCCCCCTCATCTCCCCCACACGCCCTAACTCTTCCCCAGCTACTCGGGCTACTCCACCACCTGTTGCTCTCACTCCAGTCCGAGCAGTTGTGGGGATGCTTGAGGGTGGAGTTGAAGGCTTTGAAGGTGTTGAGAGGGGCGTTGAGGGTGGGGCTGAAGGCGTTGAGAGGGGCGTTGAGGGTGGGGCTGAAGGCGTTGAGGGTGGGGCTGAAGGCGTTGAGAGGGGCGTTGAGGGTGGGGCTGAAGGCATTTAGAGGGGCGTTGAGGGTGGGGCTGAAGGCGTTTAGAGGGGCGTTGAGGGTGGGGCTGAAGGCGTTGAGGGTGGCGTTGAGGGTGGGGCTGAAGGCTTTGAGAGGGGCGTTGAGGGTCAGGTCGGTGTAGGTCGGGTCGGCGTAGGGTGGCTCTTTGACACTCAGGTCGGCGTAGGTCAAGGCCTGGAATGTAAGACTTTTTTCGTGCAGTCGTCGCGATGATTCAGAGCGTTTTTATTGTTAGCTCTTTCGCATTTTTTCTCTCTCAATTTTCCAACGCTTTAAAATTACGTGTTGCATCACACGTGTGGAGCGTCACTGTGATGAATTTGGGATGTAATCAAAGAGTTGCCTTCGTGTCGTGTTATCAATTGGAATTGCCTGTGGACCTGCCTTTGTTATATAAACGCCGAACATCTAGCTTGTATAAAAGAAATTGAAAAAGAAATAAAAAAATACATGATCAGAAACTTGTTAATAATCAATTTTGTAAAAATCCAACACCTCTCAGCCTCCTTTCCATCATCCTTAACCCCCTCCCCATCATCCTTAACCCCCTCCCCATCATCCTTAACCCCCTCCCCATCATCCTTAACCCCCTCCCCATCATCCTCAACCCCCTCCCCATCATCCTTAACCCCCTCCCCATCATCCTTAACCCCCTCCCCATCATCCTTAACCCCCTCCCCATCATCCTTAACCCCCTCCCCATCATCCTTAACCCCCTCCCCATCATCCTTAACCCCCTCCCCATCATCCTTAACCCCCTCCCCATCATCCTTAACCCCCTCCCCATCATCCTTAACCCCCTCCCCATCATCCTCAACCCCCTCCCCATCATCCTTAACCTCATCCCATCATCCTCAACCTCATCCTCATCATCTTCAACCCTCTCTCCATCATCCTCACCCTCAATGTCGCCAAACTCGGTATAGAAAAATATCTGTTTTTTAGTGACCGTCTAAAAATCTCCAGAAAAGAGCTAAGATGCTTAAATGCCGTAAGATGTGGTCTGTCTACCTATCCTTTGCTAGACGTCATAATCCTGTAAGGGGTGGCCATTTGACCTTGAGTTAGTTGTTTTACGGGGAGGGGCACTAACCCTCCACCAACCCACTTCTTGACACGTAGGAAGCACGTATCCATCCATCCATTGCCAGACGCCATGTATCCCAAATGGGGTGGCCAACGGCTTAGAGTTAATTGTTTTACAGGGAGGGGCACTAATCCTCCACCAACCCCACTTGACACGTAGGGATGCCAACAGCATCTGGTGTTCCCAGGCGGTCACCCATCCAAGTTTGGTTATATGGTTATCACCCAGCGGTGTAAATGGTTTCTTGACTTACAGGAAACCATTAGGCTTGTCACTCAATGTAAGACCACCTGTAAAGGAAAGAAAAGCAATAAGACGTCACAGGAAAGATGGGAGAAATAGGAAGAGAGGAGGGCAGGCACAGAAAAAGAATGATAAAGGCTAAGGAAGAAGTAGGCAGCATTACATCAAGTTAAAAGTTTAAAATTTGAGGCTAATTACAAAAACTATCGCTAAGCCACATTATTAAATCGCTAGCCTGACTTTCAACGGTATCAGCTGCTATCAAGACACAAAGAAATATACATCTATCGAGAAAACCACTTAATAATATAATAACGCTACAGGTGGCTAAGACTTCATAAGGATATCTGAAAATTTGCGAAAAGGAAAAATGTATAGCGTTAAAAATGGCATCAAAGTCGTTAAGCATGCTGTCAAAGGGGCTAGATTCTCGGTACCCCCCCACCTCAAAAAAAAAAAAAAAAAAAGTATAAAGAAATTCCCAAGTAAGATACCAACGTTGCTTGAAAATCGCCAGTGCATGATATGGATCACCGAAAGCTATCACTGATTGGATTATGATGCTAGATCCAGGTACAAACACGCTAAACTGGCAACTCTGGCCTGAGAACTGCCCCAGAGCTAAAAGGGCCCGCTGGCACCCAAGGTGCCAGCTGCTATGTTGTTGTTGTTGCAGCGGACGAACATGAAACAGATATTATCCTGGCTCAGTGTTAAACCGTGCCCAATCAGCCAAGCTTATATCCTGTTAAATACGCAACAACAGTTTGCGCTGACAAGTTCTCGGAGAGAGAGAGAGAGACTCTCAGAAAAACTAGAACGTAGTGAAATGATATTGTGAAATCGGAAGGGGAGAGATCTATGTGCGTGACCCGAAGGAGGGGAGGCGTAATGGATTAAAACTATTATGTTACGCTGCATGAAGCTGGCTGGTGTGCAGGGGTCCGGGCCTTGATATCCCCTGCACCGTTAAACACACACACACACACACACACACACACACACACACACTGCTGAACTGAACGATATCCAGGTCTCTCTCTGATTAATGTCATCATGGACTTTTCCGTCATCTTGAATACAATATTATCAGACGTATATTCATCTAAACTGTTGTATGTACACTCCAGCCATCTAATACACTATCTATCTACCTATCTATTTATTGCCCAACGCCCCCATAAGGGGGCCCTGTCCCCCGCCATTTCACTGCCCTCGTCCCATTTCAAACACACCCTCTCTCATATACTCGTACCTCTCCACTCCATCCCTTCACCTCATCCGCGGCTTTCCCCTCCCTCTCCACCCCTTTCTCCCACTCTCCATCCTCTCCACATAGCCAAACCACCTCCATGCATTTCTCCTAACGCTTTCTATCACATCGACATCCACACCACAACGTTCATTCACTACCTTCTTTGTCAATCAGTCTCTCGTGTAACTCTACATGCTCCCCTTAAATAACTCATTTCCACTGCTCTCACTCTTGTGTCCTTCCAACAAGGTCCAAGCTTCACTTTCATACGTTAGAGTTAGTATCAGAATACTGTCATGCAGCGACTTTTTGACTTCCATGCTCACTTCCTTATTTCTTATCACTGTTTTCAAAGATCCAGCAACCTCATTTCCCTATTGTACCCTTTCAAGCACTTCATCCTCCATACGTCCACGCTTATTTATCATACTACCCTAGCACTTAGATGCACTCTCATTTTCCATTTCCTCATCATCCAACTTCATTGTACATTCAGTGACTTCATTTTTCTCGAAGACTACAACTTCACTCTTCCATACATTCACCTTTAGATTCTGTTTCTTACATACTCCCCCAAAATCACTCATCAAGCCTTTCAGTTCCTTTCGACTTCATTAAACAATACAGTATAATCAAACAACAGAACAGGAAGTTTCCAAACGCTGCCCTTTCTCACTGGGGCCACCCCAACATCCACTGCCTTACCTTGTATCTCTTTTATAACCCCATCCGTAAACAAAGTGAACATCCATGGAGACATGACACATCCTTGTTTCAATCCAACATTCAGGCAGGGAAATTCACTCAGTTCACCATCCACATGCACTGCGGCCTTAGCACCCTCATACACACTCTTCACGGCACTCGGCAACTTCCAGTTTACTCCATATATCCTTAACATTTTCCATATTCATTGTCTATCCACTCTGTCATACACTTTCTCCAAATCCAAGAAGGCCACATACAACTTCTTTCTCTTTTTTCGAAACTTTTCCACTAAACACCTAAGAACGAATATTTGACCTATACAACCTCTTCCCTTCCTAAAATCTTCGTGATCTTCACCAACTAATTCTTGTGTTATTTCGCTCACTGTGTCATTAAGTATTCTACCATGTACTGCGCCTATTACGCCATGAAGGCAAATACCCCTATGATTTCCACACACTTCTTTTTTTCTCCTTTTTTTCCTTTCTACAGGGATATACCTTACTTCCAATCCTCCGGGACCACCTTCCTCCCAGGCCAATCTGCAAATCTTCCATATCCATTCAGCTACTATCCCTCCCCCATGCTTCAGCAATTCACCACACACTCCATTAATTCCTGGGGCTTTTCCCCTGTTTGACTTTCTTCATTGCTTCCACTACTGCCATTCTATTGATCTCTTCCTTCCCTTTCATCTCCCTCCTTCTTCCAGCCATTCCCCAGCCACTTTTACTTACATTACCTTCGTTCTCTATGTTTAACAATTCCTTAAAGTGTTCTCTTCATCTGTTCACTTTTTCTCCCTTCTCCACTTCAGTCCACCATTATTATCTTTCACTCCCCTACTAACTTCTCTATTACCCTGTCTAACTCTGTTTACCTCCCTCCACTACATTTTCTTACATTCCTTCCAGTTTACGCTCTAATTCCTTCCAAAGTCTTCATCAGCTCTCTTCTTACCCTCTCTTGTTAATCGTTTCTCATCTCACTTCCTCTCTACATATAGTTCTCTCTTCCGTCTCTCAGCTTCCTTCATGCTTCTGCGTCCCATCCACTCACTATATGCTTTCTTCTTAAGCGCCACAGCTTGTCTCACCTCTTCATTCCACCATGCTGTTCCTTGTACTCCCTTTAGTTTTCTCTTTATCCCACACACCACCACACAGATTTCGTCTGTGAATATCTTGCACACACTTTCCACCTCCTCCGTGTGCTCCAAATCATTTTAACCTAATCGCTCCTCCACTTCTCTCTTACATTGTGTCGTTTTTCGATTCTCCTGTAACCTTTTTTGCCTCCTTGTATGGACAACTTCCTCCCTTCCTTTCCTTCTGCTACTCCTCCATTTCACTTGAACTTTGACTTTCACCACCACCAAGTGGTGGTCTGAAAGTTCACTCCCCCAGTCTCTCTATGCTCTTGCATCCATTACATACTTTCTCATTCTCTCATCAGTGCACACATAATCAGTCATTGCCTTCCGTTCATTCAGTTCACCACCCACCCTTCTCATCGCTCGCCACATAATACCTGTGGATCATTTTGTGTCTAAAGAGGGTATTGGCTATCACCAACCTCCTACCGGCACAAATGTCCACTAGAGCACTGCCATTCTCATCCACTTTCGCAGGCACACCCCACTCACCATCCACTCCTTCCACCCTCACATTTCCTACTTTTTCATTCATATCTTCAGTCAAAAACACTCTGTCATTCCTCTCAACCTTTTCCAGGCACGTTTCATTTGCCCAGATCTTTTAGTCTGCTTGCACGGTTTGCCGTTGGCGCATATACACACACAACTGCCCATGTTTGTATTGCTGCTTTCAGTCTCACCCACACTGTCCATGAACCAACTGATCCATACTCTCTAATATTCTCCTTCCATCTCTTGCACACAATAATACATACACCCTTTTTTGCCCTCTCATTCTCACCGGTTCTCACACATATACCCCGTCCATACCCCCGCTCTCTCACACTCTCACCTCATCATTTAGTCTCTGTTAATTCACGTCTATCCACTTTTGTACCCTCAAGCACCTGGACAAACTCTCATTCTTTCACCTCATCATTCGCACCCCTCACATTCCTCCTTCAAATCCGTACCATGTCCTTTGTACTGTCCTTGGTCGTCACTAGTTGGTTTGCCTTGTCCAAGGCATTTTGTTCGTCTTTTAAGTTAGTTGTGTTCCGGGGAGGGGCACTAACCCTCTGCCAACCCTCTTGTTTACACGTAGGTAACACGTATTGATCGGTTTTAAGGTTACCCTCTAGTATATTATGCTGGTTTACAAATCATTTGGCTTGTCACTCAATGCAGAGTTGCCCTGGAGTAGAGTATCACTACGCTGAGTAGATGGATGACGGGCGCCCCCTCAGACGGCCGTCTGATGATATCCAGAATAAAAAAGAAATAATGTCCTATAATTTGAAAGGAAAAAATGGAATAACTGGAAAATACTAGGCTTGTGTCTCAACGAACGGAACACCTCGTATGCAGTTACTCTTAATACGACCAAGTAACATTAGTAAGCTCAGGAGAGACTATACCAACTGGAAATGGTAGATGTAACTGAACCTTTTAAGGAAAGGGAACTCCCATTGATATATTAATATTGGTTAGAGGCCGAAAGATTGAAATTTAAAAATGAAATTTATGGAAAATTTCTATGAAATACATCAGATATTCAGAAATATTTGTCTTGCTAGAAAATGAACAACAACATTCGCTGTGAAACTATGGATCATCTGGTTAGAGAGGCATGGTTAATGATGATGTGTTTAAAGAGTGGACGAAGGGATTGGCGAGACGGAGATTCTGCATGGCTTTGCAACAACAAGAAACAACAACATCCAGTCCCATTCTGCTCGATATAAATAGCAACGTACAGTAGGGGCCCTGGGCTAGTCTAATCAGTGGCCACATTTGAGACGAGGGTGTCCAGCCTCATTGGTTCCTGAGTGGCATTACACAAGGAAGGTTAACATTAAAAATAGGTAATTTTAAGCCCATCGGCCAGATCACGTCATTTCACTTAATCCGCTGGTCACTTCCTAAGCGAGAAATGGTGCTGTTTCACAGGCCGTGTGTGTGTGTGTGTGTGTGTGTGTGTGTGTGTGTGTGTGTGTGAACAAAATAGAGTAATTAAGTTTTTATCCGATTTTGAGCAAACTTGGTGGAACGGTGGAGGAACAGCCAGGGGACTGACCTGTTATTTTAGAGAACAGTAAGTCGAAGGTCACATTAGCAGGACTTAGTTAAGTTTTGAGCTAGCCAGTTAAATTTATTTATTTTTTTTCTATTGAAATTAAACTTTCTGGGTGGGTTGACAAAAAAGCAAGAACGAAGAGATTCGATCTTGAGATGAATCAGCCAAATGCCAAGGTCACAGAACCAGGACACTGTGGGACCCCTGTGTTTGTATTAACTAAAACAGTTTTGATCTGATTAGGGCCAAATTTGATGAAAGGCTTGAGGATTATCCAAGAATTTTTAATTCCCCTAAACAAGAGACAAAGGTTAAAGTCACATGGTAAGCCTGAATTAAATAGTTTTTGTCCGAGTTAGACCAGCCTTTGTGGAAGGGTCTAGGGTACCACAGGGATAAAGGGTTTCCATTTAAGAACAATCGGTAAAACGGCCATATAACAAGGAAGGTCACTGGGGAAGGTCAACTTAAACAGTTCTGATCAGGTTTAGGTCAAACTTGGTGAAAGAGTTAAGGACAAGGAAAGAAGGAGTTGATTCTCTTTTTAGAACAATTGATCAATGATCAAGATCACAGGGTAAAATCAATTGTGCAGTCTTTCGTGCAACTGGAGGATGCAGGTGCTGCACTCACTGAGTGACTCTTTTATCTTTCATTTATTCCTATCGACGGCTTTCTTCAGGTTGGGAGATGCATTTCGAAAAGGCTGAGTTTTGCACAACCCTCTTTAATCCCTTAAACATTATAGAGTTTTCTAGTCGAATATGAGTGTCTGGAGGTACCATAAGTAAAATGAACTAATATCATCAAATTGAAAAAGTAATATTTAGATCAGGTTTGGCATGACATGTCATAAGATTAGGCTGGGTAAGGTTATGTTAGGGTACGTTTGGTTGGGTCAGATCTGTCTTATCAACTTTGTGAGGGTGTGGGTCTAATCAAGGAAGTTTAAATTATCTTACTTTAGTCCAGCCCTAAATGAGGTATAACCATGATAACAAGGGAGGGGAAGGATAATGCCGATGGAGAGACCGTGAGATGATGAGCAGGGAAGATAAAGGAAGGAGGGTGGACGACATGAAGAAAGGGGAGACAATAAGAGAGGACTGGCGACATAGTTGTAGAGGGAGTTACAGCTGGGTTTGGTCAGACAAGGGCCAAATCATGTAGTAAATCTCCTGATATGCTGAAAAGTTTACGGTATTTGAAAGACACTGGAGAGACAGTTACGGTATACAGCTATATTCTCATATATTAATCCTATCTAGGATTGATATATTTTCCTCATAAGAAAGAGGTTCGTATTAGGCAGGTTCTGATTTCAGAGAGGGGTTCCATTAACAGTTACGTTCTTCTATAGAGTTAGGACAGAATATAATGTATGAAGATATCAGTAGATGAGAATAACAAAAGAGTCAGTGTGTGCAGGGAGTGTAATGTGTTGACTTTGTACTAAGAATTAACTTACAGGCTTGCATGTGTGAAAGGATGATGGTTTGTACATGTATAAATGTTTTTTTTTTTTTTTTTTACGTGTCCAACTCTGGGCAAAGGCTTCAGGGCTGTTTCTTGGGGACAGTGACCTAGTCCAAGGCCCAGTAGTCCTCCTACACCTCCACATGTCACCACTTCGGCGCTTACACCCACCATCCATATTGAATACATGCTAGGGCTGTCTCATACAAGACTGGTGTATTGGTATTAGTGGGGGTATTTTTGCGACATGTCGGCGGGTCATCTGGTAGATCAGGAAAGTCAACTTTTTTAGGAAATTCAAATCCTTAAACTGTTCCCTGCCCCAGCCGGGATTCGATCCTGGGTCCATTAGGACTTCAGGCCGCCTCTCTACCGATTCAGCCACCGCCTCTTGTGGGTGCTCTTCACTTGGAATCGTTTCTCTCTTGAGAGTATGATTCATCTCGGCTTCCCAGGCTTAAGATTCCATCACTGTAGTAGTAAATATGAGATGTCGTCCATGATTGGCTTCATGTTTCGGGTCATTATGGAAGAGTTGGTGCTGTCTGGCAAAGAGCAGAGTGAGGGTTGCCGCTTTGACAAATACTGTCCAGATAGTAATTCCTGACCCTTGGTGCCTGATGGGTGATTATCAGATGAGCCAAAGCATGATGGAATTTCTACTTCTAGGTGTCTGATGGAGTGCTCGATGCATATTGACTTGATAAACTGGGACAAGAAATGTATTCCCGTCCAGGAGAGCTGATTCTCTCTAGTTTGTAAAAATAATTTTGTGCTTATCGACTTTAATCCACTATTTTAATCCACCTCAGCATGCTGTCTAGCAGTGAAGGAATTAGTGAAGAGAAGTATCTATCCCGTTCGTTTCTAAAAGTTCCCCCGTGTTGAATCAAATTCTCAAGTAGAAGAATAAAAAAAAAAAAAAAAATCACAGTGATTGGTATAAATCATTGTAATATGCAGTGAAAATGAAAGTGTCGCAAATTACCACAAGTCCGTTTCGTTAATGCTCCTCTGTAACCTTTCTCTACAACCTATAATTTAGCATACCCCAGGCTCACATTTTCTTCAGCCTGTCTATAATCTTGATTCTGGTGCCTTTGTCCCACTGACTCGCTGATCATTCATTTTTGCCTCTCTCACAGGGTCGGCCGAATAAAGTGCTTGTCCCTGCCTGTGTCGCTCCCTCACTCCATCCCTCCCCCCCTCACTCACTCACTTGTTCACTTATTCACTCACTCACTCCCTCACTCCCTCACTGAGTTAATGAAACTTTTGTGAGGAATGAAGTCCAGGTTTTATGGGAGGGGTGAAGGGAAAACGAGGTTTCGCACAACGATAAACCTTCCCTTCGGCCAGGTTACAGGGAGGATAGGACCCATGAGGGCCGCCCCACACACGGGTGATCGCCCTCGGGTGTCTTTCCCTTCCCAAAGCCGTAGGCACGGCAAAATTTTACCAAAGAACACGAGTTTTTGCACAATGGTAGAGCTTCATTTGTGCCAGGTTATAAGCATGGCGGGGCTCATGAAGACTGCCACCCGCAGGGAGGGTGACCCCCCCCCCCTGTCCTCAGACAAATTCTTTTGTGCATGGCCATAGTTTTTAATGGAAGAACATGAAATTCTGCATGTTAATAGACTTTTCACCTAGGCCACGGTTTGGAAGGGATGGAACCAGGGAGGGTCTTGACCTCACAGGGAAGGAGGCAGCCCCTAGGGGGTTACGGAGAAGCCATTATGCATGGCGACAGTTTTTTAATCCAGAAACACGAAATTTTCCGTATTGGTAGACTTTAACCATGACCATGTTTTATTCAGGGGGAGGGGGCAAGATGACCACCCCTTGAAGTCGGATGAGGGTGGAGGCATTGGGGGTATGCAATTTTTTTTTTTTTTTTACATGAGGACATGAATTCTTTTTTCACTATGGTAAACCTGTTCTGTAGCCACGTTTTAGTGAAGGTGAAACCCCCACAGATCACTTCCCACAGGGGAAAGGCAGCCTCGGTGTTCCTGACCTAAACCTTTGTTCCTGGTTACAGTGCTAAACCTTGGAACATTCCCCGTGGCCACATTTTAACAGGGTGCGATCCCCAGTGACAGTCGAAAGGCCACTGGGTATCCCAGTGGCCTTAGGGTGGCCACTGGGAAGAAATAAATACCATAGTTTTTACGTATACACATGGAATCTTGCACAGTAGGAGACCTGCATCCAGACCACATTTTATAGAAGCTGGGATCCCCTTGGTTTGCCCCTCCACTTCCCATGCAAATGATTATTGTTTCCTGTTACAACTGCTAATGGTGTCATTTTATCTTGTTCCGTTATATTCGCTCTTTTTGAAGAGTGACGCCTTCATGTAGTGGCACTGATATAACCGGGTGTTTCTACTGATCACTATTAAAAATGTTTCTCAGCTCACTCCCTATTCACTCCGGGAGGATGGTGAACTACCTGAAAAGGGTAGCTCTAGCCTAAAGTCAAGTCGGTTCACGTATCAAGTGATCTTGCAGCAACAACTAATATCAAATGGGCCTGATGGAGTCCCTCATGTTGTTCTCAAGAACTGTGCTTCTGTACTTACACCCTGCCTAGGCAAACTCTTTCGCCTTTCCCTCTTGCTGGAAGTTTGCTCTCATTCAGCCAGTCCCAAAGAAGGGTGACCATTCCCAACCCTCTAATTATCGTCCAATTGCTTTAACATCCTGTATCTCAAAAGTTTTCGAGTCTATTCTTAATAGAAAAATTTTAAAGCATCTTTCCTATCACAAACTTCTTTCTGATCATCAATATGGGTTACGTCAGGGACGCTCCACAGGCGATCTTCTCATATACCTTTCAGACTCCTGGTCATCCTCCTTTCGGGACTTTGGCGAAAGCTTTGTCAATGCACTTGGCATCTCAAAGGCTTTCGATCGAGTCTGACATAAATCTTTAATTTCCAGACTGCTCTCTTACGGTTTCTATCCTTCTATCTGTGTCTTCATCTCTAGCTTCCTTTCTGGTCGTTCTATAGCTGCTGTTGTAGACGACCATCGTTCTTCTCCTAGATCTGTTAACAGTGGTGTTCCTCAGGGCTCTGTCCTATCACCAACCCTCTTCCTTTTATTCATCAATGACCTTCTAAGCTGTACATTTAACCTATCCACTCATACACTGATGACTCCACCCTTCACCATTCCATACGATTCCCGCAACGTCCATCTCAGCAGTTACTTCAACAAACAAGGGATGAGGCTATGGCACACCTAATGTCTGACTTGGCTCGTATCTCTGACTGAGGTAAAAATAATCTGGTTATTTTTAATGCATCAAAGACTCAGTTTTTGCACCTATCAACCCGACAAAATCTTCAACAAATATGCGCACTAATGTTTAATAATATTCAGCTTAAACCTGCAACATCCTTGAACATGCTTGGGGTTTCAGTTACTCGGGACATATCTTGGAAAGATCATATTACATCTCTTGTAAAATCTACTTCCAAGAGATTAGGTGTGCTAAGCCGACTCCGTTCCTTCTTTACCCCTGCACAATTGTTGACTCTATACAGGGGTTTTATCTGCCTCTGCGTGGAGCACAACTCTCATGTGTGGGGAGGCTCCCCACATACAGCTCTTCTGAACAGGGTGGAGTCAACGGCTTTTCGCCTCATTAACTCTCCTCCTCTCACTGACTCCCTTCAACCTCTGTCTCTTCGCCCCACTGTTGCATCATTATCTCTTTTCTATCGCTACTTCAATGGTCACTGCTCTCCTGAACTGTCTGCATGCATTCCTCCACCTCTACCGCGTGCGCGTAGCACCCGTCTGGCAGCAAACTCTCATCCCTTTTCTGTCCAACTCTCTAATGCAAGGGTTAACCGTTACTCCCAGTCCTTCTTTTATGCAACAGGTCAGCTCTGGAACTGTCTCCCTCTGTCTGTATTTCCTGCTTCCTATGATCTCCAGTCTTTCAAACGCAGTGTGTCCAGACATCTCGAAATGATCAGATCTTGAATTTGCCTCTCTCTTGTATTTTGTTTTTCTCTTGGAAGGAACAGTTTTGCGGGCTCGTTGCCTTTGGTTCCTTCTTCCTCACATTAAAAAAAAAAAATCGACTCTTCCTGCTGCTGCTGCTGCTACTACTACTACTACTACTACTACTACGACTGCAGCTGCCGCTGTTGCTGCCACTGCTGCTGTTAATAATAATAATAATAACCACCACTACCACCAACACTACTACTACTGCTGCAACTCTCTCTCTCTCTCTCTCTTTTTCTCCTGAGGCTCTTGTGTCTAATATACTGTAATCCTGTGTGTGTGTGTGTGTGTGTGTGTGTGTGTGTGTGTGTGTGTGTGTGTGTGTGTAATTCACTGGGTCGGTCACCGGGTCGGTCAGGATCACTTGATGGTCGTGATCGTCAGCTTTTACCCTCCCGGAAGGGAGCTGAAAGCTCATATAGTCCGATCTAAGGGCAAGGCTGTGACCTTCACACACGCACACACCCATCCCCTTGCTCAATGGGGACAGTAACCACCCACTTCGTCAGTGAAACTTTTCTCAACCTGAGCGAGGCGCGAACTACCAGATGGCAAGCGAGAATGTTACCACTGAGCCAGTGATCGGTGTGTGTGTGTGTGTGTGTGTGTGTGTGTGTGTGTGTGCGCAGCCAAAACTGGAAAACATGATTATAATGAAACTTGGGGGGTTGGGGGGGAGGGGGGTTGAACATTTGCATTCTTATGTGTATCGCTTCATTTATGCTGTGAAAAGACAATTTTATTCAACAGAGACTGGTGGTAGCTGTGGTGGTGGTAGTGGTTGCTGTGATGACGACGATGGTTGTGGTAGCAGCTGCGGTGGTGGTGGTGCTGATGGTAGCTCGGATAACGACAGTACTGGTGGTAGCTCTGATGGTGGCGGTGGCAACTGTTCAGAAATGGCTTCCAACTGAGTAGGTATTTTGTAGCCACAAAGCAATGCTCCAAAGCATAGCGTGATTTAGAGACGGCTCGTGTGTGTGTGTATATATATATATATATATATATATATATATATACCCACATGGTCGTACGTTAAGTTGAACTGAAATAAATTAGAAGGAAACTGTCTGATAAGCTTTATTTAAACGTTTCAGTACAGTACTACTTTATCTAATTTTGTTTTTGCTTCTCCAGACGGTTTTATGTATCACAGAAGAGAGATGGTAATGAAGCAATTAAATGCAATTGACAGAAACGTCTTTTCTATTGGAGGTCTTCCCTTGGCCAAATAAAACTGCTCGGCAGTAGAAAGAATCAAACACAAATGGTATGTTACCTTCGGCAATAATGTTAATTCTGCCGAATGCCTCTGGTGTGGGGGTTACACCAGACTTCTCCAGATAAAGAAGGCTCTCTTGAATAAGTCAGGTTGTTTGTTGGTAACAAAAGTAAATTGCAAAAGACGTCATCATATTAAAAAAAAAGTTAAACATTTCTGGTTGACATACTGTACACTATCCCTCGACGGTCAAAATGTTCGTAGATTTCTTAACACCTACACCGCCATGAAGACTTTAAAAATTATTGTTATTGTTTAAATATTCTGAGGATTTTATTCAGCATAGGTGAGGCTTTAAACCTGGAGAGGTTAGGTACATATTTTATTAAATTACTTTCATTGTCAGCTCATTAAAATTGATTACATCATCCGCAATTAGCCTAATTAAACTTAATCATTAGTTACATGATAATGGTATTATGACACATTAGTCTAGGGCCTTACTAATTAATTATGGAGCTTTGCTAGAAAATAAGAACATAAGAAGTGAGGATTACTGCAGTTGGCCCGTTGGGCAGTGCTAGGCAGCTCCTACAAGAGTGATTAACCTACTAGAATAAGGCAAGAAAAGGCTCCTACCCACCTACCGAACCCTCCAGCCGAATAAAGAAAGAAAATGTCAGAGGGGACACCACGCAGCATAGAGAAACTGGTGTGGACATTTTGTATGAAGGTGCGATGTGAGAAAAGAGACCATCGCGGTAAAACCTGAAAAGAAAAAAGAATTATGTATTACCAGTTATTAGGATACTTTTTTAGTCCAGCCCTTAATTGTCATAATTATGCTTATCTAGCCTTTCCTTGAAACTATCACTGGACGGGGCAGTAAGTCTTTCACTAGGCAGCTTATGCCATTCGTCCATTACTTTATTGCCAAGCCCATCACTACCTTTTTCCATACTAAAACAGAATTGATCTAGTTTGAAACCATTACTTCTAGTTCTATCCAGTATGCTTACTTCAAGTACCTTGCTAATATCTCCCTTATTTACTTTCTTCATATACTTAAACACCTCACTTAAGTCTCACCTTACACTACGCCATTCAAGTGAGTGTAAAATTACTTTTTTCATTCTGCCTTCATATGAAAGGTTCCGAGAATCGTGTACCATTTTTGTCATTCTTCTGTACAGTTTCTAACGAATTTAAATTATTTCCATAGTGCGGACACCAAAATTGCACTGCATGATATAAATGTGACCTTACGAATGCTAGATAAAGTTCCAGTATTATCATAGATGTCCTATTACTTACCTTTCGTGAAATAAATCCTAAGACTCTATGTGCCCTGTTTCATGCATTAATACTAAAAATATACTATAAACATATTTACACTTAACTTCTATGATTTACCACAGTCCAATTTGGTACATTAATATTGCTTACAATTAGGAAATATAACAAAAACCACACAACATAACACGATGAAAAAAGCTTCGTTTTTGGACTGGCAAAGGATATAACCCAGAAAACAGCTTCAAAATACACTGCACGTTGTATCGACCGGGTAATGGAACAATATAGTGAATATTGCTTATCCGTGAACTTATGTGCAAAATCTGCAGGCTGAGCTGGGTTGCCAGTTATCTAAAAGAAATAATAATAATAATTCAACAAGGTCACTGTACGTCCTCCTGCCACTCTCTTGCACCCACGGTAACTTTGCCCCCTCCCCCCCTCCCGGAAAAAAAACGCGATCTCTCTGTCTTGAATGCTGAGCTGTGGCAAGAGATTAAGACTATAATGAGATGTTAATCATGAAGGGCCTTGGAAAGGATGTAGAGCAGCAGTATTGTCATACTTTGCCACTGAGCTACGTGGAATAAACTGCAGAAGGACAAAAATTTGTCATTTAAGCGCACGAAGTCTAGTAATTTGACAACTGCCCTTTGAGGGAGCGAATTAGGTTTTCTACAGCTGGGCAAACATAAAATGACTCTGAATACATCTTTCTGGTTGTTCGTGTTCCAAGCTGAGCGACATCAGCCCTGCAAGAGATGACTGTGTTCTCAACTCAAAACCTGCCTACCCTGCGGTACTGTATAGGGTAGAACACAGGCTACTGTTAGAATCTGAAGGTGGTCCGCGATTTGTTTATCATGGATTACGGTGGTAGAGACATGGAGTTATTTCATACCGTTAAATTAATGGACTACGATAGTTTAACCTCGGGTCCTATGATGCCCCCCACATGCCTAGTGTTAAAAGAGGCAATACGGGTACAGCAGCTATTGTTTTCTTGCCAAATAAGCTGTCAAGACCTTGATTCAAAAAATCTAAACTGTATAAATTACTTCCTACTTTCACAACATTGCTACATCGAAATTTCAAAATCATTTCGAAATTTTGGTCAGACACAGTGAGAGCAATCTGAACTGGCCACAAAACACAGTACCAGGGCGCCAGTCTCTTAATGCGTGTACAAAGCTGTAAATTCGCGGTAAGTTGTTTATCCTGATATCTTTCATTGTACGTGTGTGGAGTTTGAAACACATTTGTAATTTCAGAGATGCATTAAAATTGATGCCAACTGGTCTAATGGTTAGAACATCAAAACATGAGAAAAGAATACCGGTATAAAGTGTGTTAGCTAGTGCTAGGCAGATCGCGTGAAAAGGTGTGACTATTATGTGCCTATTTTCACTTGGCAGGATGGGACCACTCCCAGAGCATGCATATTTAGTCCTGATTAAATGAGATTAGATGTGCCTCAGTTATGAGTTAGGAAATTAATCACATTGGTCACTACTGATATCTACCTTCTAGTTTGGGTACATTTGGCAGTCTACTAAGCTGAAGGGATTAGTTAGAAAATCATCATCAGGTCAGGACAAAGGCAAAGTACCCCGTCCACTGCAAGGGCCATACAGCCGTACCACTCGTTATTAATGTTGCCACACACCCTCACACTGACACCAGCTGAACATGAATGGACACATTTTAGTTGGTATAGGAGACTTCTTTGCGCCTTTTCCTTGGCGATTTGTTTTCCCTCTTATCCCTTACTACCAATATCGTGTGCTATCTGTACCTATTTATATTGACACAGTTTGCATAATCAGTATACAAAAGAGATGGTTAATCATGCCATATGAATCAATAAGGAAGAGGAGCTACGAAGCCTTCTCTGCCACCTAGAGATCGGCCTTAATATGGAACTATTTATTCTAAGGATACACGAGGACTGTCTCATTCAGTACTGGTATAATGGGATTAAATCGCTAATTAAAAACTCTGAGGGAAGGGCGAGATAAAGGCGTCCAAGGACAGCTGGAGGTAATTCCTGAGATCATTCCAAGCCTAATGTTTTTTGAGCATATGTCTGATTAACCACCCATTCCAAACTGCCATCAGACTGCATTTCTAAGTGTATTATTCTTATTGTTGTTTTTATTATTATTACTGAAGTCAACTTATCTTGCAAGCCAATAGACAAAAAATAAATCGTTTACGAGAATAATGACTAAAGACGATATCAAGGTGGGCGGCGTCTCCGACTATCACCTCATTGCGGATTCGACTGTTTTATAAATGTCTTAAGAAGAATGACGACAGGAACTACCTCACAAAGTTAGTTCAACAGATCCCCGGATACCGAGTATTCATTGTTTCAGCAGGTAATGTTTTAGTTTAGTAAAAGATTCAGGTACGACTCTTTATGTGTTACATGAGAAATACATGTAAACCTCTGTGCCAGATAAAAGAATACTGAAAAGAAGCTCGGATGGAGGTTGGGGAAGCGAAAGGAACAACTGTCGCAGAGGTAAAGCTCGTATGTGTGAGTGAGTATCTAGAGCGAGAAGTAGGGAAATAACAATTTACCCCCTACCCTTCCCCCCAAAATAATCCAAACACATATCCCTCTATACAGCTGTGACACTCGTCCACTTTTTCCGATACATTTTTGAACTCCGACACACGCATTTCAGACAGTCACCGTTTCCGAGTTGTGCAATGTTTGTAAAAGAAAAAAAAAAAAAAAAAAAATTCATTTATTGATTATTTCATGCCGAAAATAGTGTTCTTCGGACGTACTGTACTGTACAGCTCATACTTGTGAAACTGAAGCAAAAGCGATTACAGTCTTTTGAATTAATCTACTCACTACGACGAGGTCATAACAGTATTTCATCCTATCTATTTCCAGACGATCTTATTCAGCTTTGAAGAGATTGAAAGACATAGTTACAATTGTCATTAACCGCTGCACTACCTGGGGGCTCATATTAAGCCACAATAAACTATCTGGAGAACAGAAAAAAGAAAAACTGAGGAAAGCCATTCGTTAAGAGTTTAACCAAGAAATACTGTAATATCAAAGATGAAAAATTAATATAAAGTAAAGATGGTAATTTGACAGTGATGGCAAATTGTGCGAGCGAATTTGAAACTTCTACTTATACAAATCCAATTCTCGATGATCAAAGTCAGCCTAGCTTGGCGTTTCTTCCTGTCTGTTTTTGCTGGTATTTTCCTTCCATCATGTACTGAACTTCTTCAAGGTGCTTCTGTGATGGGATTTTACATATATGAGGAAGAGATGAGCGAACGCAGAATGACAATAATGTCCAGTGTGTCATGCTATGGGATGCAATGGTGGTTACAGCCTACGGGGAAACTTGCTGGCATTTCATTTCACTGGGCATGATCTTGGTACTCCTCCCATCTTCACGCCCTCTTAATCTTTCTTGCTGTACACTACGTCAACCCATCCTTAGGTGGAAAGAATGTCAAGATGATGATGATGATGATGATAATGACGATCATGATGATGATGATGATTGATGATGGGGAAAAGGTCATGATGATGATGATTGACACGGGAATGATAGAGGTAAAGTGTGGTGGAGGAAAAACTCGGTGAGCCATTTCTTCTCGCTTACTCAACTTATTTACGGACTAATAATTTAGAGAGCTTCCTGTGCTAACAAGACGACGTATAGGTGAGAAGTACCCCGAAACAAGATTCATTGCCAAAGTACAAACCAAGACTATCTCAGTCGACTTGTGACAATGATGTTGATAATGATGATGGCGATTTTCGTCCCTTCAGAATCGATTTTCCTCAAGATACTTCTGTGATCAGGTGTTAGATCCTGCAGTGAGATGGTGCTTGTTCACTAGGTTGGGGTGAAAAAAAAAAAAAAAGGATTTTTCCGTTTCCGTACTACCTCAGCCTGAGCATGCATTCTCTTTTCATGCTACTGGTACATAATATTATGCAGCTTAGGAGAGGCTATCAGACAGAAAGAGTATTACATAGCTTTAAATAACCTAAGCTTTATCAGACGTCTGTCCTTCGGATTGATAGCGTTGATACCCAAGTTCTTCAAGGTACTTCTGTGATGAGGAAGAGATCAGCAGTGTGTCCTGTGTCTGGTATTATAGGAATTATACATGTTGCAGCCAGACTTTCAACTTTTGGCGCCTTCTATATACTGACCTTCTTGAACCAACTTCTCTAATGGGACATTAAATCATTATAGCATTAGAATCCAAATTCTAATGCTAACGAATCTCTAACTGATTGTAGCCGAAAGGAAAAATAGCTTACATTAGCATCCCCTTTCGCCAGGCATGGTCATGGTAGTTATTTCATTTCCTGCCTTCTCTTAACTTCATTTTTTCAAAAACAGTTATCTCTGCCCTGGGAGAAAAAAAAAAAAGTCAGGGCAATGGTGTTGGTGGAGGTGATTTCCTTCCCTTCAGTACTTTACCTACTTCAAACTACTTCTGTGATGAGATGTTAGATTAATCAGTCACAATATTTGTAGTAACTGTTGCCACAGGTTCATCTAAATGTGAAAGCAGTGGACTAGAGGCTTGAGTTGTCCCCCTCCTGCAGGTCACGATCCTTCTTTCTAGGGGTAGAGAGGGAGTGGAGGGACCTTTGTATAACTAGTCAGGGGAGGCACAGTAATATCGTTGTCACCACATGAAAGCGACCCTCTTCAGCTCCAGATGTTTACAAAATGACCCGTCCTGTGTCTGGTGATACGGGATCCGTACGTGGCCCCAGCGTGGAGCTTCCCGCCTCTCCCCCAATATCCATAGAATACAATGTCCACTCACGGGCTTCCCCGGAGCGAAAGAAAACGCGCCAGCTCCTAGGTGATGACGTCACATTCTCCTCTCTCGTCTCCCGCGTCCCAGCTCATACCTTACATTGCTACACAGTAAATTTCTCATTCTTTCCTACCATATCCTAACATGTACTTGCACATTATGTCAGAAATGATGCAAATAAAGAATTTACGCATCTCTAGCGAAACAATTTATTGGTTTTAGTCATAGAATGCTCATATTATTTATAAGCTTGGAGACAGTATTTAAGCATACTGACTAGAAAATTCTCATGTCATACTTAAAGTTTATTGAATCTCTGTCTGTCTGTCTGTGTGTCTGTGTGTCTGTGTGTCTGTGTGTCTGTCTGTCTGTCTGTCTGTCTGTCTCTCTCTCTCTCTCTCTCTCTCTCAAGTAATCAGTCAGAATTTTATACATCTTTTTATCAGTTATCAGTTTACTCATTTTGTTTAGTTTTTCTGGATGAATTTTTTTTATTTTATTTAGGACTCGCATTCTAAGAAGGATACGACAGCGAGCAAAATAAATAATTACTTCATAAGGCAGAGGAACAAATTCAACAGTCTGACTGGCTACATTCTGGGCGGTGGCTGTTCCAGGTTGCAGGGCTTTAGCTCCATGATGACAAATAACTTTTCCATTGTTTTTAATTTTTCTAGGAATTCAAAGCTAAGTTTCATCAATTTTTCATTTCCCCCGCTAATTGCACCAATCCATGCGTCTTCTGTGTTTGAAGCCTTTGAACCGAGGTAGCCATAATGAGGACATTCAAGAGCTAAGAATCCACCAAAACACGCCAGGCATCCATCTCCTCTTGCTGTTAAACATCGGGTTAGGTCACATCTTCTCGGAAAAAATAGTTCACTTGTGAGGTCAAAATGCAATGTGGAGAAAAAAATGATGATGTGAACGTCAGCAGGATCATTTCCCAGATTCACTGATGAGCATGCTTCATTGTCTGAGGATGGCCAAGAAAATCTCCAGCGTGAATTGACCCCGTCTGTAATGGTGTTCTGCTTGTGAGATGAAAACGATGAACCAGAGGCAGAGGGTTTGGACAAGGAAAATATTTCAGACAACTAGGATTTAGAAGTTAAAGTGTTTAAAGAAGTTATTGAGGAAGAGGGCTTAGCTTATTTTGGTAGATTCTTAGCTCATAAATGTCCTCATTATGTCTACCTCGATTAAAAGGCTTCAAACACAGAAGATGCATGGACTGGTGCAATTAGCAGAGGAGATGAAAAAATGATGAAATTTAGCTTTGAATTCCTAGAAAAATTAAAAACAATGGAAGAGTTATTTGTCATCATGGAGCTAAAGCCCTGCAACCTGGAACAGCCACTGCCCAGAATGTAGCCAGTCAGACTGTTGAATTTGTTCCTCTGCCTTATGAAGTAATTATTTATTTTGTTCGCTGTCGTGTTTTTTAGAATGCGAGACTGAATAAAAAATCATTTCATCCAGAAAAACTGTAAGAAAGTGAGTAAACTCTTAAGATAATAAATAGATGTATAAATATGCTATATGACTGATTGCTTGAGAGAGAGAGAGAGAGAGAGAGAGAGAGAGAGAGAGAGAGAGAGAGAGAGAGAGAGAGAGAGAGATTCATGGTCAATGAACTTTTAAGTATGACATGAGGTAATTTTCTAGTCCATATCCTTAAACACTGTTTCAAAGCTTAATGTATGACCATGGGACGAATGAAACCAGTAAAGAGTTTGGCTAGAGGTTAGTATGTTACTGATTGCATTTTTTCTGACATGATATGCAACTACAAGTTAAGATATGATAGGAAAAAAGAAAAAAATTGCTGTGTAACAATGTAAGGTATGAGCTGGGACGCGGGAGACGAGAATGTGACGTCATTACCCAGGAGCGGACACGTTTTCCTTCGCTCCCGGGCGGCCCGTGAGTAGACATTGTATTCTACGGATATTGCTCTCCCCTACCCTCTGGCTGTGTGTCGAGTTGCACCAAACTTCTAATCGAATGGTATATGTCTTATCAGCCATTTCTATCAAACTTTGAGGATCGGTTATCGCTGCTGGTTGTGTTGTTGTTGTGGTGGTGGTGGTGGGGAGATTAGCGTGGACAACGAGTGCACACGGAAGCTGGTGTTGTTAGGGGATGGTGACGCCTGACTGTTTTGTGGCGAGCTCTGTAGGTGGGTGGAAAGATTTGTCCTCTTGTTTAATCTCTCTCTCTCTCTCTCTCTCTCTCTCTCTCTCTCTCTCTTACTGTGTGCGTGCGTGTGTATGTGTGTGTGTGTGTGTGTGTGTGTGTGTGTGTGTGTGTATGTGCGTGCGCGTGTATACAGGTATATATATGTGTGTGTGTGTGTGTGTGTGTGTGTGTGTGTGTGTCTCTCTCTCTTACTGGGTGTGTGCGTGCTTGCGTGTGTGTGTGTGTGTGTGTGTGTGTCTCTCTCTCTTACTGGGTGTGTGCGTGCTTGCGTGTGTGTGTGTGTGTGTGTGTGTGTGTGTGTGTGTGTGTGTGTGTGTGTGTGTGTGTGTGTGTGTGTGTGTGTGTCTTACTGGGTGTGTGCGTGCTTGCGTGTGTGTGTGTGTGTGTGTGTGTGTCTCTTACTGGGTGTGTACGTGCTTGCGTGTGTGTGTGTGTGTGTGTGTGTGTGTGTGTGTGTGTGTGTGTGTGTAATCGCTATTGTCATAACGTAAGTGAAAACAATAAACATGTCATTCCTCTTTATCATGTCAGTTCTCCTCGAAGATCAAGCGCATGGGAATACAAAGGAAAGCAAACAGCAACAGAACCCTAAATCTTTACGAGGTGTGTTAACCCATTCTGTCCGAGGATGTCTTGTATTGTGCACCTCCTGTCGCTACATCATGTGTATCTGTTTGGAAGATTTTTTTTTTTTTTTTTTTCATAGCAGAGATGAAATATATAATTCTTTAACACGCTGTATACAAAAAATTTTGTCTAAGCTTAACAAAATCGTATGGAAACAACGGGAATAAAATGAGAAAGACGTGCTATCGATGGTTATGGATCACTGAAACTCGATCATACTGTTCTGACAGGAACTCAAATAACAAGTAAACACTGGCTGTCTTCCTGTAATATGTTTTTTTTTTCTTTCTTTCTTTCCTTCTCTGACAGTATTAACACTCTCATGCTCCTATACTTATTCGGTTGAATATAATCGTCTGGTGTTAGATGGAATAAACGGTAAACACGACGAGGCCACCTAGAGGTGACGGTATTAACACTTTCATGCTCCTATATTCACTTGGCTGAATATATGCCCAGGCGATTCCAAGAATAAAATGCTAAAAAATGCAACGTTAAAGTATTTGTAGTGACAGTATTAACGCTAAGGCTTCTGTGAGTTACTCCTTGCCGAAAAAATAATACAGCGTTAGGCTGACGTAAATACTGGTAAAGTCACGGCCACGAGAGTTACTGGTAAGTATTAGCACTGAGGTGTTTGTGACTCTCTCTCGTTAATAAATAAGTCAGTTGGGTGTTAGCTGAAAAAAAAAAGAAAAAAAAAATGACCCAGACCAGACAGGATGCCATCAACAACAGGTCGTAGCTCTTATATTTTTCATGTTACCTTCAAACATTTCTATTCAATTTTAGGACGTTTTTCCGAATCCAGCGAACTAGAAACAACCATCATTAATTTCATTTGCACCAGAAGTGTATCCCTATAATAAGTAATTTTTTTCATGCAAGGAAGAAGGAACCAAAGTGTAGAAGTTAGCAAGATTCTTACCTCCAAGCAAAAACAAAATCAAGATAGCTGAGAACCAGTTTTAAGATTCGTTCATTTCGAGATACCTGGACAAACTGTGTTTGAAAGACTGGAGGTCATAAACAGTAGGAAATACAGACAGAGGAAGACAATTTCAGAATTGACCTGTTTCATACATGAAGGACTGGAGGTAACGGTTAACTCTTGCAGCAGAGAAATGGAGAGAGGGGATGAGAGTTTGTTACTCCGCCGTATTGGTGGAGGGATGCAAGCAAACAGGTCAAATGAGCAGTGACCATTGAAGCAGTGACATAAAAGAGATAAAGATGCAACAGTGAGGCGAAGTGACAGGTTAAAAGGAGCCAATAAGAGAAGGAGAGGTACTGAGACGAAAAGTCTTTGACTCCACCTTGTTGAGGACAGCTGTATGTGGGGAGCCTTCACACACATGAGAGTTGTACTCTTCACAAGGGGAATAAAACCCTTGTATAAAGTCAACAACTGTGTAAGAGGTAAAGAAAGGATGGAGTCGGCTTAGCACACCTAATCTCTTGAAAGAAGATTTAACAAGAGAGGTAATATGATCTTTCGAACATAAATCCCAAGAGGATGAAACCTCAAGCTTGATTAAATATGATGCGGGATTGGGTTAGATATTGTTAAAATTAAAGGATATTCCTGCGGAAAATTTTTGACGGGTTGAAAGATGTAAGAACTGAGTTTCTGATGCATTAAAAGCAACAAGGTTACTTTTACCCCAAGAAGGGATATGAGCCATGTCAGACATAGGTGTGCCATAGCCTCATCCCTTCCTTGCTGAAACATCTGCTGAGATGGACTTTGCGGGAACCGAATGAAAAGGTGAAGGGTGGAATCATCAGCGTATGAATGGATAGGGTTAGATGTACAGCTTAGAAGGTTATTGATGAATAAAAGGAAGAGAGTTGGTGATAGGACAGACCCCTGAGGAACACCACTATTGATAGCTCTAGCAGCAGTACGTTGGCCGTCTACAACAGCAGCTATACAACGACCAGAAAGGAAGCTAGAGATGACACAGAGAGAAGGATAGAAACCGTAAGAGGGCAATTTGGATATTAAATATTTATGCCGGACTCGATCAAAAGCCTTTGAGATGTTAAGTGCAACAGCAAAGCTTTCGCGAAAGTCCCGAAAGGAGGATGACCAGGCATCTGAAAGGTAGGTGAGAAAATTGCCAGTGGAGTGTTCCTGACGGAACCCATACTAACGATCAGAAAGAGTTGTGATAGGAAAGGTGGTTAATTTATTCTGTTATTTATTTCTTGGTTATTAATAGATACAAAACTTTTAAAATCCAGGATGTTAAAACAATTGGGCGATAGTTAGAGGGCCGGGAATGGTCACCCTTCTTTTGGGCAGGCTGAACGAGAGCAAACTTCAATCAAGAACGAAAGGTGCAGGTTGATAGACAACTGGAAAGACTCCATCAGGCCTTTATGTCTCTTTAATACTGAGGCCAGAGATGGCAGAAAATACATCAATTGAAGAAATTTTAATGTCAGCCATGAGGAAGTCAACGGGGGAAACTGATGGAGGAACAGCACTAGAACCGTGTAAGTTTTGGCAGCAGCAAGAACAAAATTATTAATTACCGATACGTCCTTAGACTGAAGGGGTACAATGACGGCAGTTGAGCAAATGCTGCAAGCCATTTATTACATGTGTATAGTACAGTATGTGTCGGTGTAACAAGACATGACACTGTCTTCACAAGCACACTATTTGTCCATCACGAGCCTCTGACCAGTAACGACTTTCTTCCATTTTTCCTGGACCTACATAGGGGTCGTCCTAGAAGAGCCAGTGTCATACTTACGTACTTACTTACTTACTTACTTAGGTCTGCTTGCTTTCTCCGGAACAGATTCGGAATGAGCAATTTGCAACTCTCCTAGAGTATCCAGGCTTCCAGGACAGTTACATGTGCTTTCCTTGAATCCCCTCCTCCCAGCCGGATAAAAGATTTGAGGCATACTCGCAAAGCAACTTAAAATTATTTTTTTATGTAAATGTCACAAGGGTCTTTATGAATATAGAGTGAGGGATATGAGATCAAATTTATGCAACGATCTTTGTCCTTTTGGGGCAAAGAACCCTGAGACTCCAGCAGCAAACAACTTTGCTGCTCTGATATCCTTGCCAGTTTTAAGCAACTATATTCAACTTCCGAGTGACTTTTCATCATGGAATAGATAAGTACTGAGGTCGCCTTTATATTAAATAAAGGTGTTTCTTTCTTATCCTATATATATATATATATATATATATATATATATATATATATATATATATATATATATATATATAAACGTGTGTGTGTATGTGTGTGTATGTGTGTGTCCGAGTTAAAAGAGTTAAGGTCTTCATTTTATAGTTTGTCCCTGGTGCTTCCTGTCGATTTTAATAAGCTTACAAGAACCCTCTAGTGGTACAGCAGTGAAGGAAAATAATATCTAACCCTTCAAGTTCGAACACTGTATCAAAGGCTGAAGGAAATCGTTTGGAGATGGGAAGATAAAATATATCATCGGGCAGAAGTATTTAATCAAAGTCGTGTATAACCCAACGTTTGGAGGGGTCTCTTCAAATCTGACTATATCTCTCTGGTAGAAGGAAAAATTATAATACGGAAGGCGTGAGTGTAGCGAACTGGTTAAAAAGGGGATCATAATAAAGCTGTGATATACTGCAGTGGCCGCTGTGATAACATTCACGTCCACACACTTTAGTTGGCATGATACTGTGTACACTATACAGCATACTGAAAGTTACGAGAGAGAGAGAGAGAGAGAGAGAGAGAGAGAGAGAGAGAGAGAGAGAGAGAGAGAGAGAGAGAGAGAGAGAGTAGAATATAATGGATTACTCAGAATCTAGATCTAAAAGTAAATCCCGGGCCACCAGTGCCATTTAACGTCAGCCCGAGAACGCCATTTGAATTTTATTCTTCATACAAAGAGCCTTACTTTGTTTACGATATAAATAAATAGATAAAATAACATACAGACACAGACACACACAGACACACACACACACACACACACACACACACACACACACACACACACACCAAAAATATATGCTCGTTTGAACATATATATATAGGCTATCTATGTGTATATCTATATTTATCTATCTATCTATCTATCTGTCTATCTACGGTTTTTCTATACCTATATCTATCTATCTGTCTATCTACTGTATATATATCTACCTATCTACTCTCTCTCTCTGTATATATATATATATATATATATATATATATATATATATATATATATATATATATATATAATCATCAGCATCATCAGCCATTATAAGTCCACTTCTGAACAAAGGCCTCCCCCAATCTTCTCCATGAATTCCTTGACTGAGCCAGTCTTTCCCAAGTTTTCCCTGCAAATTTCTCTATCTCATCTCTCCACCTTCTGTTTGGCCTTTTTCTGCTACGCTTACAATTCACTCGGTTTCCAGTCAGTCAGCCTCTTGCTCCATCGGTTATCCCTTATTCTTGCTACTTGGTCTGTCCACTTCCATTTCTGTTCTTTTATAACTTCTGTAATGTCTTTGGCTTTAGTCTGTTGTCTCACCCAAGTTGATCTTTTCCTGTCTCTTAAAGATATTCTCAACAGTGACCTTGCCATGGCTGTCTGAGAACGGATTAGTTTATTTTCCACCGATTTTTTTTCAGTTTCCAGGTTTCACAACCATACATCATAGTTGGAATTACACATTCGTTATGTACTTTTCGTTTCACACAAACTGACAAGCTACTTTTCATAATGTCTCTACGTTTACCGAAAACTTGCCATCCAATTGCAATGCGTCTTTTTATTTCGCTGTCATGCTCTTTCGTTAATTTTAGTGTTTGCCCCAAGAAATTGTACTCCACTACTTCCTCAAGGATTACTTCAGCAGTTCTGGTGACGCTCTTTGGTGTATTTGAATTAAACATTACTGTAGTTTTACTCCTTTTCATCTTCAGCTGTACTTTGAGACTTTCTCTGTTCAGGTCATTTAATATTTCCTGCAATGTCTCTCATGATTCTGAGATTAGGACAATGCCATCTGCAAATCCGACCTGGTTTAGCTTTCCTCCATCTATGTTTACTCCTTTGTCCTCCTAGTCTAGCTTTCTGAAAATACTTTCTAGGCATGCTGTAAATAGTTTTGGTGAAATTGTATCTCCCTGATGCAAGCCTTTCTCAATCATTTTTTCCGTGTCTTTATGTAATTTTACTGTAGCAGTTCCCTCTTTATATATGATTTCGAGCAGTTTTACAATGTTCTCATATACTTCTCGTTCTTGCAATGAATTCATAATTGCTATTTGCTCCACTGAGTCGAGAGCCTTTTCATAATCAACAAAACCTACCCCAAGTGGTTTATTATATTCTGGAGATTTCTCAGTTAGCTGATTCACTGTGTGTAGATGATCAGTAGTCGAATACCTGCATCGGAATCCTGCCTGTTCATGAGGTTGGTTTTCTTCCAATTTTTTTGTTATTCTATTCGTAAGGACTATCATGAAGAGTTTGTAATGACTAATAATAACCAACTGAGTCGATAGTTGCTAAGGTCTTTGGAGTCGAAATTTTGTAAGGTAAAATAACCCTTTGTATTACACCATGTTTAGGGAATTTTCTTTGTTATGCTTTGAGTAAATAAGTGAGCAAGCCTGTTTTGTACTTCTTCTCCTCCATCCAACAGTAAATCTTCCACAGCCTTCCCTCTTTTCATATTTTTAAGAGAAATATTTACTTCGTCTGGTGTTACCTCAGGTATTTCATTTGTGTCTGTTAAAAAGTTAGCTATTGGTACAACTTTGATGCATACAGTTCTTTGTAAAATTTCTCAACTCTCTTCACCATCTTATCTCTGCATTTAATGACCTTACCCCTCTCGTCTTTCAGTGATATAATTTGTTACTTTCTCAGTGCCATTTTACTTCGAACCTGTTTCAGACTTTTTCCTCGTTTGATGTATTCTATATATATATATATATATATATATATATATATATATATATATATATATATATATATATATATATATATGATCCATGATTCTCTTTCTTTTTTCTTCTCTTTGTCTCTTGTTGATAAGCTAATTTAATTCTGTTCGTCCTATTTCATCTCTCTTTCTTTCTTTTTTTTTTACTTTCATTTCTTTTCTTTTTTTTCATAAACTCGAGTGTCTCTTCTGAATACTTCTTGGCTTTGGTTGTATTATGTTTTCCTACTACCTCCGCTGATTCTCTTAGCACTTTTGTTAGTCTGTCATTCAGCTCATGAATGTCACATTCAGCATTACTTAGGGCCTGAAAGGCTGCTTTGTTTTCGTTTACTTTTATTGGGCATATCTTTTTATTTTTAATCATCTTCTTTCATTCACTTCTGAAACTGAATTTGGCTGTGCAACCCACCATTCTATGGTCACTTCCGATATTTACTTTGTTGACAGCTGTGACATTTGTGATCGTGTTATTCTTATCCTCTATAATGAAGTCGATTTCATTCTTTGTTTCTCCATTTGGGCTTCTCCAGGTCTACTTTCTCCCTGTTCTTTTGTGAAAGAATGTGTTCATTATACTCATGTACATTTCAGCAAAATTTACCAGCATTTCTTCTCTTTCATTCCTTTCTCCCACTCCAAATTTACACATATATGCTTCTCCTTTTTTTTGTTTCCCAACTTTTGCATTGAAGTCTCCCATGAGTATAGTATATGTGGTCTTTTCTTCTTCCATAATCTGGGAGATGTCATCATAGAATGTTTCTATTTCTCATCTGAGCTTTGAGAAGTTGGTGCATATGCTTGTATTACAACCAATGCTGCTCTGTCAGATACACTGCTGAATTTAACAATGTTGTCTGCAAGATTTCTGTTAATTAGAAATCCTACACCACTAACTCTTTCATTTTGCCTTCCTCTGGAGTAAAATAGATGGTTGCTGTCTTGGAGCTGAATTACTTCTTCTTTTCTGTGGATCTCACTCAGACCTACAATGTCCCAACTGATGTTTTCCAATTCAGTCATTAAGTTATCATGTCTGTAATCGTGTGGGAGGCTTCTTACATTGTATGTAAAGCTCTTCATGGATTTCAGTTTAATGTCCCGGTCTCTAATTTGCCAAGACAGTGTTTACTCACTTTCGGTGGCACACTGCCGGTAAACATGGAAGGCAGTGCGGTTGGACCTTTAGTAGACGATGATCCAACAATAACACCCGTCAAATCATTTGCAATAGAATTCATGTTTCGTTGCTGCATATTATCCGGTGAAATATAAGTTTTGTGCCACCTTATTCGGAATAGTTGGCGGAGCCCTATATATCTACAGGGGGTCTCATGGTCCGCGCCATTTAAAGTGGTATCTCGTATATCCATAAGGCCTTCCCCTATCCGCCACCCAGGCCAGGTAACAGTGAGATCCTGCCCCTGGATATATATCTATCTGTCTATCTATACCTATCTATCTATCTGTATCTATTTATCTATCGATCTATATCTATCTATCTATCTATCTGTGTATCTATATGTATATCCGAAATGTAGGCTATTTTTTAATCAGAATTGTGCATTTTTAAAAACCTATAATGACCATTAACATACACATTTGTGCAGTTTATGTTATCTGTCAAATGGAGTCGGTCCGATAATGACTATCACATCACCAGGCAAAACTAGGGGTGCCAGTTCCCTATATAATCATTATCTTCAGTACAATATTCTTTCAGTCAGCTCATTACACTCATTTCCCTAGCCTCGTCAACGACCATCCCTGACTTTCTCTGATACTAATGTACCATATCTATCCATCTTATTCGATGTCTGCCACACTTTCACTCAGCATGAGACTCGCCTAAGTACACCCTATTTAACACTCAGTTCACACCCAGTCTCTCCATATGACTATAACAGCTAAGCGCAGTTTCTTCGTATACTAAAGCACTCCCAGGGCAGTGTTATTGTGTTCAACAAGAACGTCTTTTACTGTAGGTATTATAAAGCAACCTCCAGTAATCCCTTCATTTTGAGACGTTTCCTAAAGGCAAGTAAACTGACATAACAGGAAGAATAAAACTAAAGACTTGGTCATAGTGAAGGTTTTAAAAGATAAATTAGTAGACAGACAGATGGATAGACAAAGAGACAGGCAGACAGACAAAGAGGCATATATACGGATAGGTAGATAGATAAGTGATAGAATACACAGAGTTTCATGCGTAACTTGGGACTTGGTATTTATCAGTCAAGAGAGAGTTGAATACACAACAGTCTTTATGAAGGCAATGGAGACAGCCTACGAATAGACGAATATGTGGGAAGGGGATCAGTGAGCCCTGGTTTATGAGAGAATTATACGTTCTGCAGGATTACGTAACAACAGTAAGCTCTTTGCCATATGCAGGATTAATAAATACACCCACATGCAGCTAATGGAAAGTTATGACGCATTCACCCGTTTGTGTGCCTGTGCCCTTTATTAATATAAAAAATTCAGCCCCGTGTTTGGCCACGCTTTTATATACCGGTGTATGGAGGTGTTTGAAATAAGAATGAAATATATACCCGTGTATGGAGGTGTTTGAAATGAAAGTGAAATATATACTCGTGCATATGGGTGTTTGGAATGAGAGTGAAATGGATACCACAGCATTATGCAGTTTTATGCTGCTGTTTTGAGTGTCTGGTTCACATATGAACTGAAGTACTGTATAACAATTTTTAGCAGCCCACACTTTTATCAGTATTAATACTGCCATGTGCATCAACAGACAGTTGTAGCCTATGTGCAAATCACTAATATTTTTGGTTGTGTTTTATGTGTATGGTCTCCTTTCTCTGTTCTTCCTTCAAAAAACTATTATACGAGTAACCTCACACAATTTTCCTTACGTAACAAATATTTGTTTTGAAGGAGTAATAAGAAACATGGAAATTACGCATTTTCCCTTCGTTTTTCCTCCTGCAAAAAATAAATCATAGTTTCGACTGGGAATTAATCATAAGTCTGTTCTTGAATTTACCCCCAGCTCTCTGACCGCACAGTCGGATTAAAGATGATAAGGGTAGAAAAATTGTCCAGCAGCATGCCCACCCGTGAAAAGAAGTGAACATAATCCCGTACGCTGCCATTATACTTAACTTCCTCTGTGAACCCGACGCACGAGATATGTGTAACGGTGCCACGCCAGTCTATTCACGTCGGAACAAGTCGTTGTACCTCAGCAGAGAAACGAGATGCTCAGGCACCTGCCACACTTCTTAAATCACAATATGCTCTGTTCTCTAGTGTGATACAGAATAAACTCAAATGGACCGGAGATTCACAGATGATGCACAGTTGTCTTATTATTTTTTAGGCTGATAGAATCACGAGGTCAAACAAAGGAGGAATATCTGGTGGTCCTTATGGTTAGCGACTTGAGAGGGTAATGGTAAGAGCCACAAAGAGAGTCTTAGGGTGAACTAAGAGCCATAAGAAGGGTTTACAGGGCCTGTCCACTTCCACAGGTCACTTTGTTAAGGGACATGAAAAAGGAGGAAGAGAACAAACGGGCTCGGTAGCATAAACACCTCATGGACATCGCAATGGACGTGGGGGGGGAAGGGGGTTGCAAGAAGATCCAGGAGAGCATACACACTTCCATGAGTCATTCTGCTGAGGAACATCAGTTGAGAAGAAAAGGACCGCCAAGACGAAGCTGGAGGGGCAGACCCATAAGTTGTGCTGGTAGGGACGAAGGTGAGAAAGTGCTTCAGCCCAAAATACTGTAGAGGGCTGGGGGGGAGGGGCGCATACTCAGTTTCCTGCCTATACTCATAAACGCTTTCAAGCCAAGGGTGTCATTTTTGTGTGTTATATTTATACAACTACTATAGTCGCGGAGCACGACCCTGAGGTTGTCATTACCGTACTCTGGCAACCTACCCGTCAACTGTGCTTCAGATTTTGTGAGTAATATGATACGCCTGTGATTTGTGTATAATAATATGCTTGTATAATACAGTCGTGTATAACAATATGCTTCGTATATAATATGATACGAAATCGGAAGCACAATTGACATGAAGGTTGCCAGGGTACGATATTGACAACCTCAGAGTCGTGCGCTGCGAGTATAGACACTTTTATTTAGTCTAGGAGAACACCATAGTAGTCTCTGGATAAATGAAGGCGGTATCTTACACATCCACTTCAAAATTCAAAATTCACTCCTGAGCTCAATATAGTATGGAGATATCAAGTATAAAAGTGTGAATTAGCCAACTTCTTTACTTCCACAGGCTTTTCTTGTATGTGATAGTTTTCTTTCAGTTAGAAGTCACAGAGGTTCATCGTGAGCCAAATAACCCTGGCTGGTGGTGGCCAAAAGATAACAGATGAGGTGTAACTGGGAAGGTGGTGGCAGAATTGGTAGAGAGGTTGCCTGCAGTCCTACTGGACCCAGGTTCAATTCCTCGCTGGGGCAGGGAACAGTTTAAGGATCTATCTATCTATATCTATCTATAGCCCGACGCCCTAATCCCGCAAAGGGTGGCCGCAGACAAAACGCCTCCAAGTCACTCTGTCACCCACCATTTGACTCCCCTCCCCCCAACTCACCCCCCCCTCCCTCATATACCTCTCAACTCCATCCCTCCACCTCATCCTCGGTCTACCCCTCCCTCTCCCTCCCTCCACCTCACCTACATACACCCTCTTAGTCAGTCTTTCATTCTCCATCCTCTCCACATGTCCAAACCACCTCAGTGTATTTCTCCTAATCTTTTCAACCACATCCACATCTACCCCACAACGTTCCTTCACTTCTTCATTCGTCAACCTGTCCCTCCATGTCACTCCACATGCTCCTCTCAAGTAACTCATTTCCACTGCTCTCACTCTTGACTTGTTCCCCTCTTGCAAGGTCCACGCCTCGCTTCCATACGTCAGGGTAGGGATCACAATACCATCATGCAGTGACTTCTTAACTTCCATACTCGCCTCCCTATTTCTCATCACTGCTTTCAGTGTGCCAACAACCTTCCTTCCCTGCTGTACCCTTTCACGTACTTCATCCCCCAAAGTTCCATCCTTACTCATCACACTACCCAAGTACTTGAATGCACTCACATTCTCCATATCCTCACCATCCAACCTCACTGCACACTCTGTGACTTCATTCCTCTCAAACACCATAACTTTACTTTTGTTTACATTAACTTTCAGCTTCTCCTCCTCTACACACTTTCCCAAAATCAGTCACCAAACCTTGCAACTCCCATTCATCTTAACTCAACAATACTGTATCATCAGCAAACAGCAACACCGGAAGCTTCCAAATCTCACCCTCATTCATTAAGGCCACCCCACATCCACTGCCCTACCTTGTACCTCCTTTACGACCCCATCCATATATATATTAAACAGCCAAGGAGACATTACACACCCCTGTTTCAGTCCCACATTGAGATCAAAGAACTCACTCAGCTCACCATCCACTCGCACCGTAGCCCTAGCTCCCTCGTACATACTCTTCACAGCACTCAACAATTTCCCCTCCACTCCATATATTCTTAATACCTTCCACATACCTTTCCTATCTATTCTGTCATAAGCTTTCTCCAAGTCCATGAAGGCAGCGTACACTTTCCTTCCCTTCTCTAGATACTTCTCCACTAAACATCTTAGAACAAATATCTGATCTACACACCCTTTTCCCTTCCTAAATCCCCCTTGTTCTTCTCCAACTAGCTCCTCTGTCATATGCCTAACCCTATCAATGAGTATTCTACCATATATTTTACCAGTCACACTAAGAAGGCAAATACCCCTATGGTTACCACATACTTCTCTCTCTCTCCTATTCCTTTGTACAGAGGAACAATTATACCTGATTTCCAGTCCTCTGGAACCCTTCCCTCTTCCCAAGCCAATCTACACAACTTCCATATCCACTCCACAACAATCTCACCCCCATACCTAAGCATTTCACCACACACTCCATCAATTCCTGGGGCCTTTCCCAGCTTAATCTTCTTCATCGCTTCCACTACTTCCGACCTACTGATCTCTTCCTCCCTCCTCTCATCTCTTCTTCTCCCAGCCATTCCCCAACCACTTATACTCACACTGCTCTCACTCTCTACATTCAACAAATCCTCAAAGTGCTCCTTCCATCTCCTCAATTTCTCTCTCTTCTCCACCAACAATCTATTATTCCTATCTTTCACTCCCCTACTATTTCCCTTTCACACTGCCTTACTTTCTTTACCTCCTTCCAAAACAATTTCTTACTCTCCTCCATTTCACACTCAGATTCCTCCCAAACTCTTCATCCACTTTCTTCTTACTCTCCTTCACCAGTCTCTTAACCTCCCTTCTCCTGCTCACATATACCTCTCTCTTCTCTCTCTCATCTTCTCCCTACCTCTACTCGCCAACCATTCACCATATGCCTTCTTCTTTTTGTTCCACAGCTCGTTTCACCTCATCATTCCACCATGCTGTCCCTTGCACACCCTTGCATCTCCTCCTCACTCCACAAACCACCTCACACGCTGTGCTTATCTCTTCCGTGAATATCTTACATACGTCTTCCACCCCTTCCATCTGCTCTAGCTCATACCTTCCCAATCTTTCTTCCACTATGCTCTTATACTCTGTCCTCTTCTCACTATCTTGCAATTTCTCCACTCTTCTCACAGGAGCTGCTTCCTCCTGTCTTCCCCTTCGCCTCCTCAACCACTTTCTTTGCAGCTCTACCTTGGCCATCACTAAGTGATGGTCCGAGACTCCATTCCCCCACCCTCTCCACACCCTTGCATCCAACACTTGTCTTCTCATTCGCTCATCCACACACACGTAGTCTATCATTGCCTTTCGTTCAACAAGTTCACCATCCATCCTCCTCATTACTCTCCATGTATACCGGTGGATCATCTTATGACGAAAGTAGGTGTTGCTATTGCCAACCCCTTACCAGCACAGATGTCCACCAAAGCACTACCATTCCCATCTACTTCCGCTGGCACACCCCACTGACCAACCACTCCATCCACTCGTACATTCCCTGACTTTGCCATTCAAGTCTCCAATCAACAGCACTCTCTCGCTCCTCTCAAACTTGTCCATACATGCTTCTACTCTCGCCCAAAACTCATCTTTCACTCTTGCCACTCGATCCTCTGTTGGAGCATATACACATACAATCGCCCATGCTTGTATACCTACTTTCATCCTCACCCATACAATCCTTGCACCCACTGTTCCATACTCTCTTATATTCTCCTTCCACTTCTTGCTTATCATCAGACATACTCCCTCTCTTGCCCTCTCATTCTCACTGACTCCCGCACATATACCTACACCGTATTCCCATTCTCTCATCCTTTCACCTTTCCATTTAGTTTCAGTCAATCCACATATATCCACTTTTGCATCCTCAAGCACCTGGACAATCTCTCTCTCTTTCACTTCATCATTCACTCCTCTCACATTCCACGTTCCTACTCTCAGAATGTCCTTTGTCCGTTCCTTAGTCGTCAACGTATGGTCCGTCCGGGTCCGAGGCGCTTTATTTGCTTTTTTAGTTAGTTCTTTTTACGGGGTGGGGCACTAACCCACCACCAACCCTTTTAGTCGCCTCGTACGACAAGCAGGGATACTGGGGGAGTATTCTTGAAACCCCCCTACCCCCACCGCAGTTCACACCTAACAAGCCACCATCATCACTACCACCACCAACATTCATCATTACCACCTCCACCACAACCACCACCACCACCATCATCACTACCACCATCATTATTCATCATCATCATACCACCACCATCATCATCATCACTAGCACCACCACCATCATCATCACGACTACCACCACCATCACCACCACCACCACCACCATCATCACCACCACCACCACCACCACCACCACCACCACCACCATCATCACTACCACCACCACCATCATCATCACCATCACAACCACCACCACCATCATCACTACCACCACCATCATTCATCATCACCATCACCAGCACCACCCCAACCACCATCATCATCACTACAACCACCACCATCATCACTACCACCACCATCATTCATCATCACCATCACCATCACCACCACCACCACCATCATCATCACTACCACCACCATCATCATCGTCAACTCTACGCTGTTGCAACTCTCCATCACACCAAGCACATAACCCCACCTGAATTATTCCTCTCGTGCTGAAGGGGTTAAAACAGTCTCCATAAATCCTTCCGTTTGGTTGGAAAAATCTTCACTATTTTACCTTTTCCACCACCAGACGATTTTATTCAGCTTGCAAGTGGCCCTTCATCCCGTATGGCTTAACCCTCAGATGACGGACGTAAACCGGAGGGACACTCAGAGGGCGCATACCTCCGTAAGTGCCATTGCCATGAAAAGGGATGCTGATACGGATCCGTGGATATTTGATCCGGATTCGGATGTGGATCCGTCCCAAAATTTAATGACTTCTTTTTTGGTCCATTGCCCATCATTATACATTTCTTTGAAATTCATATACAACTTTTGAAGATATTGTGTGAGATATTCCGGATCCGGATCCGAATCCGCCCCAATTATTATTCATTTCTTCCATGCCGCATGGCCCACCCTTCCACAAAATGTCATCAAAATCCATTCATAATTTTTTGAGTAATCCTGCTAACAGACAGACAGACAGACAGACAAACAAACAGACAAACCCACGCTGGGTAAAACATATACTTCCTAGCGAAGGTAAAAAATCTTCACTATAATGTTTTGGTGTTGCTGTCAACAGATGATTTTATTCAGCATGGGAGAGGAGACCCACATTACTGAACGGGTTAACGAAGCCATAATTATCCAACCCCTCCAGGTCGAACACTGTGTCTCCTAAACTGAATAAAATCGTCTGGAGGAGGCAGGGATACAATGGCAAAATGCGTCATCGGACTTAGAGGGTTTACCGTCTCAAGCAACCCCTACAGGACGTGAGGAATCTTCACTATTTTATTACCTCCGCCATGGAGGTTATGTTTTGGCCGACGCTGGTTTGTTTGTATGTTTGTCTGTTAGCTGGATTACTCAAATATTAACGGATTTTGCTGAAATTTTTTGGCGAGGTAGGGTATGGCCCAAGGAACATTCCATTAGACTTTGGTGGTGATATAGATCATCATCCGGAACCAGCAATTTTCTAAAGGATTCTTTACGATTGCGGGATAGTGGCATTTTCAAAATTTTTCCTTCTAACTCGAAAAAAAAAAAAAGATGCCTACGGTGCTTGCACAAAAATTGAAAGATAACATCTGCATAAGATCTACTACACACCCCAGTTTGATTGATACAATTAAAATGTTCTAATGCTCACATTATTCTTGTTTGGGGTAATGAGATGTTTGTTCGCTATATAAGTGTCAGTGCAATAAGGATGTTACTTGTGTTTCATTTCATTTTCACTTGGTAAGTGTTCATGAAATAAAATGTCAAATAAAATGTGATGACATGTGTTTTGTATGGTTCCTGCTACATAAAAAAGAACAAAAAATAGGGGGAATCTTTTGCAGGGGTGTTGAATAATGGGGGATTGTTCAGCCTTGGCGAGTCTGCAATATCGGATTGCTCTTGTTCTTTCTACCGTCACACGATTTTATTCAGCTTGCAAGCCCCCCCCCCCTCGGGGGAAGGGAGGGGAAGAATACTTCAGTAGTATCCCTGTTTGTCATAAGTGGCGACTGTCTGTCCTCTTCTGCTCTTTTTTCCTACCTCTTTTCTTGATATTATCGTGTGTGTTTTTTTTTTGGTCATTATTTTTCTTCAACTCTACAGTGCCATATAGCCATAATATGGCTTGGTGCTAATTCTTTATTGTTCCTTTAGTTTGCTAGTGGTCTGTCATCGTGTACAAGTTAATCCTCTGATATCTTCACTATTTTGTATTCCTGCTGCCTGCAGACGATTTTGCTTAGCCCAGGAACGGACTCTCGTATAAGGGTTAATAATTGCTGAGGAGAGCTCAGCCGTAAGCTGAATAAAATCGTCTGGCTCCGGTAAGAACAAGATAACGAAGATTTTTGCTCTGTTAAGAGGGTCACTTGAGACGGTTTATAACTTCTGACATGAAGGTAGGCAACTCCCAGGCAGAATAAAACCGTCTGTTGCAGCAAAAAACGAAAGTAAAAATATTTCATTTATTTCTTCCCCTTAGTGCGGATTGTTGGAAACTGTTTGCAATGACCCTTTAAGGGAAACTGGAAGAATAAAGGGTGTGAGGTGGGGCAATAGGCAGAAACTGAAAAGTCAGTGGGGGCTGAAGACTTGCTGGGGGTAGAAAAGCATGATCACCCCTTCCTCCTTCCCACAACTCCTCACCCTCAGTCTGTCCATTTCTCCTTCCCTTCCATTTTCCTTCCATTTCCCAACATCCATTTCTCCTCCCCGCCATTTCCCTTTCCTCACAACTTTCCATCCCACAATCCCCACCTTCACTCTGGCCGTTTACCTTTCTATTCTTCCCCAACTACTTCAATTTTCCCCACATCCGTACAGACTATCCCATTTCTCTATCTCGCATCCATTTCTTTCCCTTCTCTGGCCGGTCTTACTCTTGGAAAAGGAATATTTTCCGACTACTTTGGCGAGGGACGCCTTCACGCCGTATCACCAGTATGACAAGCGCCACTCAGCTTCCTATCAATCCCACAAATGCAAAATGGTGGTTGGCAAGAAAAGAGCAGATTCAGCCTGCGATCCACTGGGTTCACGTCTCGATGAGTCTGGGGCCACAACAGCTACAACAGCATCCATGTTTGTCATTCAGTACAACTGGGGAGCATAATAAAGCCTCGTATTTGGGGAGACGACAGGAAATCATAGGATAGAGTGAATAGTCATGGATTATGAAAAATATTAAGGTTATATGGAGTAAATGGGAAATCGTTGAATGTTCTGAAGAATATGTATGAGAGTGCTAAGACTGCAGTGAGTGTGGATAGTGAACTGATGGAGTGTTTCTATCTAAATGTTGGATTTAAATAGGAATGCGTCATGTCTCCATGGTTGTTCAGTCTGTTTATGGATGGGGTTATAAAAGAGATACAAGGTAGGGCAGTGGATGTTGGAGCAGCCCTAATGAGAGGATGCAGTTTTTGGAAACTTCCTATGTATTTGTTCGCAGATGATACTGCATTGTTAAGTAATGAAGAAGGGGAACTGCAGTTCTTAGAGACTGAGTTTGGGAGAGTGTGGAAGAAATGAAATTGAGAGGTGAATGAAGGGAAGAGTAAGGTTCTGGTCTTTGAGAGAAACAGTCACTAAATGTAATGAGGTTGGCTGATAAGGATATAGAGAATGTGAGTGTATTTATGTACTTGGGTAGTGTGATGAGTAAGATTGGAAGGTTGGAGGATGAAATCCGTGAATGGGTACAACAAGGAAGAAAGCTTGTCGGTTCTTTGAAAGCAGTGATATTAATTAGGGAAGTGAGCATGGAAGTAAAACAGTCGTTGAGTGACAGTATTGTGATATGAACTCGAACGTATGGAAGTGAAACTTGGACCTTATTGGAAGGACACATGTCATGAGTGAGAGCACTGGAAATGAGTTACCTAAGAGGAGCACGTGGAGTTACATCGAGAGACAGACTGACATATGAGGAAGTGGTGGAGCGTTGTGGTGTGGATGTGGCTGTGATAAAAAGCGTTAAGAGAAATACACAGAGGTGGTTTGGCCACGTGGAGAGGATGCAGAGCGAGAGTCTCACTAGGAGGGCGCATGTGAGTAAGATGGAGTGGAGGAGAGGGAGGCGGAGGCCTAGAATGAGATGGAGGGATGGAGTGGAGAGTTATTTGAAAGAGGGGTGTGTGAGCTGATGGGAGGGCACTGAAATGGCGGGGGAGAGGGCGACATGAAGACGATTTGCTTGTAGCCACCTTACGGGATTATGACGTCTGGAAATAAGAAGATAGATAGCATATTTATTTTTCACCTAATGGTCTTGATGCTACTGATAGACACAAATCTAGTCAGTTCTGCTAATATCCCTCCTAATCCCACTGGGAATAGGTGCTAGTAAGCATATAAAATCCTCGAGGAATAGATGTTAGTAGCGCTTCCTAACCCCACGAAAATAGGGCCTAAAGATCAACACAGGGGCCGGGCCTAGAGTGCTTCTTGGATGAGTAACATGAAAGAGAATATTATCGTATGCTGGGCAGAAAAATACCGTTAGTGAAAAGGTGCCAGAGCGCCCCCTCAGCTGACAAAGAGAATATCCACATCATATGCAAGAAAAAGAATAATTAAGTATAATATGACTGAAAACTTCCCAAACGACCAGCGACAAAATTAATGTGCCATACAATATGCAGGAATAAAACAAAGTGTAGGTGCTAATAGTTGCTTTAAAACATGAGGGAATATCATGGTGCCATATACTAAACAGAAGTAATCTGGTAAGGAACAGGTTTTGGTAAGTCTAATGAGTCGTACCAAAAGAGCACCTCAAGATAGACACAGGGTTGGGAGGTAGTGCGTTCCTTGGCTCCACAGGTGAGGGTGGGTGCGTGTGAGTCCTGCTGTGAGGGTACTGTGTTAACCTCTGGCTGCCGGGGCGATCATGGAGTTAGTCAGTCGGAGGTAAGAGGAATAAGGATGAGGAAGAGGGATCAGAATCAGGATGAAAGGTGAGAAAGAGGGAATATGAAACACGGAGAGGGAAGAGGGAATAAAGACTGAGGAAATACAAGAGAGGGAACAAATAGGGCAGAGGGAAGAGAATAGGGAAAAAGAGAGAATAGAAATGCCGGGAGAGTGACAGACGATGGAAGTAATGCATAGGGAACTGGGTGACGGAAAGAGGATAGGAGCAGAAAAGGGAAAGAGAATAGGGGGAGGAGGTACGAAATAGTGGAAAACTGGAAGGGGGTAGGAAGAAGATAATGGAATTGTGCATTGACAAAATTCGAAAGGAAGTTGGCTCACAGGTTAAGGAAGCTCTGGAGCACTTGTTTTCTCTGGATTATTTTCACTTTTTTTTTTTTTTTTTTTTACTGCAATGGTTCTAGCTGTGCTTTACATTTTGAAACAGCAGACAGAGAATATTGAAATTCTGTGGAGTATGTATATTACCGGTATACTGTATTCTGCTATAGCACCAACGAAATATTGAACCTATCAATATTACCAGGCTCATTGAAACATCTTGTGAAATAGCAGTCAGTTTGAATTTTATCAGAGGCAGGAGTCTCGATATTTCTTATATTGACTGTATATTAATAAGATGTGTGTTAAGCATGAAATCCCTGAAACCAGGCATAGAGATTCAAGTGTTAAAAAAATGTATTTCTTCTCCCTTTCACATTACTGACAGACCGACGGTTAATTATTCAAAATATATATAGTCATAACACTTCACAACTTCTCCATTGCGATAAATTTACTTGTAATTTACTTCTTCTGCAGTCAGATATACAGACTCAAGCGCAAGGAAGGAGAATCGCTCCCTCTCCCCTCCTTGTTTTATCAGTGAAACGAGGACTGTTACCTCCCAGTTTACAGATACGGACATAAATAATGATCCAGCACATCACGATGCACAGCAAGACGATGAGTGAAGTGATGATTATCGAAACCCAGTATTGTGATCTTCAGAGTCCAACAAACTTGTCAGAATATTACGTTTGAGTTTCATAATTTTTTGACAATACTGTCGGATATTCTCTTCTTCGTCCATTCATTCATTTACTTCTGCTGTTTCATAAACCAAACAAAGATTCAGGTACAAGATGTGCGGATAGAGCCGTCTCCCCTCTATCACCACTAAAGCGGGGACTGGAGGCTCCTAATGTGCATAAAGCCGCGACATTGCTGTAATAACAGTCGTGCAAACAGCTCTTTGGGGGGGGACCATAACCTCATGCAGGATAAAAGTGCTCTCGGAACACTACCTTGTACCGCAGTGCTTCAAGGATCATCTTGTGTGGAATGACACTCAGGAGTACCTCAGGGCCTTACCTGTTGACTACCAGGACTTAAATAGTATTATGCTTTTGCTACAACCAAACAACTTTAGCTTCAGAGACCCTTTTACACTCTTTTCAGTTTAAACTTTTCATAAAATTGCTATTTCTCCAGTGTAGCAGTAGGTTAACATTAGAATATAACGCTGGTCACGCAGAAGTGCTTATTAGTCCCCTGCTAAACCCGCACTACCCAGGGAAATCTTACGAAAGCGATATGTAATCGCCTGATGATTACCAAAAATACAAAGACGTACCCGGGTTTAATGTGTTTGTTTTTATTCGTAGTCTATCTGTGTCTCTTCCTTTACCGTCTCAGGCTTTTATATATTTTACTTTATGATTTATTCCTCCAGACGGTTTTATAAAGTTTACAAGAAACATGTGGTAGAAGAGATCTGTATTAACCCCTTGGTTATCAAGAACTGCACTGTTGTGTTATTCTTGTTGCTGCCAGACCATTTTATTCTGCCTGGGGCGGCTGCTGGTAAGGAATGCCAAATGATAAGAGTTAACAATGGTAAGATATCTTCCATACTTCCTTTGTTGCTGCCGCCAGGTTTTATCCAATTCAATCCTGTCACTACAATGACATGATTTATATTTTATTCTTTCTACTACCAGACGAGTTTACTTAGCTCTGGGGGAAGTCTTTATAAAAGGAGAAGGTTAAATACATCACTAACTCTCAGTACAGGCCTCCTTCTAACTGATTACGGCTTACCGATGATATTAAGAATAAACCATGAATGACGTCACAATACCCAAAGCTTCTTATTGTTGTTGCATCGTAATCAAAGGGTACGCTTATTAATCATCAGAACGTCTTCTCTGTTTTGTATTGTTACGGCCAGATGATTAAACCCAGTTTAGGGAGATGTATGGTGGCGAAGGGGTTGGAAGCAATCACCAGTAACCCTTACGGTATCAGGAGGCAATATTTTATTCTTGTTAATGTTAAGCAAACCATATTTAGCTTAAGCGAAGCCTCTGGTAATTAATATTTCTTCTATATTATGTTTATTCTTGCCACTGCCCAACAAACAAGGATTTGTATAGGGCAGTGAAAAGCGTTTATATGAGGCAGTTTGATGGTATTGGGAGGCGTGAATAATAAAAAAGTGGATGTTTAAAATAAATGAATGTGTGAATAAGTGATGTATGGGAACTGAGGATGCAAAAGAAAACAAACAAGAAATGGATGAATGGTGTATGTACAGATGCACACTACCTGGGTTAGTCTTTTTTTTTTTTTTTTTTTTTTTTTTTGCCACCTTGGTAGTGGATGTAATGGCTTTACCACACTTGTTAATGTGAAGTTCATTTTGTGTGGATCATTTGGTCTGTGAGATGGAGTTGGGACTTTCTAGGACATGAATGATAAGTGTGGCCCACTTACACTTAGCACGCTGTTCATGGTTCTCATATTTTCGTACTTTGCATTTCCTGTTTGTGGATCCCCTTCCACCACCGGATGATGATGATAATGATGCAATAAGCAGTCGATTTTATCCCACTTATGAGAGATTTCCCGTACTACTGGCCTTATACAGCAGGATGCTACAGGCCCTTCTCTGCCTTTGTGACTTCGTGATGACGCATACATAAGTAGACTCAGTTTTGCTACATCACAACATAACTGAGTAAGAACCGAATGATGAGTATTGTAACTTCGTCAACGTCCTTACTTGGCGCCCGCATTCTATAGACCTCTCTGTTTTTTTTTGTTTTTTTTTTTCCTCATTCCTGCTACTACACGATCTCGTTCAGCATAGAGGAGACATGTCGAAATGGATGCATCAGATGCAACTTTCCTTCACCATGTCACAGCAAGAAATCTTCCCAGTGGTAGACACAATAAAATAAAAATAAAGACGTCCTTGGGCTGATGGGGTTATTAATATTGGCCCAACACTTCGACAAGTGTTCCGTCGTTCTTAACGGATTCTTCTACAACAAACCCTCGAAGAACAGCACTTGCATAGCATCCCCCTCCCGTGTAGTCAGGAACACAAACTGAGTAATATTCCATCCTTTCCAGCTCAGTTGATGTCTATTTGTAATCAGATTGGAGAGCTGATTGACTGTAATACATACTGAAATTGTGTTTACCGTGAAGACACAACCGTCTCGGTTCGATCTGGACTGTCTTTAGGGGTACTTATAGAGGGTCCAAGTCGGCCTGAAAATATTTTTGCTTTACAGTACAACAAGGTCAGTATATGGGTATAATATTCCATTAAGAATAAAGTAAGTCAAAACAGAAGTCACTGCTTCAAGGAAAACTGGGAAACCAGTTAGACAGTCCTAATATAACAATCACAGGATCGTAATTAGGATGAAACATAGAAAGGACAACAGAAGGCACTTTGGCAGTTTCCCCAGGGGAGTGTCATGCTGTACAGACGGTGTGGTGGAGGTTATTTGTTCCCTGGCCAGCACTCCCGAGGGCCCCCAGGACGGACGTCTTGTGGGACCCATAGCGGCTGATTAGGCAAGTTGAGGCCGGTGTAGAGGCATTATGGTGCGGGGGCTGGTTTAAGAGCTACCGTCGGCGTGGTGCTGGCTTGCTGGTGGATTTGGTGGATTAAATGGCTTTGGTGTTGGTGTGGTGGTGGATGTGCTGGTTTAGTTGTGGTTGTTGAACTGATATCTGTGACTGCGATGGAGCTGGTTTATAATGATGGTCGTAAAGGGATATAGGGATGAGGTGTTGGTTTGGTGGCGGATGAGTTGTTTGTTGGTTGCCGTTCTTGAACAGAAGGTTAGTAATGACAGTGCTGTGAGAATTGTTGTTGTTATTATAATAATTATAATAATGTTGGCTTTATATCGAGAAAGCCATAAAAAAGGTTGTAAGGGATTAAGGGATAATGTGAGTACCATCTCGAGTGAATGTTACTGAGAGAGAGAGAGAGAGAGAGAGAGAGAGAGAGAGAGAGAGAGAGAGAGAAGAGGTGCGGGAAGGGACGGAAATATAAGGGTGGATAAACTGGAAGGAAGGGAGGATGTGGTAAAAATGGGAGGGAGAGAAGAGAAGGGAGGGGTAGACAGGGAGGAAAAGAATATCGCAGGGATGAGAGGGTCATGAGGGAAACGCTGATAGTGTCTGATAAGGAGACAGGGAGATAATGAGGTGAAGGAGGGGGAAGGGGACAGATAATGGGAAGAGAGGGAAGGTGGGGTACAAGAGGGAAAAGGGGAAGATAAGGGGAAGGGAGGAAGGAGGGGTAGAAGAGGGTGAAGGGGAAAGATAAGGGGATGGGAGGAAGGGAGGAGTAGAAGAGGAAGAAGGGGAAAGATTAGGGGAAGGGAGGGAGGGAAGGTAGAAGAGGGAGAAGGGGAAAGATAAGGAGAAGGGAGGATGGGAGGGGTAGAAGTGGGAGAAAGGAAATGAACGAGGAATAGATAGAAGAAACGAATAACTGAAGAGGGAAGAGAAAGAAGGAGAGGAGTGATATAAACAATGAGATGGAGAAGATGGGAACTCTATGGGATAGAAGGAGAAGGGGATAAAGGAGTAGGGAATGGAGAGGAGAAGATTGAGGAAAGATGATGATGATGATGATGATGATGGTAAGGGAAACAATGATACGAAGGAAGGGGTTAGAAATGAAAGGGGGGGGGGAGATGGAATAAAAGCTTAGAGGGAAATCAGGGAGGGAGTAGAGGGGAGAGGTAACGGAGTAGGGTTGTGTAGGAAGGAGTGGTAAGGGAAAATGATGATTTTAATCATCAATTTTATATTTCTCTTTTCTTGTGAGAAAGGTTGGAGGTGGGAGGCAGTAAGAAAGAGGGCATGAAAAGGCAAACCCGGTATTTAAAAATGTCACACGAGGAGAGAGAAGGTAAGGAAACATAAACCTTGTCTCTTTTCATATTTTATTTCTACTAATGGCCGACTATATTATTCACCTCACCCAGAAACACACTGGATGAAAAAAAATAATAAACACGAAGAGGTGCCAAGGCACAGCAAACACGTCCCCGGCAGTCATTTTAGTGCAGACATATAAACATAACTACATACCTAGTCAAAGATGTCATTTATCAAATTTGGAGTAAGTTGGGTCAAAACTGACGATTTTATGCCCATCTGAAATTTTAGCCCCGATCCGCTTGACATTGACAGCCCTTCCGCTAACTGGGGGGGTGACCCCCCTGATGTAATGAGGCATGTTATAGGATGCAGATTTGAAAGAAGCACCTTTAGGTTTTGGTTTCATGCCGATATAACGAATTTTAAAGGAGTTATGGCAAGTTTGCCTGTTTTTATTTTTTACATTCTTGGGGCCTACAGCCTCGACTTTGGCCTAATTTGGCCCAAAATTTATTCAGGTGATCAGAAGGTCAGAGCCCATTATCCTTGTAATTTTAGTCAAAATCGCACAAGTGGTTTTTGCGTAAAGTTGTTAACGGACAGACAAACAAACAGACAGACCAACCGAGTGAAAACAATACCGTCCCCAAGCCCCTCCGGGGCGGGGACGTGTAATACAAAAAACACTAACTTTAATATATGTGGTGGCAAAGAATTAGGATATTTATATATGACTCCACCTGACGCAAAAAAAAAACAGTTGATTCAGCTCAGAGAGGAAGAAGAAAAAGAAGAAGAAGAAAAAAAAAATGATGAAGAACGAGAGGAGGAAGAGGAAGATGACGACGAGGAGGAAGCGAATAGAAGATGAAGAAGATGACGATGAAGAAGAAGAAGAAAGAAAAAGTAAAGAAGAAGAAGAAGAAGAAGAAGAAAGAAAAAGAATAAAGAAGAAGAAGAAGAAGAAGAAGAAGAAGAGGAGGAGGAGGAGAAGGAGGAGGAGGAGGAAGAGAAGAAGAGGAAGAAAAAGAAGAAAGATGATGGAAAAGAAGAGAAGGAAAAGAAGAAAAAGATGAAGAAGAAGAGTAGAAGGAGGAGCTGGAGAAAAAGAAGGAAAAGAGAAGGAGGAGGAGGAGGAGGAGGAGGAGGAGGAGGAGAAGCAGCAGCAGAAGAGGAGGAAGACTGATCAGTATCTACCCACCACACGCGGGACAATAAAATCACTTGAACTCATGTACGTCACTTATTTTACTCGTGCTACTTTACAGACATTTGTATTCCCTTAAGCGAACACTTATCGAGGGATTAATGGACTGTCGACCGTGAGTAATAAAACTGTCAGGAAGCAGCAAGAATAAATTAGAAATACATTGTCGGTTAATGGCGATTAGTTTTGTCCATGTCAAAGTACGAGTATTGGCCTGGGCTGCAACCAGCATTACCCAGTTGGTATCCAGGTCGCAGTTCGTAGTAGTGGGTGAACAGGGACAATGGCAAACAGACTTTGTCCAAGAGTCTGACCGACCTACAATGAACAATGATCCAATTTCAGCTTACAGCTCTCTCTCTCTCTCTCTCTCTCTCTCTCTCTCCACACACACACACACACACACACAGTTCCTCAATATCACTCTGTACAGAAAGGGGAATGTAACTCAGTTGTAGCCCTTCTTTGTAGTCTTGAACTACCCTACTTCAGCCTTTCCTTTTACCTCACGAGCCTGTCCACAGGGTGTTCCGCCTAGCGCAGCATCATATTTTCTGTGGTGTGCAGTCTGCGGAGACTGCTGCTGTGATGGACTGACATACCAGCTGCCTCTTGATTTTACTGTTTAACAAACCAATCAATTAACGAAAAAAAAAAAAAAATTCTGTCGCTATTTGGCATGGATATGGTGATAGGTCGCAGAAAACGACGCAGGATAGAACACTGGTAACGCTGACCAAACTGTCTTCGTATCACACAATAAGTGGATGAGTATTATTATGAATCAGACACTATAATTCTGATCATAAGACTGTTTTTCTTCAGTGTCAGTGAACCACCAGACACACTAAATAACAAAAGGAAATAAACTAATACAGGGAGAATGAAGGAGCGGGTGATATAGCTAAGAGAGAAAAGGAAGAGGTGTTCTAGGCTACACCAGACACAAGGCTTAACCACCTTGTGTGAAATGGGGGAACGTACTTGATAAAGGGGCGACCATATTGAGGAGGGCCATGGTGCCAGGAAATTAATGGAGGCGATGAGTCTGCAAAGTGGGAACGAGAGAGAGGCGAGGAGAGGACGAAGGGGGTGCAATATGTGAATAGGAAATTGGGAAATAATCTGACAAGGAAAATACCAAGAAAGAGTGCAACAGAAATGGGAGAATGTAAATAGGAAGTAAAGTAAGCACAAGGACAAGGCAGGAAGAATGTGAATCGGAAGGAAGAAACGACAAAAAGAGTAAAAGTAACAGAGACAATGCAAGAAGAGGATATTCACCAAATGAAAAAAAAAAGGGTAAAAAACAAACATGAGAACAGAGAGATGAGTGCAAAGTACAATGGATTAAGGATGGAGATTGTAGATGAGAATGTAATAGCGCAGCGAGAGAAAATGAGAATGTATTAGGGTGAGGGTGTAGAAGTAAAAGAGTAGCTGGACAGTGAGAAACATAGGAGAAACAGAAGTAGTAGCAGAGAGAGAGAATATTAAAGACATCAGTACTTAAAACATTCCGTTCTTACCCAAACAAAGGTGGTGTGTCTGTTATCATTGCTTCCTCACGGTAAAGTGTAATTAAAATGAAGTAAAATTATACCTATGGAGACTTAGGAAACTTAGGAGACTTAGGAAAGGGAAAAAAAGTAGTGTCAAAACAACAGCACGATTGCAATGATGGAAAAAATAGTGTAGAATATACAAGGAGAGTAATATAGGTGACTAATGTAATAAGGAGAATTTATAGGAACAGAGCGGGTGAAAAGGGAAAGGGAGAGTGCAGGGAGAAGATAAGATATTAAAAGGACAGGTGGGGAGGGGGAAACAGGAAGGAGAGGTGTAAATGGAAATTTGAAACAACTAGAGAGAGAGAGAGAGAGAGAGAGAGAGAGAGAGAGAGAGAGAGAGAGAGAGAGAGAGAGAGAGAACGTGGAAGTTGCGTGTGTGTGTGTGTGTGTGTATTTACCTAATTGTATTTACCCAGTTGTGGTACACAGGAAATGAGCTACGCTCTTGGGGTCCCGTCTGTTTCTCAGTAAGTCAAATTTTACTTTAAACTCTTTTAAGTTTTTAGACTGGACGATCTCTTTGTCCAGGCTATTCCACAGGTCTCTGTATCTATAAGGAAAACTATATTTCTTGCTATCTTTCAAGCAGCTTGGCTTCTTCAGTTTCATTCCGTGTCCTTTTGTTGCTTTCTTATCCCATACTAACAGATCTTCTCCATCAATTTTATTTACGCCAATCATGGTCCTGAACACTGCAATCATGTCGCCCCTCTCTCTCCTTTCCTCTAAGGTTTTCCAGCCTCTCTCTGTACAACAGATCTGCCAAACTGGGGACCATCTTGATTGCTGTTCTTTGTATTCTCTCAATCTTGTTAAAATTTTTCTTTTTGTGTGGGGACGACACTACTGCTGCATATTTCAACCAGGGGCGGATCTTGGCCACTATCATCATCTCCTCATCCATGTAATGAAATGCTACTTCTATGTTAGTCAAGAGTTTATACGTCTCTCTACCTGTCTTGTTAATGTTTTTCAGGTGATAAACTATCCTGGACCAGAATTCCCAAATCTTTCTCTTCTTTCGCTGTTGTAATTAGTTCATTACCCCTCAAATAATTCAGTGATGGCCTTTTGATACTACCCATTTCCAATATTTTACATTTTTTTGGCAATGAGTTTCGTTCCCCACATACGGCTCCAATCATGTATCCTGTCCAGATCCTCCTGCAGCATTTTACAGTCCTCCTCAATCTCTACCTTCCTCGAAATCTTTACATCATCAGCAAACAGACTTGGATAACTGTTCACTCCATCTACCATATCATTTACGTAAATCAGGAACATAACTGGAAAAACGTGAAAAAACATTAAAGTACAGGCACATATTTTGAGTTTATTTTCATTTCTTGTAGATATTATTTAACTGAAAAGAGGTCTAATGACCTTCAAGGGTTGCATTAACTTCTGTACTAAAAGGCACTTCTTGTACAAGTATAAATAAAATGACCTGAAGATAACAACAATATAATATAAAGACGTCATCATACTAGAGATTTCAACACTTGTTCTTGTCAATGTATGCCATTATAGGCCAAATCACCCTAGTTACTTTGCGTCGCATCTGGTATAATGATGATGTATTAATGCATTTCACTCGAGTTTACATAATTAAATCCGGCACCACAAAGCATTGGGGATAAAAAGTAGTGCATCTGACTTAAAATTACAGTAAATCAGGGTTCGCTTCGATGACTACCAGTTGGTAGTTAATATCTAATTGATTCCTCAATGTGAGGATGTGTCATATATATATATATATATATATATATATATATATATATATATATATATATATCATCATCATCAACAGCAGCCGTTTGAGTATCGAAGTCGGGACGATACAGTCAATGTATCTCTACCAAGTGGCTTAGGCTGTCTAGTAGAGACTGTATGTAGGGTGAGAAGCGCTTGTAAGTGTAATTATAGTGTTGGAGTGGCTTTGCATGTGTGTGTAGTTTGTGAACCTAATCGGCCCGCGCAAGCCGACTGGGTGCAAGCATACTTTACAGTAAGCGACACTGGTTCAACCACAGCACCCCTTGTGTCTGGCAATGCAGTAAGTGGCCGGGTGAACACTCCCAAAGTTTATTAACCTGGCGGAGCACGAACCCTGGTTCACTCGTGTACGAAACGCACACTCCACCACTGTACCACAGAGGCTCCATATATATATATATATATATATATATATATATATATATATACACACACACACACACACACACACATATATATATATATATATATATATATATATATATGGATAGACAAGGATTGTGGAAAGTGTTAAGAATATATGGAGCAGATGGGAAGTTGTTGAATGCTGTGAAGAGTATGTACGATGGTGCGAAGGCTGCAGTGCGTGTGGATGGTGAACTAAGTGAATTTTTCTCTTTGAAAGTTGGTTTGAAACAGGGATGTGTCATGTCTCCATGGTTGTTCAATCTGTACATGGATGGGGTAATAAAAGAGGTACAGGGTAGGGTAGTGGATGTTGGAGTGGCCCTGGTGAGAGAGGATACTGTTTGGAAACTCCCTGTACTGTTGTTTGCAGATGATACTGTGTTGTTGAGGGAAGACGAAGGGGAGCTGCAAGGCTTGGTGGATGAGTTTGAGAGAGTGTGTAAGAAACGGAACCTAAAGGTGAATGTAGGGAAGAGTAAAGTGATGGTCTTTGAGAGGGGTGAAGTTAGTGAATTTACAGCGAGGTTGGATGGTGAGGAATTGGAAAATGTGAGTACGTTTAAGTACTTGGGTAGTGTGATGAGTAAGGATGGAGGTTTGGAGGGTGAAGTGCTTGAAAGGGTACAGCAGGGAAGAAAGGATGCTGGTTCTTTGAAAGCAGTGATAAGAAACAGGGAAGTGAGCATGGAAGTGAAAAAGTTACTACATGACAGTATTGTGATACCAACTCTAACGTACGGAAGTGAAGCTTGGACATTGTTGGAAGGACACAAGTCAAGAGTGAGAGCAGTGGAAATGAGTTATTTAAGAGGAGCCTGTGGAGTCACGTGGAGAGACAGGCTGACGAATGAGGATATAAAGGAGCGTTGTGGTGTGGATGTGGATGTGATAGGAAGCGTTATGAGGAACACACTGAGGTGGTTTGGCCATGTGGAGAGGATGGAGGGTGAAAGACTGACGAAGAGAGTGTATGTGAGTGAGGTGGAGGGGGAAGAGGGAGGGGAGGCCGAGGATGAGATGGAGGGATGGGGTGGAGAGGTATATGAGAGAGGGGGTGTGAGTTGGGAGCATGGCAGTGAAATGGCGGGGGACAGGGCGACTTGGAGGCGATTTGTTTGTGGCCACCCCAAACGGAATTGAGGCGTCTGGCAATATATATATATATATATATATATATATATATATATATATATATATATATATATATATATATATATATATATATATATATATCCCTACGTGTCAACAAGTGGGTTGGTGGAGGGTTACTACCCCTCCCCGTAAAACAACTAACTCAGAGTCAAATGGCCACCCCTTACGGGATTATGGCATCTGGCAATATATATATATATATATATATATAAATATATATATATATATATATATATATATATATATATATATATATATATATATATATATATATATATATATATATATATATATATATATATATAAAGTTTCATATCTTATGCACAGTGTCTACATAGGCATTGGCGTGTTGGGTGGGTCAGCAACCTCCTCCATTCCATCAGGACATTTCGTTTTCCCACTTAATAACCACACACACACAAGGTAGTCTGGCACGTTTTCTCCTCGTGTCGTGTACAGAACTTGAAGGATGACTCGCTAAGTCAGGCCAGTCATAAATCTCAGCTGCCGTGGCTTTACCTTCACTGCAGCTCACTGGGGATGATAATTATAGTAATTCCATTTTGAGCCGCATCCATTACGTTCATTACGGCACGGTAACTACCCACTTGTAAATATCACTAACCCCGTCAGATTACACACACAGGCACCAGCCATCACCATTACCGTAAATCCCGTGACGGTACTACCAACACCATCCCAACACCTCGGGAGGGAAAGGAAAAATAATTTCGAGTACGGTGAATTTTGTCACTGCTACTGCCAGACCTGATCATGCAAGTATGAAGAACATGCTTGCCTGAAAAAAAAAGCACATTGGAGTCCTTTTGTATTTTATTCCTACAATACGATTTTATTTAAATTATAAAAGCCCTGGTCGGATCCATGGGTGTTGGCCATGCTGCCCAGGCAACACCCCTGGTTTATCACAATAAGGTAGTATCCAGTACTGTGCATATATTAGTAAATGCATATTTTATTGGTTATCATGTTTATTTCTCCCACACAAAGCACCCTTTGCTGACAAATGATACATAGTTGACATTATCAATGGGATGTCGAAACCTCCTCAGTTTGGAAAATTATATTGGCAACACCTCAAAAAGATTCCCGGACCCGCCCCTGAGAGCCTTTTTTCCTGCTCTAGTCATCATCATAACTTAAGTCCCCTTGATACGTGTGGGTAAAAGTGTTCCGTATGTTATTTTTTTATGCCAGGAAGAAGGAACCAAAGGCTAGAAGCATGAAAGGTTGTTCCCCCAAATATATAATAAAAACAAGATAACAGACAGCCAAATACAATACTCATTCATTTCGAAACACTGCGTTAGAAAGACTGGAGGCCATAGATAGTAAGAAATACAGACAGTTGAATACAGTTCCTGAGTTGACCTGTTGCATACATGAAGGAATAGGAGTAACGGTTTACTTCTGCATTAGAGTGCTGGACAGAAAAGGGATGACAGTTTGCTGCTAGACGGGTGCTACGCGCCCGCCGTAGTGTTGGAGGGACGCAAGCAGGCAGTTCAAAGGAGCAATGACCATTGAAGAAGCGATAGAAAAGAGAATAAGATGCAACAGTGCGGCGATGACACAGAAGTTGGAGGGAGCCGGTAAGACGAGGGGAGTTAATGAGACGAAAACCTTTGACTCCACCTTGTTGAGAAGAGCTGTATGTGTGAAGCTTCCCCATACATGTGAGTTACACTCTACACGGGAGTGAATAAAACCCCTGTATAAAATCAGCTACTGTGCAGGGGTAAAGCAGGTACCGGTAAGGAGTCGGCATAGACACATAACCTCTTGGAAGCAGATTTTACAAGAAAAGTCAAATGAACTATCCAAGATAGATCGGGAGCCAAGTATGTTCATAGATGATGAGGATTGAGCTGGATATTGTTAAAAATTAGAGGATACTCCTGCGTAAGATTTTGACGGGTTGAAAGAGGTAAGAACTGAGTTTTTGTTGCATTAAAAATAACAAAATTACTTTTACCCCAGTCAGAGATATAATCCAAGTCAGACATTTGGTGTGCCATAACCTCATCCCTTGTTTGTTGAACTGCTGAGATGGACGCTACAAGAAGCGGATGGAAAAGTGAAGGGTGCAGGCATCAGCGTATGAGTGGACAGGGTTAGAGGTAGGCGTTAGAGGGTCATTTATGAATAGAAAGAAGGGAGTTGTTGATAGGACAAAGCCCTGAGGAACACCACTACTAATAGTTCTAGAAGAACTTTGGCCGTCTACAACAGCAGCTATAGAACAACCGGAAAGGAAACCAGAGACGAAGGCACAGATAGAAGGGCAAAATCCGTTAGAAGGCAGTTTGGAAGATTATATGCTGGACTCGATCGAAAGCCTTTAAGATGTCAAGTGCAGTGGCAAAGCTTTCGCCAAAGTCCCAAAGGGAAGATGACCAGGAGTCTGAAAGGTAGGTGGGATGATCGCCAGTGGGTTGTCCCGGGCGGAACCCATACTGACCGTCAGAAAGGTGGTTGTGATACGAAAGGTTCGTTATTTAATTTTTATTAAAAAAATAGATTTAAAAACTTTAGAAATACAGGATGTAAAAGCGATTGGTTGATAGTTAGAGGGCTGGGAATGGTTGATTTTGTTAAGCTCAGAGAGGCTTCTCGTAATGCAGGGGTTAACTAAGACTATACTGAACGCTTCCAATTCGTAATATCTCCATCATTTAACAAAATTATGAGATGGCAACAATAAAACATAAATAAGGTTTCCGTGTAGAAGTGGCTAAGCTTAGAACACCAAGCCTGCCCCAGTCATTATTAAGAAAAAAAGTTATGTTAACCCCTACACTAGAGGTCCTCAATTATTTTATATCATGTTGGTATCCGACAATTTTACTTAGCTAAGGAGAGAGAGTCAGCTCCAATCATCACCAAAATAATTTATCCCGTGACGCTACAAATATCACCACACAGATTGTTAAAAAAGAAAAAAAAAGTCATCGTCTAAACACCTTCAGCATGAGGACATACTTTTGTAAATTATTCTTACTGCTGTTGCCAAACAATAGCCTACTCCAGTACCACCATAAGCGTAGGTGTGGCAGTATAAAGGTGTGGCTGTGCATAGATGGCAATGTTTTTGGTTTTATATATATATATATATATATATATATATATATATATATATATATATATATATATATATATATATATATATATATAAGAGCAGTATTGTTGATTTGTTTGATTGTCCTTCAATCACGCCCAATCCAAGGGCCAGAGACCCCCAGACCCATATATATATTCTGAATCAGGCAGGGCCAAGGATGGTTTCAGACAGGTCAAAATTCAGATCTGGGTCATCTGAGGTTACCAGTAGAGTATTCGTCTTTTTGGCCCGGGCAACCCCGGGTACCCCTGCAGCCCAGTTTTTGGCATGGAGACTCATACGACCTCCAGTTCAGACATAGGCTATATGAGTTTGAAATCCGAGGTTATTTTAGGTCACCAGTAATACACGCTCGAACGACTGGACCCAGCAGCCCAGTTCTTGGCATGGAGACCCTCATGACCTCCAGTTCGGACATAGGCTATGTGAGGTTGACCTCCGAGGTCATTTGAGGTCACCGGTAATAGTGAATAAATGTGCTCAAATATTGTGCGTTAGTCTGCGAAAGCTGAAATAGAAATTTCCTGGACCTCTTATAATCGCTCTTTTTACATGGTCTTTCTGGGTAGAAAGAAAGATTGAACCAGAACAAATAGAATTAGAGTATTCGCCTTTTTGGCCCAGCAACGTCGGTCACCCCTGCTAGTATAGCAATAAAAAGATCAAGCGACAAGTAAAAGGTACGGATAAAATACGACATAGCGAGGGATGACAAAAAATGGAAGGACAAATCAGAGAAACAATGAGTGATGTTGAGGGAATAAGAAATGAAATCACAAGGCACAAAGGGAACAGAGAAACGCAAGATAATTAGTACAACAACAAGAGAACAAAGGACTGAACGAAAATAGGATGGAGAGAAATATTAAGCTGAAAAAAACTCACAGAAAAAGCAATATATTAGTGAAAAAAAAGGATGATAATCATGATTATGAAGTGAGTAATATGACAAGAATATATATATATATATATATATATATATATATATATATATATATATATATATATATATATATATATATATATGAAGCCTCTGTGGTAGAATGGTAGAGTGTGTGTTTCGTACACGGGTGAACCAGGGTTCGCGCCCCACCAGGGTAAAAAACTTTGGGAGTGTTCACCCGGCCACGTACTGCATTGGCGGACATAAGTGGTGCTGTGATTGAACCAGTGTCGCTTACTATAAAGTATGCTTGCACCCAGTCGGCTTGCGCGGGCCGATTACACTTGGTTCTCAGACTACACACACATCCAAAGCCACTCCAACACTACAATTACACTTACAAGCACTTCTCACCCCACATACAATCTCTACCAGACAGCCTAATCCACTGTAGAGATACATTGGCTGTATCGTCCCCATTTCGGTCGGGATAGGCCGGTCCTGCAGTGGATACTCGAACGGCTGATGATATATATATATATATATATATATATATATATATATATATATATGTGTGTGTGTGCGTTTATTTTGGTTCTGCGTAGTGTTTACAATATACATGAATGCATATATTTTCTTTCCCAAAAACTCTTCTTTCATTCTTAGCACGATGGAAACTGACCCTTCCATAGGGTTTGCCTGTCGTATGCATTTTTTTTCTTTTAATTCACTTGTTCAATCCTATGATGCAGTTTTAATTTTTCTCTTGTCTCCACACTGCTTTGACCGTCTTAAACAGTTTTCAGAGAGGAACTTTTATATATTTATAATTCCGTAACATCATTAACATAAGACATTTTTCTTAACCTGAATAATCGTCTGGCGTCAGTAAAAAAAAATCTCAAACATGTCTCATGATACTGAAGGGGGGAAGGTTATGCCCTAAAAAAGGGGTACTAATTTAGCACACTAGAGCAATCATATAACCCAAAATTAACAGAAGGTCTCAAAGCAGCTGTATTTGTCATATCAATTTGTCATTCCTTTTCCTTCGCTCCATAGCAAACATTTTCCTTGGAACACACCCCAGTGTTGCCACATCACCGCCCGTATCTCCCCAAATCATAATCATCCAAATCATCGTTTCGGGTGTGAATATTATCATTGGGGTTTCACAGACAAACTTGTTTTTCCCTCTATACTTATATTAAATAAGGTATATAGGTTTTAGTCATATCATTCATTTAAATGAACGTTATTACGGGCGTCCTAGATTCCAACTTAGATAATAATCTAGTGATTGTTCGAGGGAGGCAAGCGAACAAGCTCAGTATGAGATATGTAGCACGGTGATGAACAACAACAAAACTCATTTATGTCCACAGGTATTCAATGCAGCTGTGGACCTACGTTCATCGCTGGAAACTTATGGATAAATATTAGGGAATTCTAAAGTGACTTTCAAAAATTAGTCACCATACTTCCGAAAAATGCCAAAATGTGCCGAACTGATCATCAGAACTGGGTAATCTCGGAAATTATTAAAACTACTGCAGACCTTCACACAACACTGGAGTGTTAAAATAACATCAGCAACTTCCCCGTTCCACACTTTCATGCATGATCGCCCATAAAATGATATTACATAAGTGTAAGGTTTAACAGATTTACGACAACCCTGCTAACTTCACTTCCACCCTGTCTTATTCTGTTCACCTCTTTCCAGAACATTTTCTTACAGTCCCTCCACTTTACACTCAAATTCCTTCCAAATTCCTCATCCACTCTCTTCTTACTCTCTCTTACTAATCTTTTCACCTCTCTCTTTCTTTCTACATATAACTCTCTCTTCCGCCTCTCAACTTCTTCCACGCCCCTATTTCTCATCTATTCATTGTATGCTTTCTTCTTTTGTGCCACAGCCTGTTTCACCTCTTCAGTCCACCACGCTGTTCCTTGCACCCCCCTCCGTGTTCTCTTCCTTCCACACACCACATCACACGCTGTACATATTTCTTCTGTAAATATCCTACACACAGCTTCCACATCTCCCATCTGCTCCAATTCATATTTGCCCAATCGTTCCTCCACTTCTCTCTTATAACCTGCCTTTTTCTCATCCTCTTGTAACCTTTCCACTCTCCTTGCAACTACTTCCTCTCATCTTTCCCTTCTTCTATTCCTCCATCTTTCTTGAATTCTAATTCTGGCCACCACCAAGTAATGGTCAGAAAGTCCACTCCCCCAACCTCTATATACTCTTGCATCCATTACACATCTTCGCATCCTTTCATCCACACACACATAATCAATCATTGCCTTCCTTCCATTCAGTTCACCACTCACCCTTCTCATCACACGCCATGTATACCTGTGGATCATTTTATGCCTGAAGGGGGTATTGGCTATCACCAACTCCCTCCCAGCACAAATGTCCACTAACGCACTCCCATTCTCATCTATCTTAGCATGCACACCCCACTCACCAACTATTCCATCCACCTTCACATTCCCAACTTTACCATTCATATCACGAATCAAAAACACTCTCTCGTTTCTTCCAAACTTTTCCATGCACACTTCTACATTTGTCCAGAAGTCTTCTCTCACTCTTCTAGCACGATCTTGCGTTGGAGCATACACACACACAATCGCCCACATTTGTATTCCAACTTTCAACTTTACCCACACAATCCTTGACCCAACTGATTCATACTGTCTTATGCTCCTCTTCCATCTTTTACTCACAACTATACATACTCCTTCCTTTGCCCTCTCATTCTCACCTACTCCTGCACATATACCCCATCCATACTCCCATTCTCTCACACTTTCTCCTCTCCATTTTGATTCAGTTATTCCACATACATCCACTTTCGCACCCTCGAGCACATGGACAATCTCTCTCTCTTTCCCCTCATCATTCGCTCCCCTTACATTCCACGTTTCGATAACCATGTCCTTTGTCCGGTCCTTGGTCGTCATCTTTTGGTCAGTCCTTGTCCGAGGCTTATTGTTTGTTTTTTTTAGTTAGTTGTTTTCCGGGGAGGGGCACTAACCCTCCGCCAACCCTTTTAGTCGCCTTTTACGACAAGCAGGGATACTGGGGGAGTATTATTGAAAAACCCCCCTACCCCCTTGTGCTTTCAAACAATTTCTCCCTCTTCCTTGAAATATTTTCGCCTCTTCCTCAAAATTTATGCTTCATTTTCCTTGTCCAAAAAGAAAAAAATAAAATGCACTCCTTCCTCCTTACCTCCAAGCTGACCACCCTAAGAGTCATTAGGGCTGGAGGACAGGCGTGGGCGGACCGGATTGTTGAGTGGCCTCGTTAATCCCGGGGTTGTGTGCATCAGGGAAAGGAACGACCTGCCCGCCGATTTGCACTCCACCCGATAACAGGGTAAGGATAGTTACGTTGCAGGAGAAGGAGGAGAAAGCGTTTTTGGGGAAGTGAATGGAGGTTTGAGGAGGTAAACTGGAGGTGGTTGTGTTTTGGAGAAGGTGTTTGTAGAAAAGGAAGAAGTGGATAAGAAGCTAAGTGGGTTTCACAACTGGGTGGAAATTTAGGGGAGTGAAAAGAGGCAAGTGAGAAAGGAGTTTAAGTGCTTTGGGGGGAAAGTTGGATACCAGGTGGGTGACAGGTGAGGGAAGGAATATGGGGAAGTGGATGAGAGGTACGTGAAGGTTAATAGCGGGAGAGGGGTGAAGTGATTGTGGGTGGAGGTGATAAACATCCACCTGAATGCAAGCATCGTGAGAAAAAGGAAATGGGGAAGGAATGTTTGGGAGAGGTGAATGGAGGTGATTGGTTGGTTAATTAACATATGTACCTGAGGCCAGGATGGATGTGGATGGATATAGATATGTGGATATGATAACTGGAGTTAGGAAGTAGGCAAATGAAAGCTGGAGAAAGATTATGACAGTGAATGTGTCTGGGGTGTTGGACAGAGATGGATGGAGGTGTGTACGTATATGGATTAAAGGGCAGCAGGGGCGATTTGTAGTCTGTCCAATATCAGGTCTTGGGCATTTACGTCAAGGGAGTGAAGAGGAACAGTCAGAATGATATTTCAGTAGGGGTGAGTGGAGCTAATGAAGGGGGCAGAGGTGGATGGATGTGTTTTGGGGAGAGGTGTATGAAAATGGGTGGTATTCTGGGGAGAGGTAAATGAGAGGTGGGAAATAGTCGGTGGTGGTGTTTAGGAATGGTAAAACGTGGGTTGAAGAAATATGGGAGGTGGATGAGTGGTGGCTGGAGGAAAAAAAAGGAGTTGATGAGAGGTGGGTGGGGCGTTTGGGGTTGGAGAGAGGTGGTTGAAAAAAAAAAGGTGGAGGTTAAGGGAGGTTGATATGATATAGGTTGAGGTGATATCAGAGGTGGATTGGAGGCGGAGGTGGGTGTTTGATGGACGAGAAATTTTCAGAGAAACGTGTGAGAGTTGACTGGTGTTGAAAGAGATGATCAAAGATAGGCTGACGTGCTGGTGTGAAGGGAATAGATCTAGAAGAAAAGATGGAGAACACAAGAGAAAAAATGGGAAGATAGTAACTGAGAAAATGGGACAATGAGAGGATCATAACAGAGAAAATGAATTAAATATTAAAGGATAGTATATCTGAGTAAAGAAAAAAAAACAGAAGAAACATCGAATGATCAAAGCGAAAATGGAGAAAATAACAGGAAATAATGCGAGGGAAAATAAGTATAAAAAAGAAGTACATGAGAAAAAAGGAAAATATCAAAGAGTAACTAACGAAGAGAAGAGGCAGATAATAAAAGCGAGGACTAGAAACAGAGCCAGAAAAAAACGACACGTGATAGTCGGTAATCCCACTGCTTTGTTCTTTCTCCAGTTCACCTCATTTTCTTCCTCCTTAGCAACCTGTCTCCTTCCTCCCTTCCCAAATGTCTTTTCCTCCGTTCCCATCTATTTCCCCTCCTTACCCACTTCTCCTTCCCTCACAACTCTCATCCCTCTCCATTCATTCTGTTTTTCTTCAGTACCTATTTTCCCTCATCCCCATTCATTTCTAGTTCTCACCACCTATTTCTCCCTCTTTTCCATTCCTTTTCCCTTCAGTTTCTTTTTTTCTGCTTATTTCCGCTTCTTATCCACCCACCACGTTCTTCCTCCACAAAATCCCCTCACCTTCTACCAATATCTCTTCCTCTTGCACCCATTTCCCCTCCTCTCTGCCAATTTCTCCTCCCTCCCTCACACATTTCTCCTTGTCCTTTACTCATTTTCCCTCCGTCCTCACCCACTTCTCCTCGCCGCCTGTTCATCCTCATCAACATCGCTTCATCATGGGTGTAGCCGATGGTGCATTAATACATCCTGCCAGCAACAACAACAACAACAGCAACAACACGAGTTTCATTCTCGGTCTGGTGAAACGCCTGGATAAGTTTGTTTCCCCCTTGACCCTGTGTACCCAGCAGTACAACTGGGGACCTGGATGTATATTCGATTATTCCCTTCATGTTCCAAGGGAGAAGTCAGACTCAGCAAAAGTCAATTGCCTACCTAATGACCCTCATGCAGTCAATAGCCATTAATATAAGCCTTCTTTATCACCCATTTCACCTCATCAATCATTTCACCCTACCATTCACTTCACCTTACTGTTCATTTCTCTTCAGCATGCATTTCATTTCATCATTCACTTCACCTAAGCACTAATTTCACCTCATCATTGACTTCCCTTCACCAGTAATTTCATCACACTATTCAAATCACTATTCATATTTCCTGACCATTCATCGGACCCCATATTCATGTAATCTCTGGACAACCATTAGTCCCTCGGGACACCTCAAATATTCTCTTCTCGCTAACGCCAGACAATTATATTCAGTTAAGAGTGAGCATAAGAGCCTGAGAGTCTCCATATTCTCTTGCGTGTAACTGGTGCAAAAGTGTGTTGATAATAAAAGTACATAATTTATAAACGCATATTATCATGTGCGTGATAAAATAAATGATCAAGTATGATGTCCTGTAAGGATTCATTTACCAACAAGAATGCAATTATATGTAAGGCATGTAACTTCACTCTAGTCCCTTCAACCCAGTTTGTGAGAATACTGACATATATTTTCTTAATCATACCCAGAGCATTCCACTTCGTCCTTCCAGCTCCTCCTCAGTCTCACATTCTGTCTCTTTCCTTCTATCGCAGTTTCTTTCCTCATCACCAAACTTTCAGAGTACTCCTCGTACCCCTCCAGTACATCAACGTCCACACCTCAGCGCTTCAAAACATTCTCATTTGTCTGACGGTCTCTCCATGCAGCTCCATATTCCTCACTCTGATAATTCATTCTCCGTCCTATCTCCCCTGACTTGTGACAATCCACCAGTGTCCCGACTCGACCTCAAATCGTCACAAAGGTATCATTTATCAAATTCTTTACTTCTATGCTCACCTCCCCCTTCGTTGTCACCAACCTCATTGTAAATGCAACTCTTCTTCCCTTCTATACTCTTTATTGCACTTCATACTTGCTCATCACGCTAAATGCGTATTTGGTTGACACGTCATGATCACGTTGTCTGCTGCGATCTACTTGTCTCAACCTTCTTTTGCCTTTCGACTTGGTCGAAGGCGAATGTGCATTGCGTCACTAGCATTCGGTTCCGAACCTACACTAGTCTTTTTTGTTTGTGCTTTCTTGATTGAGTAGACGCAGGTTGCCAACACAGGCGCAAATATTACAGTGTCTAAGAGTAACCTTTACGGTGTTATATGAAATATAAGCGAAAATTTAAAATCTGTTAAAGAAAAAGTATGGTCAGGTATACGAATGTGGGAGGTGTAGGTTGAAAGCGAGTGCAACCTGATGGTGGAGGACAGGGTGATATGGAGGCTATTCATTTGCAGGCACTTCTGGGATTAAGGCATCTGCCTAGAGGAAGACAGACGAACAGACAGATTGATAGGTAGATAGATAGACCGACACAGAAACAGATAGAAAGATGAACAGAAAGATGTACAGATAGAGACAGATAGCTGGATGGATAGGAATGAGAAACAGACACAAATAATTACAAATAGATGGCAATCCACGATAGTGTGAGAACATGTGGATTCACTTATAGTGACTGCATGGACATGTGGATCCAACCTGAATTAATCACACCTTATCGAAAATTGCATGATTTTTTACTTCCTTTCCAGACGTTCCTGTGTGTCGCTGAAAGGTGACCTACTATATGCAAATATAATCACCATCCACGTCTCAGAGACACACCCAGCATCTAAATAGCTCAGTTCGTTCCTAGTGTAATGATTTTCCACATAAAATTAGTCAGTATACTGTTTAATTACTTGTCAAATGATAATTAAAATAGTTTCGGATCCGAGAGGACAATGGTTTAAAATCTTGTACAGTATTTTTGTAGTTTGTTAAGCAGTTAAGAACTTATTTCTTCATAATCCTTCCTTGGTGTATGTCCAACCCCAGGCTACCTACAGTGTGAGAAATGGTCAAGTTACCTGTCTAGGGCAAAGGACCTTCAATGCTAAGTTTCGAAAAAAGTAAGATATAACCGACTTAAGACTGTCTTAAAATCAAGACAAACATAATGTTTTTAGTGTGTGTAGTGTGAGCCACTACAGTACACTTTAATACCTATGTATGTGGTTGGCATACAATGAACTTAGTAATTCATGCTTTATTTCACGGAAAGCAGTTTTAATCATGATATATGTGAGGAACAATCCTTGTCTACTGGTGTGTTGCATCCAATCTCTGGGACTAAACCAAGTGCCTTTTTTCCATTATGCACTATCTCTAGGCTGGTCTGGCCCGAGTTGGCTGATGATCAAAATGTTACATACGTTTAAATAAAAATGCTTCATTTTCTGGCTAATGGTCGGCCGGTCAAGGTTTTATGTACTGTATTTTCAAGAATAAATGTCGTGCTTTATTATCTGGATAATTACCAGAAGCTTACATACTTTATGCGTTTCATATATCGTTAAATATCAAGATTTGGCTTAGATTTTGAAGCTAAATGTTATGTGTTTACTATCTGTCTAATGACTCAGTGTTGTGTACTTTTAAGGAAGCACAAAAGTTACAGTATGTGCTTCATGTTTCCTATTCTTTGCTCCATGGCAAAGACATTACTTTTGAGTATTAATGTCTTAAAAACATTTTAAAAGATGATGGTATAGTAAAGTTACCATTTTATAGCTTCTTTAAAATCAAGATCCCAATAAAAAAGCTAAAAGACCAGTTATATTTTGATGTAATGCAATATATGAAGATAGGCCTAATTTTTTAAGTACCAGCATTTTTTTCACATTAGCTAAATAAAATTAACAATTAGGGTAACAGCCAAATCTAGCACTATATTAATTAAACCCAAAGAAAGGCAGCGATAATTAGTTCTGCATAGTATTTAACTGTGCATATTTTATTGAAGATTAGTAGGAAAAAATGAAAAGAAACTGAATTTTTGCTCACAGCTGTTGTACCACTAAAAGTACCCATTAAGCCTAAGTCATACCATTGATGGAACACAGCAAGTGTGTATGTGTGTATTGTCAGACTCGCAAGTTCATACCAGTCCGCCACAGCTCCTTGGCAAAGGTGTGCTGTCTAGTAATTTGTGTCGAGCTTCATTCTAACAACAATGATATAATATTATGGTCTAAATATTCCGTATGTTTTAGTTCAATGCATTTTACCATTTAAGACATTCCGCAGAATGTGGGATAAGACCATATCTTTGGAAAATAATCATCATAACTGCGTTAGTTCACACCTAGAATGGTGGTGAAATAAGTGCTAGAGTCTAGCGTCATTAGGTAAAACAAACAGTTATATATTTTTCATCGTTACTCATCCTCTTCCGACTCGATTCCGATCATCGGATAATTTTCCCTTCCGATACCGATACCGATGTTAATCGGCTTTTAGTTGCCGATTTACAGCGCTATCCCTTACGTCACCCCTCTAGAAGCGACCCTCTTGTGTGAGTTTCATAACAAGCACTTCCTTCTTCAGGCGTGTCGTAGCTTAAGAAGGCGTGCCGTATAGTTTAGTCTGGTTTTTCCTCCTCTGTGTGTGTGGAGGGTGGCGTCCAATCCCTTCTCATTCCTAGTAAAGGTTAGTGATATTAGGGCTGCTTACCTTGGAGTTCTCCATATCGTTCTTCATGAGTTAGAATATAACTGGGTCTTTCTTGGTCCGATTTCTTTCTTGGTTCGTATCCCCGTCGGTTAAGGAAGCTTCCTAACACCTCTTCTTTGAGATTAATTTTTTGATATGCGTTGTTAACGTTTTGTACGTTACATGTGCAGAGTTTGGTAATGTTAGAGTAATTTACAGAATACAAGAGAACGACAAGATGTCATTAGGAAAAAAAATCGCTTAGGAAGGGATGTTAGGGAGCTTCCATAACCGACGAGAATACGAGCCCTTGAGTCTAATGGTTAGTCTAAATGGTTCTTTCTTGAGTCTTATGTGCTCTGGCGAGGGAATTACTGCTTAGAAAATACAGGTGATATTCCCAGTCATTTACCTCCTTATGGGCATTGTGTCGTCCCTCATGAGTGACTTGGTATATATGTATCCTTCTTGAACCTCGTCAGTGTCTGTGGTCGGGCTACGTAATTAATCGAATATAGAACGTAGCTGTGTGTGTGTGTGTGTGTGTGTGTGTGTGTGTGTGCGCGTGTGTGCGCGTGTGTGCGCGCGTGTGTGTGTGTGTGTGTGTGTGTGTGTGTGTGTGTGTGTGTGTGTGTGTGTGTGTGTGTGTGTGTTCCTACCTAATTGTTCTTGTCTATTTGTATCTTTACAGGAGTGAGTCAAGCTCGAACCGTCCCGTGTATTAAACCATTTTTATCACACATATTCTTCACTTTATGAATAGTTGTGGCACATACTATTTCATTCGGTAGTGCATTCTACTAATCAACTGCCCTATTTGGGAAACTGAATTTCCTTACTTCTTTATCATCTCTCTTTTTTGCAGTTTTTTGCAATGTCCTTTTGCTGATGCTTCACCAAATGATATATAATCATTTATGTCCATTCTCCCTTTCCCTGAGATGCATTTATATTGCATAATCATGTCTCCTCTTCTCTCCTGCAGCGTTGGTAGATTCAATCTTTCCTGTCTTTCTCCATAACTTAGATCCCTTAAGCTTGGCACCCATCTTGTAGCAGCACTTTGTACTTTTTCAATCTTATCTATCCGGGGTGAGGGGACTAGGGACCCCCTCCTCTGTTTTTTAGTTCCTAAAAAGAGATAGGCCAGGGAAAGGGATGGGGGATGGAGTTATCCCCGTACCATGAAGATTGGGTCTATGAATGTGCGTAGATGTAGTACGATTGAGGCTAAAAGGGAGGAGATTGGGAGAATGTTTGTGAAAAGAAAGTTGGATGTGTTAGCTTTGAGTGAAACGAAGATGAAAGGGAAGGGTGAGTCTATGTTTGGAAGTGTGAATGGAAGATTGTCTGGTGTTGACATAGGAAGGGCAAGAGAAGGTGTGGCCTTGTTAGTGAGTCCGGAAGTACAGCAGTGTGTGATTGAATGGAAGGAGGTGTCATCGAGGCTGATGTGGGTGAAAGCGAATTCTGAACGTGAGTTGTGGGTGTTTGTGGGTGCATATGGGCCTGGTAGTGAAAGGGGTGAAGAAGAGAGGGAGTCTTTCTGGAATGATGTTGATGAGTGTCTGCAAAGTTTTGGAGCGAATGTGAATGTGGTAATGATGGGAGATCTGAATGCTAGAGTGGGAAATGTAGCAGTTGAAGGTGTAGTTGGTATGCATGGTGTGCCTGGAAGAAATGAAAATGGGGAACGAATGATAGGGATGTGTGTTGAGCGAGAGATGGTGATTGGAAATACGCTGTTTGAGAAGAAAGATATTTATAAGTATACATGGGTGAGACAGGAAGGTGGAAGGGTTGTTGATAGAGCTTTGAAGGACTATATAGTTGTGTCTAGGAATGTAATAGGAAGATTGTTGGATGTGAGAGTTCTGAGAGGGGAGGGTGGAGGTATGTCTGACCACTACCTGGTGGAGGGAAAGTTAAGAGTAGGTAAGAGATGGGTGAGAGCTAGGAGGGTTAGGTGTGGCAGGGAGGTTTTGAAAGTAAGTGAGTTTGATAAAAGAGAGAAAAAGATAGAGTATCAGGAGAAATTGACAGATGAGTGGAACGCAGTGAAAGATCTGGAAAATGGCAGTGTGGAGGAGGAATGGCAGTTGTTTAAGAGTGCTGTGGTGGGGCATGCAGAAGAGGTGTGTGGTGCGAGACGTGTGGGTGGTGGTGTAAGAAAAGGAAGTGAATGGTGGTGCGAGGGAGTAAGTATGGCTGTGGCTGAGAAGAGACGTGCATATGAAGTGTGGCTGCAGAGGAAGGATGAGATGTCATGTGAAAGGTATAAGGAAAAGAGGAACAGGGCGAGAAGGGCTGTGCGTGATGCTAAAGTGGCAGCAGATGAGAGGTGGGGTAGGCGGCTGACAGAGAATTTTCAACAGAATAAGAAAATGTTTTGGAAGGAGGTGAAAAGGGTGCGAAAGGGAGAGTCTGGGAAGGAAGAACGAGTAAAAGCAGAGGATGGAAGGATGTTAATTGAGATGGATGCGGTAAGGAAGAGATGGGCAGAGGAGGAAAGGGTGGCTGAGATTGTGGCGGATGGAAGGGTGCAAGGAATAAATGTGTTGGGAGAGTTGAATGATTCTTTGATCACGAAGGAGGAAGTGGAGAAGGCAGTAAAGGAGATGAAAACAGGGAAAACTGCAGGTATGGATGGGTGTGCTGTGGAATTCCTGAAGGGTGGTGGAGTGACTATTGTTGACTAGTTTGTAAGATTGTTGAATGTGTGCTTTGTGAAAGGTATGGTGCCAATTGACTGGGCAAGTGCTTGTGTGGTCCCGTTGTATAAAGGCAGGGGTGATAAGTATGAATGTACTAGTTTTAGGGGTATAAGTCTGTTGAGTGTTGTAGGTAAGGTTTATGGTAGAGTGTTAATTATGAGAGTTAAAGAGGGTACAGAGGGAGTGATTGGTGATGAGCAGTGTGGCTTTAGGAAAGGGATGGGATGCGTGGATCAGGCGTTTGCTGTGAGACGAGTGTGTGAAAAGTATTTAGCGAAAGGCAAATGTGTTTTGGGCATTCATGGATTTAGAGAAAGCGAATGATAGAATTGATAGGGAGGCTTTGTGGAGAGTTTTAAGATTGTATGGACTTGATGGAAGGTTACTAAAAGGGGTGAAAAGTTTTTATGTAAATAGTAGAGCATATGTAAGAGTGGGAAATGCTGTGAGTGATTGGTTTCCCGTGAGAGTGGGGCTGCGACAGGGATGTGTGATGTCGCCTTGGTTGTTTAATATTTACATGGATGGTGTTGTAAGGGCTATGAATGCAAGAGTTTTAGGTGGAGATCTAAGTCAGGTGAATGTTGATGGTAGAGAGTGGAATCTGAAGCAGCTGCTGTTTGCAGATGATACTGCACTGGTGGCTGATTCAGAGGAGAGATTGAGACAGTTGGTAGAGGAGTTTGGAAGGGTGTGTGAAAGGAGGAAATCGAAAGTAAATGAGAATAAGAGTAAAGTGATGAAGTGTACGAGGTTGGTAGATGGTAAGGGGAGGAATATAGTTTTGAATGGCGAGTTGCTTGTGGAGGTAGAGTGTTTTAAATATCTAGAGTCACATGTTGCTGTGGATGGAAGAATAGATGCAGAAGTGAAGTTTAGAATAAATGAAGTAGGAAAGGTGCTGGAAGGAATGAAAAAAGTGTTTAGATGTCGTTTGCTTAGAATGGATGTACAGAGAAGACTGTATGAGGGTGTTGTGGTACCGACTGCGTTATATGGGGCTGAAACATGGAATATGGATGTAGCAGAGAGGAAAAGTTTGAAGGTAATGGAGATGAGGTGCCTGAGGAGTATGTGTGGAGTGACGCATATGGATCGAGCGTGAAATGATGAAGTGCGAAGGAGAACTGGAGTTGTTCGGGAGATGGCTAGTAGAGTTGAGCAGAGGGTGTTGCGATGGTTTGGGCATATGGAGAGAATGGATAATGAGCGATTGGTGAAAAAGATAACTAGATCTGATGTGAGAGGTGTAAGACTGAGAGGAAGACCACGAATAGGATGGATGGACAGTGTAAAGTGAGCGCTGGATGTGAGAGGGATGTCTGTTGAGCAAGGAAGAGTGGCTGTGCATGACAGAAATAAATGGAGAGAAATTGTGAATGAATAAATGATGACGCAGCCCTGAGGGGATATTCTCCCACATTTGGTCTGATCAGCTAGTCAGGTCAGGTGCGGGTAAGGGGATGGATCTGTTATGATGTGGCAGGGGTAAACCAGTTCTGCTGCCGGGTCCTGCTGCGGATGTCACTGATTGCATTGCGCAGTTGACCCTTGTGCGGTGTGGTGCGGTGAGGATCTGTCCGTTCTCCCCTTTGGGGCTAAGATGCGAATGAATGTGTTTGAATGGATGAGTAAATGGGGAGTGTGTCGTCCTGTCTCCCCTACCTCCCTTTCCTTGGGGGAAGCAGCCTAGGTATATAGATATAGAGATCTATCCATTTTTTGAGATGAGGATTCCAGACTACTGATGTATATTCCAGGGTTGGTCTGATGAATGATGTTATCTTCCTCAGCATATCTTCATTTATATATGTGAATGCTATTCTCAAATCAACAAACAATGTATACATTTTTCGTACCTTCTCACTGATGTAATCATTTGGGGATAGTCTGTTATTGATAATTACTCCTAGGTCCTTCTCCTTTTCTGATATGTGTAGGGTTGATCTTCCTAACTCATAATACCAATGTGGTCTTTTCCCACTTTTACCAAATTTAATTACATGACACTTATCCACATTAAATTCCATTTGCCATTTATTGCTCGATTCATGAAGCTTGTTCAATTCCTCTTGCAGCTCTTTGCAAGAATCTATGTTAGTAATTTTCCTATGAATTTTTGCATCATCCGCAAACATATTTAGATAGCTTCCATTTCCAATGTTACTGTCTATGTCATTTATATATACTAAAAACCTAATTGGTGCCAGCACTGAGCCCTGTGGCATTCAGCTGGTCACTTCCCTCCGTGATGAGTAATTTCCCCTTAATCTCGTTCTCATTTCCTTTTTTCTGAGAAAATCCTGCATCCAACACTGGAGATTGCCTTGGATACCTCCTTGATGGTACAGTTTCCATATAAGTCTTTGGTGCGGTACTCTGTCAAATGCTTTCTTAAAATCTAAATAGATACTGGCCACCCATCTTTCTCTTTTCTGTAATGTTTCTGTAACTCTATCAAAACAGCTGAAAAGATTAGTAACATGATTTTCCCTTCCTAAAACCGAACTGCCCCTCTGTTATCATACCGTGTTCTTCTGGATGTTTTACCCAAACTTCCCTTATCAGCTTTTATAGTATCTTACTTACAACACTGGTCAGTGATACTGGTCGGTAGTTAAGTGGATCCTGTCTATTCCCTTTCTTGAATAGGGGAACAATGTTTGCTTTCTTCCAAATGTCAGGTAGTTTACCTTGACCTAAGGATTCCTTAAATATTAAAAACAGTGGTCTGCTTAGCTCTTCTGCACATTCATGTAACCCCCAACCTGAAATTCCGTCAGGACCATTTGCTTTTCGTTTGTCCAATTTACGTAACTCTTCCTGTACTTCTTTTTCTGATATTTGTATATCTGGTAATATATTTGGGCATGCATATTCCATATCATCTCGCTCAAACTTTCTTTCTTTTATGGAAACTGATTGAAAATTTTTATTTAGTACTTCACAGACATTTTTCTCTTGTGATTAGATGATCCCCTCATCCGTAATGGATTGTATTTTATCTTTAACTTTGGTTTTACTTCGGATGTAGCTGTAAAAATGCTTAGGTTGATCACTACTTTTATTTACAATGTCCTCCTCAAACAGTCTCTGAGCCTCCCTCCTTATCTTTGTATAATCATTTCTTGCCTGTTTTTAATTGTTATATGCCCTCTCACTATTGTCTTCTGTATCTATTCCACAGCAAATCTCTTTTTTCTGTTGCTTTTTTACACTCTGTATTAAACCATTTTTTATATTCATTTCTGTTGCTTTGTGCTGTGGGATGTAATTTTGGACTCCTGTTTCATAAAGATCACAGAATTTTCTATACATAATATTTAAATCTTGTCCTCTAAATTCTTTTTTCCCAATCTGTTTCTAAGAAGTACTTCTTCAGGTCATGATAATTGCCCTTTTCGTAATTTAGACTCTTTTTTTTGTAACTCTCATTGCTGGTAACGTCCTATGCAAACCAGAAGGCACAATTTAATACTACATGGTCGCTTTTGCCGACAGGAGGGTGATATATTATATTGTCAATTTCATTTTCTTGCCTGGTAAAAATAAGATCTAGTACGGGTGGATCATCAAGTCCTCTTTTTCTGGTGCTTTCCTTTACATGCTGTGTTAGGAAGAACTCCCGCACAATATCTAAGAGGTTTTGATCCCAACTGCTTTCATGGGTTTTTACATCTAGAGTATTCCAACTTATATTTGAATTGAAGTCTCCAGTTAATACAATTCCTTCAGATTTCTCTTCCATTCTATGAAATAATGTTCTTTAACTCTGAATTGTACTTTTTGCCAGATCTTCATATTCGCCTCTTTCCCAGGTGTTTGTTTTAGGTGGCATGTATAAACTTGCCACAATTAAGTTCCCTTCATATGTGTTAAATCAGTTCTACTTGTGAGGATATATCTAGTTTTATTTCTTTGATTTACAGATTTCCTTTAACCCTCCTCAGGTAGACTTACAGTTTCGCTTGCAACTTAGGTACACCTGGGTCTGTCAGACCCAGCTTTTAAAAAATGCTGTAGTGTCACACATGTTTTATAGCCTATAATGAATTCCTGAATATCCTACAATGTATTAGGTCTTATCAGTTACAAAACTCTATGAATAAGTTTTAATTCATTGAACTCCTCATGTTCCAAAAAAATTTTATGAAAAGAAATGCCAAATTATTATTTTATTTTTCAATCAGCATACACGAAAACAAAGAGCACTATGAGCCTAGCACATGTGTCACAACTTCAGGGATGAAGGACCTTCATTACGGGCATAGTGGATCCCACACAACATAAAATCAAGTTGCAAACTCATGATGAAAAATTCTCCCCCCTACTCAGATACAGCTGGGTCTCACAGACCCGACATGCAAGTAAGAGTGATATATTGCAAAAACATAGAGAGACACGAAAAGAAGTTACCCCCGTACACCATGCATGGGCACAAAAAGTTAGGAAGCTATTGACAAGGACAGGGACCTCAGGCATCTATAAGCTACTGAACTATACCATCGACAAAACTGTTCAGGTCTGTCAGACCCAGGTGTACCTGAGGAGGGTTAAGATTATAGTTCCTCCTCCCTTTCTTAAATTTCTGTCTCTTCTCCATATATTGTATTTCTCTAATATTAGGGTATCGTTTGATATATTTGGGGTTAATTTTGTTTCAGTTAGGCAGATAATGTGCTGTTCCTTTTCTTTGATAAAGTCTTCTATCTCTAATAATTTAGACACCATTCCATCTACTTTTGAGTACATCAACCTAACCATCTTGTTTACATACTTGCCATGACATAAGTTTACTGCCTTCCTCCTACAAAAGTACTCTGCTCTTCTTCTGATCTTGCCTCGTTCTTTGTTTTTTGCCTCCTCCCTCTTCTCTTTTAGTATTCCCAATTCCTCTTGAGTTAGGCATCGTTTTATATATGCTTTTTTAAATTCCTCTTTTTGCATGAGTTTAACTGCATTTTTTAGTATTGTCTCCACCGTGTTCACACTCTGGAAGGTTACTTTCAGGGGCCTTGTGTTATTTATCTCATATCTCCCTAGCCTTTTGTGTTCCTCGATGTCTTTATTGCAGATTTCCTCTGATACATCCTTCATTATGTTCGTTATATTTGCCATCTCTTTTTTGTCTCATGAAATTTTGTTTTTTATTTCTTCCTCATCTATGCCGGTGATTCCTACCGATTTATTATATCTGCTGAATCTTTGACCAATTTTGGGTTATTTTGGATTATTTTTATTTTCACTTCCTTTCTAATGCTTTTTTCTTCGACTCCTGTTTCTAAGTCTTTCCTAAGTTTCACCATTTCAGCATACGTTGTCTCCACATCATCTTTATAACTTTGCATCACTTCATTCACCTGGGTTAACTTCTCTTCAATAACATTATTTTGGTCTATCGGACTACTTGTTTGCCTAACTGTGTCTGTATCATTTTTTAATTCCTCCATAATACTCTCATGGTTGACAACCGTACGTGCCATTTCACTGATCTTCCTTTTAAGTGAACCTACCTCAACTGTCAGCTCATCTATTGTTGTCTCTTCCTGTTTAATTACTTTACTAATTTTTCATTTTCTTCCTTCTGCATCCGCAGTTGCTTCTTAATGCCATCCATTTCACTCTTAAATGCCCTTTCCAATCTGTTCACGCTTTCTACTAATTTGTTGAATGTTTCCATTTCGACCAGTTCCTGGTAGAAATAATCCTGTTTTCTAACCCCTTCTCTCTTCCCAGCTCCTTCCATATTCACCTCACTTAATACAGTGGTACTTTGGTGTAAATAATTAGAAAAGTTTTTACTTACAATTGTGCATCTTAACTCGCCTGTGGTACCGTAGTCGAAACAGCTATGTGGGTATGTATGTGTATGTAAGTGTATGAGTGTGTGTATGTTTATGTTAGTGTATGTGTGTGTCTATGTTTATGTAAGTTTATGTGTGTGTATGTGTAAGTGTATGTGTGTATGTGTGTGTATGTGTACGGTATGTAAGTATGTGTGTGTATATGTATGTAAGTGTATGTGTGTATGTGTACAGTATGTAAGTGTATGTGTTGTGTATGTAAGTGTATATGTGTGCATGTGTATATACAGTATGTGTCCTTGTACAGTATGTGTGTGTAAGTGTATGTGTGTGTATGTAATATGTGTGTTTGTGTGTGTATGTAAGTTTATGTGTGTGTATGTGTGTGTGCTTTTTTTTATGCGAGGAAGAAGGAACCAAAGGGCACGCGCCCACAATAACTGTTCCTTCCAAGAGAAAAACAAAATACAAGAGAGAGCCAAATTCAAGATCCAAGCATTTCGAGATGCCTGGACACACTGAGTTTGAAAGACTGGATATCATAGGAAGCAGGAAATTCAGATAGAGGGAGACAGTTCCAGAGTTGACCTGTTGCATTGCATAAATGAAGGACTGGGAGTAACGGTTAACTATTGCATTAGAGAGTCGGACAGAAAAAAGATGAGAGTTTGCTGCTTGACGGGTGCTACGCACCCGTCGTAGAGGTGGAGGAATGCAAGCAGACACTTCAGAGGAGCAGTGACCATTGAAGTAGCGGTAGAAAAGAGATAAAGATGCAACAGTGCGGCGAAGAGACAGAGGTTGAAGACAGTCAGTAAGAGGAGGAGAGTTAATGAGACGAAAAGCCTTTGACTCCACCCTGTTGAGAAGAGCTGTATGTGGGGAACCTCCCCACACATGAGAGTTGTACTCCACATAGGGGCGGATAAAACCCATGTATAGAGTCAACAATTGTACAGGGGTAAAGATGGAATGGAGTCGGCTTAGCACACCTAATCTCTTGGAAGCAGATTTTACATGAGGTGTAATATGATCTTTCCAAGATAAGTCCCGAGTAAATGAAACCCCAAGCATGTTCAAGGATGATGCAGGATTAAGCTGAATATTATTAAACATTAGTGGGAACACCTGTGGAAGATTTTGTCGGGTTGATAGGTGTAAGAACTGACTCTTTGATGCATTAAAAACAACAAGATTACTTTTACCCCAGTAAGAGATACGAGCCACTGCTGATAGATCTAGGAGAAGAACGATGGCCGTCTACAACAGCAGCTACAGAACGACCAGAAAGGAAGCTGTAGATGAAGGCACAGATAGAAGGATAGAAACCGTAAGGGAGAGTTTTGGTGAAGATTAAGTTAGGGAGGGGGTGGGGGCAGATCAAGGACGGGAGAGGAGGGGATCAAGGACGGGGGCTGGGACAGATTAAGGACGGGGAATAGGTGGATGAAGGACGGGTTTGAGAGTTAAGTTAGTGTTAAACAAAAATAATAAACAATCAACAATAAGCGGTGCAAAGGCATAGCAAACCTATCCCCGGCAATCATTTCAGTGCTGACGTATAAACACAACAGGATATCTAATCAAAGACGTCGCACATCATATTTGGAGTAAATCGGGTGAAAATTGATGATTTAATGTCCATTTGAAATTTTAAGCCCGACCCACCTGACATTGACCCCCCTACCGCTAACTGGGGTGTGAACCCCGTGATGTTATGATGCATGTTCTAGGAGGCAGATTTGAAAGATGCACCTATAGGTTTTGGTTTCACGTCGATATGGCGAATTTGAAAGGAGTTATGGCGAAATTTTTTTCTTTTTTTACTTTTTATATTTTGGTGGCTTAAAGCCTGGGCCTTGGCTCAATTTGGCCAAACAATTTAATTAGGTGATCAGAAGGTCATAGCCCATCATCCCAGTAGTTTTAGTCAATATCGCACCAGCAGTTTTTGCATGAAGTTGTTAACAGACAGACCGACAAACAAACCGAGTGAAAACAATACCCGAAGCTTAGTAAACTTGAATATGGGGTCACGCTGCGAGTGACTGGAAATTCCTTAACGCCCTTGCCTCAGCGATTTATTCCTCACCTTACACTTCAGTATGCTCTTGCATGATACAGGTGCAAATGGTGTCTATATGAATATACTATAAATAGCACATGGGATTGTTGAAGTGCAATAAGCAAAATAAATCGCCACGGAAGAGGCGCTACGATGCATCACACTAAAGTCGCGGCGCTCGACTCTGAGGTTGTCATTATCGTACCCTGGCAACCTGCCATTTACAAGTGCGTCCGATTTCGTATCAATTTATACACGAATCATATTATTAGGCACGAATATATAATACAAGCTATTATTATATACGAATATAATATTCAGGAATCACATGCGTCTCACATTATACACGAAATCAGACGCACTTTTGAATGGCAGGTTGCCAAAGCACGATAATAACAACCTCAGAGTCGCGCGCCGTGACTATACTGTAGTATGATAGCGGCCAGGATGTCAACAGAGACTTGGGATACACAGATGGAATACACGGATAGATAGGATACACAGATAGATAGGATACACAGATAGATAGGATACACAGATAGATAGGATACACAGATAGATAGGATACATAGATAGATAGGATACTCAGATAGATAGGATACACAGATAGGATACATAGATAGATAGGATATACAGATAGATAGGATACACAGATAGATAGGATACATAGATAGATAGGATACACAGATAGATAGGATACACAGATATGTAGGATACACAGATAGGATACATAGATAGATAGGATACACAGGTCGACATGATACACAGATAGATATGATACATAGATAGATATGGTACACAGGTAGATAGGATACATAGATAGGATACACAGATAGATAGGATACACAGATAGATATGGTACACAGGTAGATAGGATACATAGACAGGATACATAGATAGATAGGATACACAGATAGATAGGATACACAGACAGATAGGATACACAGATAGATAGGATACATAGATAGATAGGATACACAGGTAGATAGGATACACAGATAGATAGGATACACAGACAGATAGGATACATAGATAGATAGGATACACAGGTAGATAGGATACACAAATAGATAGGATACACAGATAGATAGGATACACAGACAGATAGGATACACAGATAGATAGGATACATAGATAGATAGGATACACAGGTAGATAGGATACACAGACAGATAGGATACATAGATAGATAGGATACATAGATAGATAGGATACACAGACAGATAGGATACATAGATAGATAGGATACATAGATAGATAGGATACACAGATAGATAGGATACACAGACAGATAGGATACGTAGATAGATAGGATACACAGATAGATAGGATACACAGATAGATAGGATACACAGATATGTAGGATACACAGATACATAAGGATAAATACAGCGATACAAAGAGATGGTAATAAATGTGTACTGAGGTATGCCACAGATACGTATAGGAATCTAGGAAGGATAAATAGATAAGATATACCGGTACAGATGAAAACAATAACATTATCGGAAGAGTAGTTGGTATCGTAGAGGAGTAGTTGGGGGGTCAGGGTGCCAACACTACCATATAGATAGGCCACACAGATACAGACAGGATTGTGATATAGGAGGTGCATAGGTACAGATAGGATACAGTGATAAGAGGGTATGTTGGAGATACACATAGGATGCATACACAGATAAGAGATAGGATATAGATGATACACATGCAGACAGGATTCACACGTACAAATAAATGGGAGATCCACAGACAAATTTAGGACACACAGATAAGAAATACAGGAGATATAAACAGGATACACATAACAGGATATATAGCAGGCGGACATGATACATAGAGATACGAAAGGATACATACGCATACATAGATAAAAGGATACATAGCTGTATAAAGATACAGGTAAAACAAACCTTATCCGAGGCATACACAACATCGTACAGAGGCAAGACAGCGGCCATGGTGCCAACACACTCGCCGTTTACTAGGGCCACCAGAGGCTTAGAGAAACTTATCAATTCCCTCACCAACCTGTAGGCAAGCATAGAGCAGGTTAGTTAATGCAGAGAGAGAGAGAGAGAGAGAGAGAGAGAGAGACGTTAGTTCAGGTCTGGGGGAATTCTTCGGAATAAAGCTTATTAGTGACGCAATACAAAAAGAGTGGCTGAGGTGGTACAAAGAGGATGGCAGAGGTGGTACAAAGAGAATGGCAGAGGTGACACAGACATGTGTAGACAATGAAGGTTAACTGTGAGAAGATATGTGATGAAGCCAAAGGAGCAGACGTGAGCAGACATAAAAACCTTACGTAAAGATCCCTAATTAAAGCAGCAAAAGACTGAGTAACCCTGAAGAGCAGGTATCCAAGGACCAAAGTTTATTAAGGTTAGACGGTCAAATTCTGTAAAATGTAAATGATAGGGTGAAAATGATGGGATGTAAAATGATGGGATGTAAAATGAAGGGGTTAAATGATAGGTTAACTGATGAGATGTCAATGATTGTTAAGTGATGGATGTAAAAGACAGATTTCATCGACGGGATGTAAATGATACGGTTAATTGATGGCATGTAAAAGATACGGTTCAATGATGGGATGTAAATAGTAGTTAATTGATGGCATGTATATGATAGAGTTTATTTATGGGATGGAAATGATAGATTTCATTGATGGGATGTAAATGATAGGGTTATTTGATGGGATATAAATGATAGAGTTAATTCATGGGATGTAAATGATAGGGTTAAATGATGGGATGTAAATGTTGGGGACGCAAAAGATTGGGACTCAAATGGTGGGGATGTAAATGATGGAGACTCAAATGATAAGGATGCAAACGATGGGGATGCAAATGATAGGGATGCAAATGATGGGGATGCAAATGATGGGGATGCAAATGATGGGGACACAAATGATGGGGATGCAAATGATGGGGATGCAAATGATGGGGATGCAAATGATGGGAATGCAAATGATGGGGATGCAAATGATGGGAATGCAAATGATGGGGATGCAAATGATGGGAATGCAAATGATGGGGATGCAAATGATGGGGACACAAATTATGGGGATGCAAATGATGGGGATACATAATAATGATGGAGACACAAATGATGGGGACACAAATGATGGGGATGCAAATGATGGGGATACATAATAATGGTGGGGACACAAATGATGGGGATACATAATAATGGTGGGGAAACAAATGATGGGGATACATAATAATGGTGGGGACACAAATGATGGGGATACATAATAATGGTGGGGACACAAATGATGGGGATGCATAATAATGATGGGGACACAAATGATGGGGATACATAATAATGATGGGGACACAAATGATGGGGATGCAAATGTTTGGGATAAAAAAGATAAGGATGCAATATGGTAGGGATAAAAATGATAGGGATAAAAAATGATGAGGATGCAGAATGACAGAGATGAAAAATGACGGATGAAAACTGATAGGGATGCAGAATGATAGGGATGATAATGATGGGATGTCAGCGATAGGATGTAAATGATACAGGTTCCCGCCTGCACTAACACTTAAGCAGAATAATGAGCACATTAGCTACATCATTTAGTAGAGAAATAGAATACAGAATTAGACGTTTAAAAAGAATGTGGTTAAAAGCAAAAGTAATTTGAAAAAGATGATACTTTCTTACAAAGGTTCTGTGGCTGTTTAAAGACGATCAAGACGTGTAATGAAATTCGAAGTCTTTCCTAAATAAATAAAACAGGAGATGGTAGTAATACAAACTGTAGAAATGAAGAGATTAACACCTAAACGCTGCGTGACGGTTATATCCAACATGAAACTGGTGCATAGGGGGCACTGGTTGACGGCTAATATCGCACGTGTCTGCGCGCCACAGTTTGAAGTGGCCGCCACTTGATCTCTTCACAGTGAGGTAGGGATAGCCTCCCAGCACCCGAGGCAAGCATACCTCAGTTGTCTCAGTGACTCTGCCAGCTGTAGGATGATGTTTTCTTACGTCTTTTGTCAGATTCTGTTCATTTACGTGGACCTTTGCATCATCCGCCCCTGCCAAGCCTCTTTTCAAGAATACTAGAATAGGGCTCAGTGATAGTGCCATAAGACATCCCTCGGATGCAACAGTGTCTAGTTTATCTAGTAGTGGAGTAAGTAATCACCTTGTGAGCAGAGCCATAGTCAGTGCCGTGGGCAGATGCACGAACATGTCCTGTTTGCACCCCGCTCTCGCGGCGAACATTGGTTCTCTTCCTCACGTCATTACTCATTAATGCAAAGACCTATAAACCAGAGAATACCTTCATTTGCAAGAGGAAGAGTTGTTGAGTAAAATGGTTGTTATTTCGATTCCTTAAGTGCAATACTTCCCAAGATATTAAGGTTTTAAAACATGTAATTTTCAGCACTCTCCGAGAAATTGTCCATAGTGAAGTGACTACTGCGTTAAATGTTGCCTGGCGTGTAGGGTTTAATAACTAGTAAAAAAAATAAAAGCTTCTGAAACAAGCATCAGTGGCTGAATCTTGAGTTAAATGACAACATTATCCTAGAGTCCTAGCTTATCGTATCATGTTGTATTATTTATGAAGGCTCCGTGTGTCGGCCTTGGTCACCTATTGGCGACCCTTCACGCTGCTTGATCACTAGCAGACCTGAGGTCATACTATGACCTCATCCCAGACCATTATTGATCTGTCTCTAGCAACCCTAACCCCGACGATCACACTTCTCACCTGCACCCAATTATCATCCTCCATCCTCTCAACATGCCCAAATCATCTCAGTCCACCCTACCTCATCACTGCACCAATACATTCCAGTCCCTTCCTTCCTCTCACCTCTTCAATTGCAGTCCTATCTCCCCCCCCCCCAGGCCTCTCATTCAAGGACGCACTACGCATTCATCTTATCACTCCCAACACATGCTGCATACAAAGATCCTCTGGCACGGAGGGAGACCTCTCACCCATTAGTGCCCACGAGTACTTTAAAGGACGTGGAAAGTATTCCTTATAAACACGTCTCTCATTCTGTTTTGCAGAAAGATTTGCAGATAATTATTTTTCAGTAGACAAAGGACAACTAGTACATTCCAATAAGTACAGTGGATTGTGTTGGAAGTGACCACAACCCCCTGCTACAGGCCACTAAATTGAAGGCATTCTGTGAAGATGGAAGGAGGCTCAGATCGCAAGAATCTCAACAAAAAAAGGTAAATATACTAAATTAACCCACAACTTTTTTCTTCTAAAAAAAAATGAAAGATGTACCTTTGTATGTGAAAAAAGATAGTTCCAAATTATTTGCATTGTCTTGCCCAATATGAAAGTTGATCTTTGGAAGTACTCTAAAGTACGCATGGGCACTGTCACTGCAGACAGGTGCAAAAGTCGTATATACTTCATGCTATAGCCTTTTCTATATTGTACTACGTTTTTTTGGCACAATTTCATGTAAAATATGGCAAAAAAAAAACTTTTTTTTTTAGGCAAATGGAACAAAAAAATCATAAAATAAGTGAAAATACCACAGAAATGAACATGTAAGCATATCAAATGTGAAGAAGAAGAATCATAAAGTGTAAAATATTACCTGATAGATAATACTGATAGACAGACTGATGATGCTGTAAATACTGAAAATAAAATAATATTTTCTTCCATTATTTTCAGGATAGTTGGACTGTCATTGGCACAAATTCTTTCACTTTTGGAGGATAAACCACCCACTCAACCAACAGACAGTCATTTTCCCGCCGGATGAGGATAAAGCTGTCAGTGACGAGGACAGCGATGGGGAGGATGGTGGACCAAAAGACCCCAATCACGTGGGGTGCCAACTGATGAACCAGCAGGCAGTGATGGTCCATGGGGAAACCAACACCAGCCGCATCCACATTCTCCCTGTCCTATCCCCCAGCACCCTGGCTGACGTCAGCAGGGACTACGGCAAACACCTGGTCGTCAAGACACCAGACAGGAAAAAATGTCTGTAACCACTGCAAGAAGAGGACCCTGTACAGGTGCCACAGGTGCAGTGTGGGACTCCACCCGACTGTTCTGAGGCCTACCATCAATAAATCCACCACAAAGTCACCAGCCAAGCCACCAGTAAGGTTGAGGTCACTCCAGCTGTCCAAGTCATTTTTGATTTTTTTTATCTTCTCAATAAAGGATCTTTTATTTTTATGAGATGTTTCAAAAATGTGAAAATAAAATAACTAAGACCACTTGCATTTCATTTCTAGTAACCTTTGTTTACATGTTTTCATGTAATTGCGGCCATTTGCAACGAAAAATGCCTGAAGATTGGTGAAATATTATGAGAAAAAATGAAAAACAGTAAATGTGTCGATTTTTGGGTAACGTTAAGTTTCTTCCTAGGTAAAAAAAAGTTCACAGAAAGTTGTTAAGATTAATTAAACTTAATTTCAAAAGTGAATTTTATTGTTTTTTTTATAATTTTTCAGTGCCTGTTGTAATGTTTCATAATTTACAGGTATCTGTAGGGACAGGCCCACACGTACTTTAAAGGACGTACCTGTTTCACCCACTTCCGTTTAAAAATTTGAAAATTTTCTTTTTGATTCGTCATCCTGACCCCACAGGCACTATTTGTACCAAATTTCATAATAAAATTCCAACGGGATCTATGACCGGGCACTAATGGGTTAATGCTAGTAGAGGCACCAGCTCCCTGAAATACAAAAAATAAAATGAAAATATACAAGCTGATTAGGGATAAACAAATGCTGTACTCACATAGGAACAGCTTCAGAAATCAGCATCTCTGGTTGCTTAGTGAAGATCATGACTCTCTTTGCCCGTCCCCCACAATAATAATCTCCTGTAGCAGTGGTGACAGTTATAAAGGATAATTGTCAAGCATCTTCAGCTATTGAGTGAAGGGAGATTTTTGTTCCACTATTCTATGTTCACTTGAAGTAAGTGTAAAATTGCATTCTCTCCATTTTGAATGAAGAGTTGTAGGAAGATATTAATTTAGAATATGTTGGTAATCAGGAAGGTGCGTTATGGAAAGAATATTGAACTGTGGTATTGTCTTATTCCGTCATTGACTAGCAAGAAATTTTTCAAAAAGAGAAATTTCTGCAAATTTAGAGTGAATGGACTATAGGTAACTAATTCTCTCTGCCTGTACAGAAGCCAAAAAATAATCCAGTATGCAGCCTGGGTATTAATTTTTATATTTTATTTCATTTACTGTAACTAACCCTTTCAGTCAGGCAACGTGACTTGTTAATTTACTCTTGTTACCTCCACACGACTTTAGTATTTGGTATCTGTTGCATGGAAGGATTAAATGAAGACTGCCTCACCACTCGTGCGGAAAGTTTCTTCAGTATTAAAACCGAGAATAAAAAAAAAAATCATGAATGGGGTTAAGCTCAAGAAAAAACAATGCAAATATAAAAGATGTTAAATAATTCCTTGTTGTAATTAAGCCTACCTGAAAACAAATGCCCCACAAAATTTTGAAAGAGCAAACTATCCTACCTGTCCTGTGATGGTGTTCTTGTGGTCCTGCCTGTTGAACACAATGACCCTGACCCCGTCCTTCCTAAACACCCTGAGCCAGTGGTAGTGGTCCTTGGTCTCCATTGACACGAGGACCAGGGAAAAGGGACCACTTCTGGCAGACTGGAACGGAGGTCTGGAGAAAGTTGATGAGTGGAGGCTGACCTCTGAACAGCTACCCACACACGCAGACCTATGGAAGTTCTGTCTATTTATCTAGAGCCAGACTCCATAATCCCCAAGGGGAGGCGATCTGACTCGAAGTTAATTGTTTTATGGGGAGGGGCACTATCCCTCTGCAAACCCACTTGTTAAAACGTAGGGAACACATATGGGTTTGGTTAGGTGGTTACCACCCAGCATTATAAATGGTTTCCAGGCTTACAGGAAACCATTAGGCTTGTTACTTGATTTACATTAATACATAAACACGTAGATAAGAAAACAAATTAAACATAATGTGAAGAAACACACAAGTAAAGAACACACACACACACACACACACACACACACACACACACACACACACACACACACACACACACACACACACACACACACACACACACACACACACACACACACACACACACACACACACACACACACACACACACGTGTAAAGAAACACACACTCATGTGTAAAGAAACACACACGTGTAAAGAAACATACGTGTAAAGAAACACACACATACACACGTGTAAAGAAACATACGTGTAAAGAAACACACACACACACGTGTAAAGAGTCACACGTGTAGAGAAACACACGGGAGAGACAACAGACGAATCAGACGTATATCAGAGCTCCGCCCTGGGGATACCTAAGCTGTATATATTTATGGGTCAAGCTCGTTTAGGCCAATTTAAGTGATGATCCAACATAGTAAAACAAGTAATAGGAAAAAAGTGTAGCCTAAAGTAAATAAACAACTATAAAGCAGCACCGCCGGATTAAGGGGGGGGGGCAAGGGGCCCGGGCCCTGGGCCACCCACCAAGAGGGGGGCCTCCCACCAGAGCAACTTGTGTTCATTTCATTTCGTATTTATGCATTACATATTACAGCACTGGATGAATAGTCCCCGTTCAGTATTTCCTAACTAAAAGTGTCCTATTTATATATTAGGATTTAGGTTACCAGTCTGTGGTGTATGCCATTGGGGGAGTTGGAAAGGGGGCCTCCCTTCCAAGCGGGCCCCGGGCCTCCCACATGCTTAATCCAGCCGTGTAAAGCAATGTCTAGGAACGTGCTGAGTTTTCTTACGTCAGCTGGACACCAAAGTGAGCAGACGGCAGTGATGCAACTACTGTAAGAAGAGATTATCTTTTCTTAAAGATGGCTTCATGTTTGGGAAAGATGCCTTTAGGTGGTCCTAAGAGACAAAGATAAAACACAGGATGATGACTTCTACCCAGAAATGGTTGAAAAAGAAACTTACGACAATTTAGTTGAAAAAGTAAATGGACTAAAGAAAACTTTTCAAATAGATATTGAAGAAATCAAGAATGAGCTACGCAAACAGGTGGAGAAAATGAGGAATTAATAATGGGAATAAACAGAAAAGCCACAACAGCAGATGAACTATCAGCTGTGGTAAAATGGGATGTACAGTTGTCAACCATGAGAATTATGGACGAGTTCAGAAATGATACGGAGAAAATCAGGCAAGCAAGCAGTCTGATAGACCAAAGTAGTAATGTTGAAAAGAAAATAAAACAGGTAAATGAAATGGTGAGAAATTACAAAGATGAGGTACAAACTACTTTTGCTGAAATGGTGAAAGTAAAGAAAGATTTAGATACAAAGGTAGAAGAAACAGGCGTAAGATTGGAAGTGAAAGAAATCATAAGGAACGACTCAAAACTAGTCAGGAAGATGTGGAGTTTAACAAATCTATAGTAATCGGTGGCATGGATGAAGAAGAAATAAAAACACAGAATCCCAATGGATCAACAGGAGATGGAAGTACAATGAACATAGTGAACCAAGTATCAGGGGCCTGCACCCCCCCCCCCAATACCAAGCCCGTTGCAGTCGTGGGGGGGCTTTGGGGTCTGGGGCTAGAGGCTGATGGTGGGGGTGGTGTCGCCATGTACTACTACCCCCGCCCTTGGGTCCCGGTCCTTGACCCTACTAATTTAGTTTGGTCCTTTTTCTTCCCTTCTCTTCTTTTATCTTCTTTTCTTCTCACCTTCTTAAGGTGTGAGAGCCGTGCTGATGGGATGCAAGGCTGTCTCTTTTGTGTCAGTTGCAAACGGCCTCAGGGAATCATGAGTACGGTAGCCCTTGTCTCTTTCGTCCTTACTTCTGACTCGGGCTCTCAGGAGCGGACCAGTTTAATTCCCGTTTTATACAACTCATCTCACCTCATTCAAGGAGCGACGGGAGATGCTCTTTCAAAACCTTCTCCCGGTCAGGTGGATCCCCCCTCCCCTACTTCTCCGCCCCTTTCCTCCTCTTCCTATCCTGTTTCCTCTCCTCCCCCTCCTTCCTCCTCCATCTTTCCGAATCATCCATCAATAGCATCAATATTCGACCGCCTGACGTGGCCCAAGTACTTTAACATCCAACCGACGATGAACAAACTCACTGTCCATCTCTCTCTCCTCCGACAAAGAGGTCCCGATGTCACATTCTCGTCACGTCCTAATGGCGACCATCTCTTGACAGTTCAAACTGCTGCACAGGCTGAGAAGGCATTGTCACTTACTGACCCCTCTGGTCACCCTATCTCGGCAGTTCCAGATGTCCACTTAAACTCTACCACCAGAACTGTTCTGATCCCATCCTATATATCTATAGAAGACCGCAATTTCTCAGAATGTTCTGCTGACATACAAGCAGTCTTGTCTGCCCAACACCTGGCAGTACTTTCTGTCCAGTGCTACACGCTTCCCCCTCAGGGGCATCGTAAATACTCAGCTAATATCGCCAAAATCATCTTCAAGGACCGCGGTCTTCCCACCTCTGTGATTACTGGTGGCACACTATTCCGGGTCAAAGAGTATACGCCTCGTCCTCGACAATGCTCTTCCTGTTGGTGATATGGCCACACAGCCAAATACTGTAGGTCAGAGGCAGTCTCCCCTACCTGTGCACAACCTGGCCACACCATCTCAGCCTGTGTAGCAGAGATACAAGTCTGCCCGAACTTTCAAGGCTCTCATGCTGCCTTGTCCCAGAAATGTCCAGTATGTGTATTTAAAACTGAAGTCTCCAGGATCCACTGGAAAGAAGGTCTCTCCCTCCATGCAGCCCATCAACATGCCCGTGACTTAAGATTCTCTGCCCGTATCACTTACGCTCGAGTGGCCCGTCCTGTCCCCACTACCTCTGCTGTTTCTCAGTCCTGTTGCACTGCAACTGGTACAACCTCTAACTCCTTTTCTGCATTCACCTCCCTATCAGACACACCTGCGCCCTTGATATCGCCAGTCTCCAGCTCCTCTTCTGACTCTGCCTCATTTCCTGTCTCTGTTCATAACTCCTCCTCATCTCACCCTCCGACTGTCACTGTTGTCTCCTCTCCCTCTGTCTCTGTTCTCCCCTCTTCCTCCTCCCCTTCTCCCACTTCTTGTTCTGTTTCCTACTTTCATGCCCCTCCTGTTTCTCTTTCCACCTCTTTCTTTGTTCTAGACTCTTCCACTCCTACCTCCTCCCTTTTGCCTTTATTGTCCACTCCTCTCCCTTCCCCTCATCGCCCTTCCTGTTATGCTGCTCTACATCACTCTTCCTCTTCTCTCCACCAACGACTAATCCCTCTGCCACAGCATGATGCCCGCCTTCTGCCTCCCTCTGGCAAACATGGGCTGCCCTCCACTGCATCAGATGCCAAGGTTTCCACAAAACCCTCACTTTCTCCCCCAACTGGTAAGATGCGTACAATCCATCCCTCACTCTCCACAATGCCTACTCCAACGAAGATCCCTGTCTCAACTCCACGGTCTGGTTCCAACCCTATCCCAAGTCCGCAAGCCACTCTATAACCTGTTCCGACTCCCCTGTCAACACCGCAGATGACACTCCCAACAGTTGCTGAGAGCCAAACCCTCATAGACAACGTGAAGTTTCTAGAGACTCCTTTACAGGAACCCATGAGTCCCAAAAAAGGGCTTCATATGGCTGAAGTCCATTTAGCTCATTCTGATCTCCCTCCCATTCCCCTCCCTCCTTTCCCTCCTCCCTCCCTCTTCTTGTTCAAATCCCTCTCCTTTATCCCTCCCTATGCCACCGGGCTATAGTGACCATTCCGCTCATCCGCCTCTGCTCCTGTTCCTACTGTTGTACCAACTCGGTGATGTATGATACTTGTCTGTCGTAAATTCATTTTCCTGTGTATTATATATTATCCTTTGTAATTTTCGATAGTTTTATTTTACTTTTCTTTGGTTTTACTTTTTTTCAGTGTTGTAAATTTTAGTATGTCTCTTTTACAGTGGAACTTTCGAAGATTCACGGCCCATCGTAATGACCTTTGCTATCTTCTTTCGATTCACTGTCATTCCTTAGTCTGTTTACAAGAACCCCGTTTGTCTTCTCTCCAGTACCCATATCTGACTATTGTTTCTTGTTTTCTTCATCTTCTCTTCTTGTTTCACCTATCTTAGTTCACTACCCAGTTCCTCTAGAACGTCTATCCCTTCACACCAAATTTCCATGTCATTTTATTCGTGTTTTTCTCGGACGCTGGATTACGGTGGTTTCTATATATTTCTCTCCCTTCCAGCCTAATGATTTCCCTGCCTAATCTCTTTTATTATCACAGTTACCCACCCCAGTTTTACTGATGGGAGATTTTAACTGTCGTCATGCTTTATGGGGCGATGCTATTACTAATTTTCGTGGCCGCCGCCTGAGTCTTTTATTTTTAGTAATGATTTATCCTTATTGAATACGGGAGCTTCAACCCATTTTGATGCTAAAACTCGTACTTTCTCCTGTATGGATCTCTCCTTGTGCTCGCCCTCTCTTTCTTTAGATTTCCATTGGTCTGTTCTTTTGGATGCTGTATATAGTGATCACTTTCCTATCAAACTTACTCTTACTATATATTGTCCTGAACTCAGACCCCATTGATGGTGTTTTCAGAAAGCTGGCCGACATATACTTTAACTGTTCCTTTTGTACCTCCTTCATCCTTCTCTACTGTTTTAGATATGCTCATTTTTAATGTGTCAGTCTGAGTGCAGCTTTGACTGCGATTCCTAGGTCGTCCCGTCCTTTTACTTCTAAGTGTGTACCTTGGTGGGATTCGGATTGTACTGTGGCACTCCATGTTAAACGTGCACATTGGAAAAGTTACCTACGTAACCACAACACCCTGGATGATCAGAGTGCACTTCCACTTTTTAAAAAGGCATGCGCTCTTCTTTGTAAGATTGTTAAGAAAGCTAAATGCCGTAGTTGGGGGTTATACATTTCCACCACTACTACCAATAGAGTCTACCCATTGCTTCCGTCTGGAAATGTATATGCATAATAGCTGATAAGCATCTTCCCATGCCTTTTCCTGTCCTCCATTTGGATGGGGAGTCAGTTGCAGATGCTCGTCTACTTGCTAAGAGCTTAGGTCTTCATTTTAGTAATGTTAGTAGTGGCTCTCATCTCTCACCTGAATTCCATGCCATTAAAGCTGCTACTGAATATACCCCTATTGTCTTCAAGCTGTCTTCTAGTCAATGTATAATGCGTCTTTTACACTCCATGAATTGTTCTCTGCCCTTCGTCTCTGTATGAACACTTGTGAGGGTCCTGATGGCATACATTGTAATATGCTCTGTCATCTTTCCCTCCAGGCCCTGATCTTAATAACTATTATAATCATATCTGGACAAAGGGTGTTTTTCCTCCCTCTTTTCCTGATACTGTCATTCTCCCGTTTCTTAAACTGGGAAAGCAAGGCCATGCACCTCAAGATTATCGCCCCATTGCTCTTACTAGTTGTCTTTGCAAACTGTTCGAGTATATGATAAATCATCGTCTTATGTGGCTTCTAGAATCCAAGCAGCTTTTGTCATCTTCACAGTTTGGTTTTCAAAAAGCTCGTGGCACCTTAACTCCCCTCCTAAATCTAGAGACTTACATCCGCTCAGCCTTTCCCACTCGGCAATATGTTGCCGTGGTGTTGTTTGACCTTGAGAAGGCTTATGACACAGCCTGGCACTACCATATTCTACGCACAGTTCGTTCTTGTGGTATTGATGGTAACCTTGGTTTTTTTTTTTAAGAATTTTCTACCAGTTCGTTTCTTTTGAGTCTGTGTTCAGCATATGTATTCAGATCCATTTCCACAGGCAGTGTTCTTAGCATTACTCTTTATTTTTTGTCAATTAATGGGATTTTTTCTTGCCTCCCAGTTGGTGTTTGCTCTTCTTTATATGTAGACGATTTTGCTTTTGCAATATATGCCTCAAATTCTGAACTCTCTGCCCTTGATGCTCTTCATCAACGTGCGGTTTCTGCTGCCTCAGAATGGGCTACTTCTCATGGCTTTTGGTTCTTTCAAGTCTCATGCTGTTACTTTTACTCACTCTCATCTTATTTCTCAACCACCTCTTTTTCTCAATGGCTCTCCTTTCCTATACAAAACCTCCGCTTCCTTTCTTGGCCTTCTTTTCGATTCTCATCTTACTTGAAAGGATCATATTGCTTCCTTGAAAACCTCAGCCTTGCAACATCGCCATCTCTTACAAACTTTGTCTCATATGTCATGGGGTACTGATCGAACTACTCTCCTTTGTCTCCATATTGTTCTCATTCTCTCCAAACTTGATTATACCTGCCAAGTTTATTCTTCTGCTTCAGACACCATCCACCATCAACTTGATTCTGTGTATCATCACGGTTTGCATCTTGCTCTTGGCGTCTTTAAGTCCTCCCCAGTGAGAGTCTGTATGCTGAATCAGGAGTTCCATCACTTTCCCCTCATCGTGCTCTGCTTTCTCTTCGTGCCTATGCTCCCCACATACAGCACTTCCCAATAGGGTGGAGTCAAAGACTTTTCATCTCATTAACTCTCCTCTTACTGGCTCCCTTCAACCTCTGTCTCCTCGCTGCACTGTTGCATCTTTATTTCTTTTCTATTGCTACTTCCATGGTCGCTGCTCCTCTGAACTGTCTGCTTGCATCCCTCCACCACTACGATAGGTGTGTAGCACCTGTTAACAACAAACTCTCATCCCTTTTCTGTCCAACTCTCTAATGCAAGAGTTAACCGTTACTCCCAGTCTTTTATTAGGCAACTCTGGAACTGTCTCCCTCTGTCTGTATTTCCTACTTCCTATGATCTCCGGTCTTTCAAAAGCAGTGTTTCCAGGCATCTCGAAATGAACGGATCTTGAATTTGGCTATCTTTTGTAATGTTTTTGCCTTTTTCTTGGAAGGAACAGTTTGCAGGCTCCTACCCTTTGGTTCCTTATTCCTCAAAAAAAAAAAAAAAGTTACACTGTTTTCCTCATACCCCTTCTCTACTTCGTCCCAGCCCTGACTTAGACATATTTTCCACTCTTCGGACCAAGTCATCTTTTGCAATTCGAGCTCGTACTGTCCTCTCGCACTCTTCCCTTACTGTTAATAATGTTTTTTCTTTGCCCACATGTGTTCCCCCGTGGCTACTTCCGCGACCCCACGTTTGTCCTTCCATTTTCCCTTATTCCAGATCCAATTCTTCTTCAGTCATTCTCCGTGCTGTTTACTTATCCCCTAATTCTACTATCAAAAATTCTTCGACTATCTTACTTCTACAATGGAACACATTCTATCCATTTCTCCTTTCTCTGAAATCTCCATTCTAGATTTCAATGTTCACCACCACCTTTGGCTCTCATCTCCTTTCACGGATGCACCTGTTGAACAAGCCTACATCTTTTCTATCCTTAATGACCTAGAGCAGCTCGTACAGCACCCTACCCGTATCCCTGACCACCTTGGAGAGAGCTCCAACATACTTGACCTCTTCCTCACAACTAATCCTTCTGCTTACTCTGTTAATCTTTTCTCTCCGTTGGGCTCCTCCGATCACAACCTTATTACCTTAACCTGTCCTATCACTCTGGTACGGCCTGTGGACCCTCCAGGGAAACGTCGTCTGTGGCATTTTGGAGCCGCAGACTGGGAGGCCCTCAGGCAGTACTTCTTTGATTTTCCCTGGAATGATTATTGCTTCCATGGCCGGGAGCCATCTGAGTGTGCCTTGAGCATTACAGAGGTTATTCTCTTGGGCATGGAAGCATACATTCCTTTCTCATATCCTTTGACTAATACAAGAAAGCCTTGGTTTAATCACGCTTGTTCTAATGCTGACCGCAACAAGGAGAGGGCCTACAAAAGGTAACGGAGCCAACCCACCCCTGAATCACATCATCTTTACGTTTCTGCCCGGAATCGTGCTGTTTTTTTTTTTTTTTTTAATAAATAACAGAATGGAGGAAGGAAAAACAAATGGGTAAAAAAAAAATAATCCATACACCAGATTACTGGTGTCCTCTGTTCATAAAATATCTGTAACAGTTAGACTTGAACAGTTGTGGGTTGAAATTTGGAGGAAAACAACTCTGGGGAAGCGAGTTCCAGAGAGATGTAGTTCGGGGAATGAAAGAATTCTGATAGGCAGAAGTTCTGCAATATGGTTGAGTGACATTCCAGTCATGAGCGCTACCAGATGCCCGCGTAGCACGAGGGAAGGCATGAAGAGGTGGCACCATGGACGCAACTTCGTCTGAGCATTTGCCAAAAAAATATCTGTAAAATAATGCAAGGGAGGCAACATTCCTTCTTACTTGCAGGGGAGGTAGTTTATATGTAATGGCAGGGTTGTTAATGATTCTAACGGCTTTATTCTGAATTTTGTCTAGTTTTCTTAATGCAACCTCTCCACAACCATTCCACAAGGGTGAGCAATATTCAGGCTGAGAGCGCACATGACTCTTATAAATTATAGCTAACTGCTCATCGGCGAAGAAGTTACGGACTCTGTACAATAATCCAAGTTTCTTTGAGGCGGTTTTAGCAAGTGATCTGACATGAGAGGTCCAGCTGAGGGCACTGTTAAGTGAGACACCAAGAATTTCAATACTTTTGGAGATGGGAATATTAGTAGCACTGAAGGTAATATACGAATCTGGCAATATCTTTCTATTAGTAAACTGTATATAATTAGTTTTACTTGCATTAAAAGAGACAAGGTTGTTTTGTCCCCATTCACAGATTGTAGATACATCTTGATTTATGGAGATGGCTGTACTGAGTTGAAAGGTAGAGATATTAGACTTTGTAAATGGATGTCTGAGTGTGAATGAACTGTGTAGTGTTGAGTCATCTGCATATGAGTGAATGGGATTGTGAGTGACAGATAAGAGATCATTAATATGAACCAGAAATAGGGTTGGCGCCAGAACTGATCCCTGCGGCACGCCGGCGTTAATTGAGTGGAAATTCGAATATACATCATCTACTTTTACTCTTATTTTCCTGTCACTAAGATAAGAAGAAATCAAAGGAACAAAAGACGTTAGTCCATAGCAAGGGAGTTTGGACAGCAGGGAAAGGTGCCATACTCTGTCGAAAGCTTTAGAGATATCAAGGGCTACTGCATGAGTTTCTCCAAAAAGATCAATTGATTGATGGATGGTATGAGTTAAGAGATTGAGTATGTCAATGGTGGACCTTTCGTGGCGAAAATCGTATTGTCTATCACTAATTAAGTTGTTGGATTCAAGATGTTTAACAATATGCTTATTAATTAAAGTTTCAAATACCTTACCAAGAGATGTGACAGCTATTGGTCTGTAATTGGAGGGGTCAGACGAACTTCCTTTCTTCGGAACTGGGTGGATATTGGCTTCTTTCCATGAATTTGGGAATAAAGAAGTACGTATGCAGAGTCTGAATAATTTAGCTAGGACAGAGGTAAGTTCAGGGGAACACTTTTTCAAAGAAATTGGTGGAATTCCATCTGGGCCTGGAGCTTTGTTGGTAGGTAAATTGTCTAGGATGGATTTTACGTATCTTGTCTGTATTTTAAGTGGGGCAATTTCGGGAGAATCAAGTTCCAGTACAGACAGGTAAAGAAACACAACAGACAGGTAAAGAAACACAACACACAGGTAAAGAAACACAACAGACAGGTAAAGAAACACAACAGACAGGTAAAGAAACACACACAAAGAAACATGTACAATGATACGCACACGACCAAAGAAACACACAAGTAAAGAAACAACACACAAGTAAAGAAACAACACACAAGTAAAGAAACAACACACAAGTAAAGAAATACAACGCACATTAAAGAAAGAAACACAACACAGAAGTAAAGAACGACACCAGTAAAGAAACACAACACACAAGTAAAGCAAGACACACAAGTAAAGAAAGACACACACAAGTAAAGTAACAACACACAAGTAAAGTAACAACACACAAGTAAAGAAACACACAAGTAAAGAAACAACACATAAGTAAAGAACAACACACAAGTAAAGAAACAACACATAAGTAAAGAACAACTCACAAATAAAGAAACAACACACAAGTAAAGAAACACACAAGTAAAGAAACAACACACAATTTATGAAACACACAAGTAAAGAAACAACACACAAGTAAAGAAACAACACACAAGTAAAGAAACAACACATAAGTAAAGAAGCAACACAAAAGTAAAGAAGCAACACAAAAGTAAAGAAGCAACACACAAGTAAAGAAGCAACACACAAGTAAAGAAATACAACGCACATTAAAGAAAGAAACACGGGCAAAGAAACACAACACAGAAGTAAAGAATGACACCAGTAAAGAAACACAACACACAAATAAAGCAAGACACACAAGTAAAGACAGATAAACACAAGTAAAGAAAGACACACACAAGTAAAGAAAGTTACACAAGTAAAGAGAGACATATAAGTAAAGAAAGACACACAAATAAGGAAAGACGCACAAAAAAGACACACACAAGACAAAACACAAGAAACGAAAGACACAGGTAAAGAAAAAACACAAGTAAAGAAAGAAATAAAGACAGGCAAGTAAAGAAAAACATATAAGTAAAGAAAGACAAATAAATACAGAAGTAAAGAAACACACATAGGAAGAAATAGAAACAAATAAAAACACTCAAGAAAAAATACAAAACAGGTATAGAAAAACAAAGAAAAGTACACGAGTAAAGAATAACAGACGCCAAGAAAAACATTCAGCATCCCCTGCCTGTGGGTGTAAGAAATTTAAATGAATATATTTGATTTTTACATACAAGTAAAATAAAAATCTTTAATATTTTGGTAGACCTATAAGCCAAATTAGTTTGAAATACTTCTAAGTAAATTATTGTGTACCATTAGCCAGGGGTGGGAAACTATGACGATCCATTCCCTGTTTTAACTTGTATATAATTTTACAGGAATAACTAGACAAGGGAAGACTGGACACCTTTCATTGCCATAACTTTTATACCTTTTTGCAGGATGAACTAGACAACTGGACTCCTGTCATTGCTCTGATTTCGTTTTACAGGAATAACCACACAAGGGAAGATTGGACCTCTTTCATTGCCATAATTTTCATATCTTTTTAAATGAAGAACTACACAAGGGAAGACTTTGCACCCGTTTCATTGATCATCCTGCAGAAAATCATTATAATCTACTGTAGGTTTGGTGTCGCAACTTTAGATTTATTCATGAGGTTAGGACAGAGAGGAAGGTTTTACAGCCTCTTTTTCCCTCCTGCATTTCAAAACCTGATTTAAGATAGGAAATCGGTAGTAAGTCTATCTGTCTATTGTAGATGTGTTTGCGTACTCCAATCCAGGATATATTAGCCTCCCCAGGCTGCCAAAAATTAAGACTATCGAGATAGTACAGTAAAATAACACAACGGGGGGAGGGGTCCTTCCTAAACCAATTTTCCTTTAGTATATAAGGGAGGTATGAGCCAGAAATATCGAAGTGAAGGAGGAGCTAAGTAGGAACCAGAAAAATCGAACTAGAAAGGTTAAACATAAACACAACAACAACAGCAGCAACAACAACAACAATAACAACAACAACAACAACAACAACAATAATAATAATAATAATAATAATAATAATAATAATAAAAATAATAATAATAATAATAATAATAATAATAATAATAATAATAAATGGGAGCCAGCAGGAATAAGTTTACAATAGAATCGTAGTTAAGACGTTAACGGTCGTATCATAAATCATACAAAGCTCTTTTATCAGTTTATTAACAGTATACACCTTAACCTTCTGTGTTACGTCCTCATCCCACACTGCCACAGGCTTCAACAGCAGTAGTTCAGCACAGGAAGGACATCGCCCAGTGAATCGTTCCTCGAAGGGTCAGCCTTTCAGTGTACACAAGATCAACTCAGGTGTCAAAAATAACGCAGGCTTCTCACGTTCGTAGTCTTTATTTTCCAAGAAATTATACTGTTCGCATAACCATTTTCACAAGTGCCAGAGCCACACTAACCTCACTCCTCTATTCTCTCCCCCATCCTTTTAAAACCTTTTCGGACGTTCTAGGTGCTCCTAGCGGAAACAGTTCTAAGTCAGGGACATCCAAAATATTCCAAAGTTTTCTTACGATGTGTAGCACTCTAACAAACTTAAAATAAATATGAATTTTACATAATATACCAATCACCCCAATAAAACATTAGAGAGAGAGAAAAAAAAATTAACATATAACTTTACATAATACCTCAGCTCACAAAACCAAGCTACCTGGCAACTGTGACGAGCAATTGAAAATGGATTTTTACACCACCATCTAGCTAGCACACCTGCTTCTCAACACTACCCTTTCCTAGTCCTTTTGTCGTCCCAACGAAACTACACAATATTTACAAACATAACACTTAATCCTAAAAAAAAAAAAAAATCATCATGCACAAAATAGTCCTTCTGCTTATCAGGTCTTCCTCTACCCTGGTTTCAAAGAATTCCCTGCTCCTCCATCCAGTCCACTCTTTCTGGAATGACTTGATCCTCTTCCTGATTCACTTCTTCCCTAGGGAAATTGTCACCATCCTTTTGTACTTCGGCTCCTTGGTCCTCCTCAATATCATCGGCTGCAGGTGTGCACGATGCCTCGAAGACGTCCCAGCCGTACTGTCCTGGCCCATGGTGCGGTCACAGTCAATTCAGGTGAACCTCCTTTTGGCGCGACTTCCTGCCTCCCCGAATCTGGTACGTTACGTCTGACAGGCGGTCCATCATAGTGCAGGGTCCATCCTACGGGCTCTGCAACTTTGGTGACGTCCCTCCTGCTGAGGATTGTATAACCAATCTTTGTCACCATCATTGAAGCTCACCTTACTTGCCTTGGCATCATGCTTGTGCTTCATCACTTCACCTGAAACCTTCAGAGCTCCTCGAACTGGATGATGTACCTCACCCAGTCTTTCCTGAAGATGCTTCGCACAACTGGAGGTGTCTGTAAATAGCTCTTTGCCAGGTAGTCTTCCCATTAACAGTTTAACTGGTAATTGTAACTCCTGGCCCAGCATCAGTTTGGCAGGAGTGTAGCCAGTCGACTCACGGGATGCAGACCGATATGCCATCAGCAATGCAGGTAATTTCTGATCCCATTCCATCTGTCCCGAGACACAGTACCTAATCAGTTCTTGTCCCAGGTTGCAGTTCAATTTCTCCATCATCCCATCTGACTGGGGCCTTAATGAAGTCATCCTAGACTTCTTGATTCCCAGTAACTTTCATCACTCACGATACAGAGCAAACTCGAAATATCTACCCTGGTCTGAATGTAGCTCTTGTGGCATCCCAGAACGACAGAAGAACTGGTCAACCACCACTTGAGCAGTTGCAGATTCCTTATCTGGGATATCATAGACTCCTGGCCACTTTCTGAAGTACTTCGTGGTGACATATATTGACCAGTTTCCATTTTCAATGTGTGACAGAGGTCCAGTAATGTCCACTGCATCTCTTTCCATTAGCACACCTACATGGTACAGCTGAAGAGGGGGGCAACCACGTTTCTTGGATCCCTTCTTGTCACAGCATACATCACAGGCCCAATGCCACTCTTCAACATCCTGATGCATGTCAGTCCAGCAGAACCTCTGTTGCAGCCGAGTTTTCTTCTCTCCCTGGTGCCTGCTAATTATCCTGTTGAGAGACTCTTTTAAGACCTCAGATCTAATTTTTTTAGCAACCACTAGTTGCCAATACTTGCTGAGGTCACTGGGTGTCTTCCATTGATGTTCCAGTAGTCTGTTGTTCAAACGATGGTCCCACCGACTCTAGTAGCTCTTAGTAACAGGGCTAACCCTGGAAACCTCTTCCCAAGATCATCGTACTGTACTCTGCTGCAGCCGCTCAGGCACTGGTTGCAAAAGTGTATCCTCTATCTGCATCCTCTCCAGATCTTCTTCCGCTGACACTGGCCCTTTTAAAGCAGTATGTTTTCATTTCATACTAAGATTTTCTTTCCTACTACACTTCCTGCAAACTGGGTCACAAGGACGATGACTCAGGCCGTCAGCATTGCGATGTACCCGCCCAGAATGGTGCTGCACCTCATAGTTGTGCTGGTCCAGTTTCCCCAGCTAGCACACCAGTTGTCCTTCTGGATTGTTTAATATCATCAGCGACTTTTGCACGGTCCATCCTGATGATGAAGTGGAACCCATACAAGTAGGGATGGAAGAAATCAAGGCTTTTCATCACTGCCAAGAACTCCTCATGGATCACACAGTAGTTCCATTCCGGTGGGCTGAGCTTTATGCTATAATATGCCATCACATACTCTTTCTGACCCTTCTTCTGTGACAGTACACGACCAATGCCATAGTCACTAGCATCACAGTCCAGTACCCTGATCTGGGTACAGCAACACAGGAGAGCTTGCCAACACATGCTTGAGCTCATCAATGGCCTTCTGAGTCACTGCAGTTCACATAAACTTCTACCTCTTTTCTAACAACTTGTTCAGGCATTCAGCCATCATTGCAAAGTCCTTGACATTACGCCAATAGTAGGTACACAAACCAAGGAAATTCCGTAGCTGCTTCACACAAGTCGGAACCCGCCAGTTTCTCACAGCTGCCACCTTCTCCGGATCAGTATGGTCGCTACCCTCAAATAATTTGTGTCCCAGGTACTTTATTTCCTTCTGGAACAAGTAGCACTTCTTAGGGTTCAGCTTGAGATGCGCTGCTCAGATCCTGTTGACACCTCTAATAGCCCCTGCAATTCCTGGTCAGAAGTCCGTCCAAACACGGTCACATTATCAAGATTGATGAGAGCTGTCTGTCACAGCAGATCTTCCAGTACTCTATCCACGAGGCTCTTAAAGGTAGCTGGGACAATACACAGGCCAAATGGCATCATTCTGAACTGCCGTAAACCCCCCCCCCATATGAAAAGGATTTTTCTCCTTGTCGTTTTCCACTACCTGGACCTGGTGATATCCTGCTTTCAAGTTTGGGTGGAGAACCACTTGGCATCTCACAGAGTATCCAGTGTGTCATCAGTTCTTGGCAAGAGGTATGCATCATTCACTGTCACTTCATTTAGGGCTCAATAATCAACACAGCATCTCACTAAGCCATCCTTCTTCCTTACAAAAACAACTACTGATGCCCAAAGACTGCTGGACTTTTCTATCACTCCTTTACTGAAGATTCTCCATCACCCTCTACATTTCTTGCCATTGAGCTGGTGCCATCCTCCACGCAGGCTGTTTAATGAGACTGTGGTCCCCGGTTTTGGTACAATGCTCGGCCAGATCCGTGCAGCCCAGGTCTAAGCTCAGGTGGAAAAGACATCAACAAATTTCACTATCAGAGCCCTTAGTTGCAGTGTTTGTGAGTCTTCCAGACACTGACAACTTCTTGAAAACAGGTCTTGTAAGTGGTCTGGCAGATTTCCCACTTCATTGACAACACTCCTTTTACAGACCTTCCACTGATGCCACTCAGGGTCCACTGCCTGGCACAGTCCCACTATTTCTCCCTCGTTGATCTCTGTCTCACGAAAGATATTGGCCACCACAGCTGGCACTTCACCTGCATTTGTTTCCGCCAAATCCTCCCCACCATCACTCCATCCTTCGTCTTGCACCGACGATCAGGCTGCACTACTCCCAGACAGCTGAAAAAAGAGCCACTCACCTTACACTTGGAGCAACAGTTCTGATGTTGGAATATCATTGTACTGTGTAGTGCCCTCACCTCGCCACAGAACTATAGTCGTTCTATTTTATGAAGGCAGTTTGGGTGGGATGCTCTGGGACCTCACACTGTTAGCTCTGTTGTCACATCGCCGCCGACACACGTGTAATTATTTGTGTTCACCTCTCTCTCTCTCTCTCTCTCTCTCACTCTCCTATTTTAAGCTAGTAACTACTTATAAATGAATTTTAAACACTCTGTATAGATGTAATTCAATAAAAAAGCTGTAGTATAGTATAAATCTCATAAGACTTGTCAGCGTTGCCTTTGAGACGTTGTCTGGTGGTGACACGAGGGACAGCCCTGCGTGAGTGGGTCATACTCGGTCAGTCTTCCGCCATGGAAGCTATTTAAAAAAAAAAAAAAAACGCACCTATAGACTTTTACCTCAGGGGTGGTGTGGAAAAAAAGTCGAAAACAAGAGAAAAAATTAAGAAAATACAATTAGTAGTAGTTAATATATAATATGAGAGAGAGAGAGAGAGAGAGAGAGAGAGAGAGAGAGAGAGAGAGAGAGAGAGAGAGAGAGAGAGAGAGAGAGAGAGAGAGTGAGAGCGCACGTGTGTAGCGACGATGTGGCAACAGAGCTAACAGAGTGAGGTCCCAGAGGGCCCGACCCAAACTGCCTTGATAAAATAGAACGACTGTAGTGTGTTTCACTGCCATGATGGGAACAAACTTTCCTCGGCCATTGAGCTTCTTGGAGCAGTAGTCCAGCTCACATCCCATGGACATCAGATAGCCCAGACCAGGAAGACAAGGATCCTCCATGTTGGCATAGTCTCTTGCCCTGCCACTTCAGTCCAGCCATTCAAGGATCCCCTCAGTTCAGTGTGGTGCCCAGATCTCCACACAGTTGTTTGGATGATTCAGGTAGATGCCTATGACATAACACATCAAGCCTCACAAAAGCCTGTTCTAAGGCTGAATCAATCACCAGGGAACACCTCTCGCTGTATATTCTTCCGTCTGCTTGCACACTGTCATTCAAAGTTTTCTTCCATTTTATCAGTGGTGGGGCTACTTGGAAAAAACTGACTGGCTGTTGCCCCTTAACAAGCCTGTACTAATTTGTTGCTTTCTGCAGCCAACTTCTTATACTTCTTTTTCTTCTTTGAAATATCAAAACTGAAGTGTCCCACCTCACCACATGTCCAACGCTCTTGTTGCAATCGTAGGTTTACCTGGACTTTTCTGTACTTGCTCCTTCTTCCATTTGTAACAATCCTCCTTGTGTCCTGGCTTCTCGCAGAACCAGCAACCTCCTTTAACCTTCTTCTCTTCTCTTCCACTTGTAGCAGTCCGCTTACCTATGTCGTGGCTTCTCACAATACCAGCAACTTATATCAAATTCTCCACTTCATGTACCTGCCCCTTTCTTGCCTTGAACCCTGCACTACGTGCTGCCTGCAAACTGGATGTTCTGGACCTGACTTAGGATTCAAATTCCAGATCCCTGGATGGTGCTTCTTGCATGCCTTTCGATTGTGCCTGCTTCACTTGCACTTTCAACTCCACACTATCAAAGGCATCAATGACCTAATCCCTCAGATGAATAGCCAGCACTTTAGGCGCAGTTTCAGGGTATACCTTTTGTGCCATACTCTCCAGGTCATGAGCAAGCTGCTATCGAGCCTATACATGGTTCCAGAATCTCTGACTATAAACCTCAGTCTGGCACATGGTCCTGTATCTGCTCTAGCACTTCTACTAAGGACTGATAAGTGTTTCTTTCCTCCAGTGACAGCTGGCCAAGAATCTCCATTGCAGCACCCTTGAGGCTAACAGCAAGCTGCATTGCCCTCTGCCTATCATGCCAACCATTCTGATCTTCAAGTACCTCAATTTGCACTTGGTAGCTTTCCAAGATACTTCCATCAGTTTCCTGAGGTTTCTTTTTAACACGACCCTCATTATAGCCATGCACTTCACTGGCTTAAGGACTAAAAACTGGGACATTATAATCAAGTGTTGGACTCAAAACTTCTACATTGTTATTTTTCAGCCCCGTAATGCTACCTTCAGATGCTTGGGATTCATCAAGATTCACCATACACTGTCCATTTTTAACGTATGCTCCCTGTACACTAACTTAAGGCACAGCAGTGCAAGATTTCTCTACAGTCTCAGTAATTCTCCCACTAATTATCTTCAACTGGTCATCTGTATGCTGTCTGCACTCCATCATGTTATCGCCCACCTCACACCTCTGCTGCTGTAGCAATGGGTATACTACTTCCTTCAACTGTTGTTGTTCTTCCTTCAGTTCCCCCTCGAATGTGTCTAGTTGTTCCTGCATCACCAGTTGTAACTCCTTCTCATGTTCCTGTAATGCCTCTTGAAGCCGTTCATGTCGTTCTTTCTGTTCTTCACTTTGTGTTTGTAGTTGTTCACTTTGTGCTTGCAATAACTTCGTAACTGCAGCCAGAGACGCCACCTCCTGTTTAGCTTGGCTTCTTGTCTGTACACCTTCTGGCTCTGTGTCGAAGATTTGACTCACTACAGCACTTTTCTATCCCAACTCCTGACACACCTTGTTACGTCCTCTTCCCACACTGCAACAGGCTCCAACAGCAGTATTTCAGTAAGGACGTTGCCCAGTGAATTGTTTCTCGAAGGGTCAGCCTTTCAATGTACAGAAAAACAACTCAGGCTTCGTATTAACATAGGCTTCTTACGTTCGTAGTCTTTGTTTCCCAGGTAATTACATTGCTTAACTATTTTCAAAAGTGCCAGAGCCACACTAACTTCACTAGGCCACAAGTAAATTCACTCCTCTAGTCTCTCCCTCATCCTTTTATAACCTTCTCGGACGTTCTAGGTACCCCTAGCAGCGTCAGTTCCAAGTCAGAGTCATCCAAAATATTCCAGAGTTTTCGTACAATATGTGACATGAAATGCTTTAGCATGCAAACTGAAAAATATGAGTGGTTCATAATTTAACAACCATCCATATAAAACATTATTGGGAGACAAAAATCTAAAATGTATATTCACGCATAACTTTACAAAATACCTCCATTCACAACAGCAGGCTACTTGGCACCTCTGACTAACAACTGAAAATACACAATCTATCCTGAATTTTCCACTACCACGTAACTATCACCCGTGCTTCTCAACACCTGCGTATTATATACATATTTTTCTTTTTTTATGCAAGGAAGAAGGAACCAAGGGCCAAAAGCCTGTAAGACTGTTCCCTCCACATACACACAAAAAAGCAATGATAAGATGGTCTGCACCAGTTGCCTACAAGATTATACCAAGAAGTGCAGGATAAGTTGCAAAGGAAGAGGCGTTACGGATCTCCAAAGCCACTAAAAATAAATAAAATATCCCCTCTGCAATCACTCACGTACTACCATAGTGTCAAGGGAAGAGAAGGTAGTTGCTTAGACTGTAATAATTATTGTCTTTCTTGGAGTACTAAAAGAACAGATGATGTTCCGTCGCCCATTCGACCATTTATCTATACTCGCCAGATAGGCCTTACATTCTCACTACCCACATTCCCTAGTGCTTATTTACATTCGTTCATCGAACGTAACTCCACCCTTTGGGCCGGAACCATTCTCACGGCGGCCTTGAGAACAGTTGCGAACTTGTAATAGCGAAGAATTTTTACTCAGTTTTAAAATTTGGTGGAGATGTTGCGGGGTAGCCCACGACGAAGCGGACTAAATTTCAAAACAATAGGTTAAAGATCAAGGTCAAAAGGCTAGGTCATATTGAGTTTTTCCTGTAACCTTTATCACTGACCTATTCTGCTCAAACAGACTAGGCTGTGTTATGAGCTGAGATATAACATGTAACCCTGGTCTAATAATGTTAACTTTCACCTGTTTAACAAGACACCTACTTTGCAATATGTTTTGGTACAAAATTGAAAGATAGTGTGTGTGTGTGTGTGTGTGTGTGTGTGTGTGTGTGTGTGTGTGTGTGTGTGTGTGTGTGATGCATGGATATACAAAATTTTTAATACTGAGATAAGTATTATCACAAAGGTAAATTCTCTTGCCCTCGGTAAAACATATGTAACGTCGATGCAAGAAAATGTGGTTACTTAACACGAGAGAGAGAGAGAGAGAGTCTGACAGAAACACACACACACACACACACACACACACACACACACACACACACACACACACACACACACAGAACAAGCCTGCATCCTACCAACAATTATAAGTAATGACCGGTATTTCGAGTGCTGCACATCTGCCAAATTTCCATTATAACACATATACACGTGACATGCAGGGGGGCACATTTGTAGCGCTCGTCTTCCACTCCACAGGGTGATTTCTCGTGTGTTGCGAGACGCCTTAGTCAACGTTATCAGTGTCCATCCTGCATATCTTCCTCACACTCTCACATTTACGTCCACACCACAGGCAGCGTTATCAGTGTCCATCCTGCATCACCTTTTCATTCCCTAATCACACTTTCACACTCACATTCAAACCAAAGACAGCGGTATCAGTGACCGTCCTGCATCATTTTTTTCATTCCCTACTCACACTCACACCCACACCACAGACAGCACTATCAGTGTCAATCCTGCATCATCTATTCCTATCTTACAATCTTACACTTACGCCCACACCACAGGCAACATTACCAGTGTCTATCCTACATCATCTATTCATTCCCTCCACACACACTCATGCTCTCACCAATAACAGCGTTATCAGCGTCCATCATGCATCATCTATCCATTCCCTACTCACGCTATCTTATTTCTACGATGAAATACATCCTCTCCGTTTCTCGTTTCTCTGAAATCTCCATTCTAGGAGATTTCAGTGTTCATAACCACCTTTGGCTCTCCTCTCCTTTCACTGATCCACCTGGTGAACAAGCCTACATCTTTTCTATCCTTAACCCTCCTCAGGTACACCTGGGTCTGATAGACCCAGGCAATTTTTTCAATAATATACTTCAGTAACTTATAGATGCCTGGGATCCTTGTCCTTCTCAATAGCTTCCTAACTCTTTGTGCCCATGCAGGCTGTAGGGGAGTTACCTTCGTGTCTCTCTACGTTTTTGCAATATATCACTCAGAAATGCATGTCGGGTCTGTGAGACCCAGATGTATAGTAAATGAGGAGGGGGGAGAATTTTTCACTAAGAGTTTGCAAGTTGATTTTATGTTGTGTGGGATCCACTATTCCCATAATGAAGACCTCCATCCCTCAAGTTGTACACAAGTGCTAGGCTCATAGTGTTCTTTGTTTTCGTGAATAGTGACTTAAAAAAAAAATCTTTTAGTTCGGCATTTTTTTCACAACTTTTAAAAAATATGTGGAGTTCAGTGAATTAAATCTTATTCACAAAGTTTTGTAACTGAAAAGACCTAATACATTGTAGGATATTTAGGAATTCATTATATAAAATATGTGTGACACTACAGAATTTTTTAAAAGTTGGGTCTGACCGATCCAGGTGTACCCAAGTTGTAAGAGAAACTTTAGGTCTACGGGGAGGGTTAATGACCTAGTGCAGCTTGTACAGCACCCTACTCGTATCCCTGGTTGCCTTGGCGAGAGTTCCAACATACTTGACCTCTTCCTCGCACCTAATCCTTCTGCTGACACTATTTATCTTTTCTCTCTACTGGCCTCCTCCAGTCACAAACTTATTGCCTTATAATGTCCTATCGTTCCAGTACGGCCTGTGGACCATCCAAAAAAAAAAAGTTGGTTGTGGCACTTTGGAGCTGCTGATTGGGAGGCCCTCAGGCAGTACTTCTTTGATTTTTCCTGGAATGATTATTGCTTCCATAGCCAGGTGCCATCTGAGAATGCCTTGAGCATTATGGAGGTTATTCTCTCGGGCATGGAAGCATACATTCCTTTCTCATATCCTTTGCTTAATGAAAAAAAGCCTTGGTTTAATCACGCTTGATCTAATGCTGTCCGCAACAAGGAGAGGGCCTACAAAAGGTACCAGTGCCAACCCACCCTTGAATCACATCTTTTTTTTATGTTTCTGCCCGGAATCATGCTAAGTCTGTTCTTCGCTCTGCTGAAAATACTTTCATCCGTACTAAATGCTCTCAACTCTCCAATCTGAGTTCTTTCCACGCCTTCGGGCACCTTGTGAAAAACCTTTCTAACAACTTTACCTCATCATCCTTCCCTCCTCTTTGTACTCTGATGGCTCTGTAGCTATTTCTTCTACTGATAAAGCAGATCTCTTCGCTTTAACTTTCTCCTCCAATTCCACCTTAGACTATTCCGGTGCTGTTCCTCCATCACTTACCCCCTTCTAACTTCCTCATGGCTGACATTAAAGTTTCTTCACCTGATATATTTTCTGCTATCACTGGCCTCAACACTAACGAGGCATATGGGCCTAATGGGGTCCCTCCTGTTGTCCTCTAGAACTGCGATTCTGTGCTTACGCCCTGTCTAGGTAAACTCTTTCGCCTTTGTCTATCAACTTGTACCTTTCCTTCTTGCCGGAAATTTGCTTTCATTCAGCCTGTCCCAAAGAAGGGTGACCATTCCGAACCCTCTAACTATCGCCCAATTGCTTTAACATCCTGTGTCTCAAAAAAGTTTTTTCCAGATTATTCTTAACATGAAAAATCTGAAGCATCTTTCCTATCACAGCCCTCTTTCAGATCGTCAGTATGGGTTCCGCCAGGGACGCTCCACTCGTGATATTCTCACCTACCATTGAGACTCCTGGTCATCCTCCTTTCGGGACTTTGGCGAAAGCTTTGCCATTGCACATGACATCTCAAAAGCTTTCGATCGAGTCTGGCATAAATCTTTTATTTCCAAGCCGCCCTCATACGGTTTCTATCCTTCTTACTTTGCCTTCATCTCTAATTTTCTTTCTGGTAATTCTGTAGCTGCTGTTGTAGATAGCCACATTCTTCTCCTAGATCTATCAACAGTGGTGTTCCTCAGGACTTTGTCATATCACCGACTCTCTTCCTGTTATTCATTAATAACCTTCAAAGCTGTACACGTAGTCCTATCCACTCATACGCTGATGATTCCACCCGTCACCATTCCATTCAGCTGCGCAACGTCCATCTCAATAGTTACTTCAACAAACAAGGGATTAGGCTATGGCACACCTAATGTCTGACTTGGCTGGTATCTCAGACTAGGGTAAAAGTAATCTTGTTGTTTTTAATGCATCAAGGACTCAGTTCTTACATCTATCAACCTGACAAAATCTTTCACAGGAGTACTCACAAATGTTTAATAATATCCAGCTCAATCCTGCATAATCCTTAAACATATTTGGGGTTTCATTTTCTCGGGATATATCTTGGAATGATCATATTACATCTCTCGTAAAATCTGCTTCCAAGAGATTAGGTATGCTAAGCCGACTCCTAACCTTGTTTACCCCTGCACAGTTTTTCACTTTATATAAGAGTTTTTTTATTTGCCCCTGTGTAGAGTGGGGAGGCTTCCCACATACGGCTGTTCTCAATAAAGTGGAGTCAAAGGCTTTTCGTCTCATTAACTCTTCTCCTCTTACTGGCTCCTTTCAACCTCTATCTCTTTGATGCACTGTTGCATCTTTATCTCTTTTCTAAGGCTACTTCATTGGTCACTGCTCCCCTGAACTGTCCGCTTGCATCCCTCCACCTCTACGACGGGCGTGTACCAATCATCTAGTAACAAACTCTCGACCACTTTTTTGTCCAACTCCCTAATGGAAGAGTTAACCGTTGCTCCCAGTCCTACATTTATGCAACAATCAACTCTGGAACTGTCTCCCAATGTCTGTATTTCCTATTTCCTATGGGCACAAGATACAACCAGATATATTTCAAATGCAGCACTACTCCCTGTAATATATCCCACATACTTACACTCTTATTTACATTTACAGTGCTAAAAAAATGGCTGAGAAAGGAAACTCCTTCCCCGTGATGGCCTTACCCTTGGCCCCAGAGATTCAGCAGGAAATCCGGACGAAATTCGGATCTTTTGATAAGGGACTGGTGGAGGTTGGACCAGGAAGGAACCTCCTGCCACAGCACTGCAGATTGTACCTTGATAAATATGCTCAGTTCCGGTGAGTAGATTTGAGGGAGAGAGAGAGAGAGAGAGAGAGAGAGAGAGAGAGAGAGAGAGAGAGAGAGAGAGAGAGAGAGAGAGAGAGAACTGCGGGTAGGGAGAAAAGTGAGTCAATGATCTTTACACACACAAGGAGAGAGAGAGAGAGAGAGAGAGAGAGAGAGAGAGAGAGAGAGAGAGAGAGAGAGAGAGAGAGAGAGAGAGAGAGAGAGAGAGAGAGAGAGAGAGAGAGAGAGAGAGAGAGAGAGAGAAGGGGGGGTGGGGCAGGGAACGGTGTAAGGCAATGAATTTCGTTAAAGCAGACTTACTGGTCAACCATAAGACCCGCCGATATGTCGTAAAAACACCCCTGCTAAAACCAATACACCAAGTCCTGTATGCAACAGTACTACCATGTATTCAGTATAGACGGTGGCTCTACCATGTATTCAGTATAGACGGTGGCTCTACCATGTATTCAGTATAGACGGTGGGCGTTAGCACAGAAGTTGTGACATGTGGAGGTGTATGATACGTAGGAGGACTGCTGGACCTCACGGAGCAGGCGTAAAAAAAAAAAAAAAATCAGACCTACTTCATATACCTCACACGAAGCAGGATTATCCAGACTGAATCTTCCTAATCATTGATCCTGCCATCTTCCCCACTCCACCTTCAGTTCATCCCCAGGCCACATCCACCATCCGTTACCCCCTCCCCTACCCTCATTCACCGTGACGTGTAGGTTGTTGAGTAGATCCATTAACCGCAGGCAAGCAACCATTCTCCACCCAGTTAACACGGGCATCACAGAAGGCAGCACATAACCCCATTATCTGATTATATGGTTGTCACCCAGAAGTGTAAATGGTTTCCTGGGTTAAAGGAAACCATTAGGCTTGTCACTCAGATTAGAGTCACCTGAAGTTGAAAGAGTAGCAATAAAAGTGACAGGAGGGATGGGAGAAACAGGAGGAGAGGAAAGCAGACACAGAAAACTGTGGTGGTAATAAGGCTGGGTTCACCACTGAGTCGTTTTGGTTATGGGGATATATATTTTACTAGGGGAGCTACACAAGGCAAATGGTTAGGATAAATAAACGCCAATGTGTTGGGAAGAAATAGACAGGGCAGTGATTATTGACTTGGAACAATACAGAGTTATTACATGATTTCAAAAGAGTAGAAGGCCATTACGTTACAGCATGTGTAGATCAATTACATGAATTAATAGTTACAGATTAAGAATATGAGTAATGAATTTAGTGAGAACCGTGAGTGCCGGGCTGTTGTGTTTATGTGTATCATATAATGTAAAGTAGTACCACGTGGCCAGATTTTACCAGGAGAGACGGAGAGCAAGACAGGTAGTAGCCAGGTGAAGTTCTAAGTGGAATGAAGGGCGAGTGAGGTTGCCCGATTGGTTTTAAGCCCCTTAATGAGGTAGGTGGAGCACCGGTAGGCCTAGGTCACCTGAATAGGCAAAATTGATTGGTTTAGGCACCACAACAGGTGAGGAGGGAAGAGAAATTGAATATTATAGGAAGCGGCACTGGTACAGATGAGGACGGATGAGAAATCGAATACTACTGGTAGCGGCACGAGTAGCCATGCTAATTCCAAGCCACGAGGAAAGGACACCACGTGTGTAGGTGAAATGCGGAAAAGCCACGAGGGAAGGAAACCATGTGTGTACTGTAAGTGAAATGCAAGGTACAACTCTTTGTGGTGTAATATACGCCACAGCACTCCCCCTTCCCTCCTTCTGTTTATGGCCACAAAACAGGAAGAAAAGTGAGAAAAAAAATGATTAGGGTACAAGGTAAGAAAAATATATATATACATTTTTCAAAGTGGGCGAACATTGGAAAGTGATTTGAGTGTGTTAATTACAAAAAGCAGTTGTTATATATGAAGAAATAGTAACCAGGCATAACATGAGAATTTGACTAGTGCTTAGTTATTATCAGCAAATGAATGAAAAAGTTATGCCCACCTTTACAGCTGAGCTATTATATGGGGTAGCACACAGACAAAAACAATTCTGTACCATATGAATGCAACGTAGGTCTGATGACCTGGAGTGTCTGCAGTTTTTTATATCAGATTATGCTGGAGTGTAATATTGTGCTGGTTTGCTGAGATGGCCTGATAGTGTGTAGGTAAATGTGGTAGATGTTGATGTAGCCTGTAGGGTTGTGGTTAGTGGTGGAGGGATTACAGAAATGACAGGTGTTAATAGATGAGGGGTATTGACTGGGGGAGGGGTGGAGACTGGTGGAAAGGAGTGTGGGGTAGGATCGCCTGAGGTTCACGGAGAGGTTGGGTTAGGATTAAGGACTGGGTAAAGGGCGGGAGCTGGGGTCACAAAGAGGGTGGATGAGGTATAGGGATGGGTGTAGGGGTGGTGGGTGGGGGAATAAGCTGAGAGGTAGGATCGTGTGAGGTTGACAAAGTGGGTGGGTTAGTAGTAGTAGGGTTAGTGCTGGAGGTAGAGTTTGTGGACGGTAGTGTGGGTGGTAGTGAGGGAGTAGAGGTTTGCTGTACTGCATGACGCCTGAGTCGGTGTGTGGAGATGACGGGTAGCGGAGGGTATGAGTTGACAAAGGGGATGGTATGTGTGTGTGTGTGTGTGTGGGTGGGTGGGTGGGTGGTGCATGTAGGTGTTGGTGTTAGGATTTGAGGTGGTGGTTGTGTGCACGTTGTTGGTGGACTGGCAAGGTTGGGGGATGACATGTGGGGTGTTGTCTGTGACTGGGTTTGTGGTGTGGCCGGTTTGACTCTGTCTGCAGAGATTGTGGATGGTTTCCCCTGTTTGTATAGTATGACTGTTTTGTCTGAGCATGTGATCACAGGGTATGGGCCTTCGTATTGGGTTTGGAGTGGTGAAGTGTGTTGACTTCTCCTCACGAAGACCTGTTCAGCGTCTGGTAGGGAGTGGGAGATGAATGTCGTCTGGTGCTGGCGAGAACAAGAAGGGACTGGTCGTAGTGCCTGCAATGCCTGCTGGAGTTCTGGGAGGAAAACCAGGGCTGGCCTGTTTGGTTGCAGGGTGAATTGCCCCAGCAGCCTCAAGTCTTCCCCATATGTTAGCTTCGCAGAGGAATTCCCAATGTCCTCCTTCTCCGTAACCCTCAAGTTTAGGAGGAGGATTGGTAGCGTGGCCACCCAATTCACTGGGTGGGGAAGTGCCCTCAGTGCTTCCTTCAGGCGACGATGGCAGCGCTCAATCATCCCATTTGCCTGAGGGTGATATGCAGAGGTTCTGTGGCATTTAGCACCCAGGAAGTCCATTAGGTCCTGCCAACCCCGAGATTCAAACTGGGGCCTTGGTCTGTGATGATGACTTGCAGAGCACCAAAACGAGCGTCCCAGGATGTCAGGAAGTGATATGTCATATGGTCAGTTGTAGCGTCCAGCATGGGCGTGGCATCGACCCACCTTGTCACTCTATCTATACACATTAAGATATAGCGGTTACCCCTAGATTCGGGGAGGAGGCCGAGGATGTCAATGTGGACTGTGTGGAAACGTTGAGTTGGTGTGGGCAGCGGTTGAAGTGGTGTCTTGGTGTGGTGATGCACTTTTGCTGACTGACACGCCACGCATGCTTGGACCCAGTTGGTGGTGTCACACCTCGTCCCTGGCCATACCACTCTCCGGTTAAGTTAGCTGTGCATGCCATGAATGCCTGGGTGCGCCATCTCATGGTAATGACTAAAGACTTGTCTTCAGAATCGTTTGGGAATATAGGGCTGTGCTGTCCCGCAGGATATGTCACACCAGAGTTTCCGGGGTGTGCCAGTGACATCAAACTGTTGTAGTTGAAGTGAGGTCGTTGCCTGCAACAATTCTTGGAGTTCCTGATCATCCTCCTGCTCCTGGGTCAAGGCTGCATGGTCAAGGGGGGGTAGTGTAGGGCCGACAGCTGAAACTCCATGGGACAGGGCATCCGCAACCTTGTTCAGGTCCCCACTGATATGCTGGATGTTAGTGGAAAACTCTGAAATGAAGGCTAGCTGTCTTGCCACATGAGGAGACAAATCTTCCCCTTTCTGAGCCATGGTGTACATAAGGGGTTTATGGTCAGTGAGGATGGTGAATTCTCAGCTTTCCAGAAAATGCCTGAAATATCTGACTGCCTCATATATAGCCAGCAACTCCCTATTGAAGGCACTGTATTTGCGCTGGGCAGGGTTAAGGCGCTGGCTGAAGAATGTGACAGGCATGTTTGCACCATTGACTTGTTGTTGTAGGACTGCACCCACAGCTTCAACAGAGGCATCTGTGGTGAGTGTGATGGGGGCATCTGGTGATGGATATGCTAGGTGGGGTGCAGTGGCGATGTGGTTTTTGAGGGTGGTGAAGGCATGGTCTGACTGTGCGGTTCATTAAAGAGGTTTGGAGGATGTCTTTTTTGTCCCCTTCAAGAGATCGTTAAAGGGGATTAGTGTGGCTGCAGCATTTCTGAGGAACCTGTGATAATAATTGACCATCCCCAAGAACTCCCTTAGCCTGCGAGGTGTAGCCGGGCATGGAAAGTCCTTAATGGCATCCACCTTCTGCGGGAGGAATGTGATACCTGTGGCCCAAGAAATCCAATTCATCTGCACCGAGGATACACTTCGCCTGGTGTACACGCAGCCTGTAGTCCTGCAGGTGTTGGAACAGCATTTGGAGGTGTGTTTTGTGCTGCTCATGGGAATCAGAAGCAATAAGGATGTCATCGATGTATACTATGACGAAATCTAGCCCTGTGACAACCTGGTCCATAAATCTTCAAAACATTTGTGCAGCGTTTCTGAGGACAAAATTCATCTTTGTGTATTCAAGCAGGCCAAAGTGGGTGGTTACCACCGTCCTGGGTATGTCCTACTCCTCCACAGGGATTTGATGGAACGCCCTGACTAAATCGATCTTGGAAAATACATGACAGCCATGTAGTTCGTGGTAGAAATCCTGGATATGGGGAATGGAGTTTCTATTGGGAACTGTCATCGCATTCAGTGCTCCGTAGTCCCCACATGCTCTCCACTCACCCTGCTGTGCCTTCGGTACCATGTGTAGAGGGGATGCCCAGCAGTTTGATGACAGCCGAATGATGCCCTCATCGAGCATGGCCTGAAACTCCTTTTCCACTGCCTGACAACGTTCTGGGGGAAGGTGTCTGGGACGGGCAAAACAGGGGGGTCCAGATGTGATGATGCAGTGCTCTGCACCATGGTCTGTACGACCGTTGTTGGGCAAGTGAGAGGTCAAGAGGGGAAACTGGCATAATATGGAATCATATGAGGATTTCTGGTGAAGGTGTGTAATGAGTGGAGGACTACCAGCACACCTGGCTACTTTGATGGACGAGTTTGAGGGTCTGTGATATAGATTCCGTCCTCTGGTATCCACGAGCAAGTCATATGCCCCCAGGAAGTTGACGCCAATAATGGGTTGATTAATGTCTGCGACGAGGAACGGCCAAGTAAATGACACTGATTAGGTGAGGGCCACGTGATGGGGTTCTGTGCCGTATGTGGCCATGGGGGTGCTGTTTGCTGCTATCAGGTCAAATGCGGGTTGCCGAGCCGTTTTGTGGTCAGAGGTAGGAGGGACTATATTGAATGCAGCTCCAGTGTCAATAAGGTATTCTGTGCCAGAGATGTTGTCTTTAACCCATAGTAGTTCCCTGGAGCCAGTGGAACGTGTCGTGACTGGGTGTGCTGATCGTGAGGGGGCATTTGGTGTGTGTGGCAGGAGACATTACTTGGACTGTCTCCCACTACATGCGTTTCCCGTGAATGTGCAGGATGGTGCGCATCATCTGGCTTCCAAGCCAAAGCGCTTGTGATATGTACACAACATGAAATTGTCCCTTGCTGTTTGGAAATTAGCATAACGAGCATGGTTCACTGGGGGAACACTGTTGGAACACGGAGGGGCTGGGGGATGACTTGCAACACTGAGGGGTCTGAGTGGTGAAGCCACTTATTTTACTTTCCACCTTGTCTGTTCTGTTTGTTAACTTTGCTAATAATGTACACAGCTCTGACATGGAACCGTTTTTGTTCGCAACACTGTTCACTGACACTGCTGTTTCACTAGGGGTAGCACTGGGGGCTATGACAGGGGAAAGAGAGGAGTGTGCACTTACTGGGTGGTTGGCATAATGCTGTTGAGTTTCGTATAGAGTGTCCGCCCTCTCGATGAACTCAGTAAGGGACGTGCCAGGGCCCAGGGATGCTAGATGGAGTCAGAAGTCTGGTGGCATGAGTTGGAGGAGTCAGTGCCGGAGGAGGTCATCTGATAGTGTGGCCCCAGCTGCCGTAAGAGTGGCTTGAATGTGGGCAAGGAGGGCCGAGGGGCACTGCTGTTGAGAGTGAAGGGCATCTAGCTCCATTAAAAGTGCCTGATTTGATTTGCCCAGGGTCTGCAGAGGACTTTCCTTTAGGATTTTATATTTGTGATCTGTATGTGGTTTGAAGAGTACTTCCTGAACAAGGGCAGCTACTTGAGTTGGGAGAGTGCAGACAACTGCTCTGAATTTGTAATCATCACTGGTATCTTCAGGCCACGCAGCATCAACTTCTGTGAACCACGTGTTAATATTGTACATGAATGTAGGAAGGGATAGTCGGATGTTTGGTAAGGTATCCATGTTGTTTAAACACTCCGGGAAGTCACCAATGTGGTGGTATTAATGTCGGGTTCACCACTGTGTCATTTTTGGTTATGGGGATATATATTTTACTAGGGGGGCTGCACCAAGGCAAATGGTTAGGATAAATAAACACCAGTGTGTTGGGAAGAAACAGACAGGCAGTCATTATTGACTTGGAACAATACAGAGTTACTGCATGATTTCAAAACAGTACAAGGCCATTACGTTACAGCATGTGTAGATCAATTACATGAATTAATAGTTACAGATTAAGAATATGAGTAATGAATTTAGTGAGAAGCGGGAGTGCCAGGCTGTTGTGTTTATGTGTATCGTATATGTAAAGTAGTATCACGTGGCCAGTTTTTACCAGGAGAGATGGAGAGCAAGGCAGGTAGTAGCCGGGTGAAGTTCTGAGTGGAAAGAAGGGAGAGTGAGGTAGCCCGCTCGGTTTTAAGCCCCTTCATGAGGTAGGCGGAGCACCGGCAGGCCTAGGTCGCCTGAATAGGCAAATTTGATTGGTTTAGGCACCACTACGGGTGAGGAGGGAAGAGAAATTGAATATTATAGGAAGCGGCACTGGTACAGATGAGGCCGGATGAGAAATTGAATACTTTTGGGAACGGCACGAGTAGCCATGCTAATTCCGAGAACAAGGTGGGGAAAAGCCACGAGGGAAAGAAACCACGTGTGTAGGTGAAATGCAGAAAAGCCACGAGAGAAGGAAACCACGGATGTAAGTGAAATGCGAGGTACAATACTTTGTGGTGTAATATACACCACAAAATGAATGATAAAGGTGAAGGAGGATGTAAGCAGCACTACATTAGGTGAGTGGATGATGGTCGCCACCACCTACATACCACTGTGATGTGTAAGTAAATAAGACATACAGTATTTCTGACGATAGAGAAGAATCAGTGATCTAAAGAGTATATGACTAATGATAACTAACTTACTCTTCACAGTTAATATGTAGCTGAGTTTTAACGTGGTTCTTCAAATGTCAGAGCTTGTGTCTCCTTCTCTCTCTCTCTCTCTCTCTCTCTCTCTCTCTCTCCTTCTTCTTCTTTATTCTTTACGTGTCATGTCTGGAAGGTCCAAAACAGAAAAAAAAAAAATCCTCAAATAAGACGTAAATCTAAAGATATTCCACCAAGATTTCGGGTTATATAAAAGTCCCCCACAATGACTGGGTACTTTACTGGAAGAGGGCTGTGCTACACTCTCGGAATCTAGTTGTGCTTTGTCTCTCTTAATTTCGTGGGGAGGGAGGTAAGTGAGCTTCAGTTTACCATTACGTTACGCTGGGTTAAGGAATTTTCGGCTTTGTATGCGTAAAACAGTCTTGTCATCGTTCTCTTCCTTAGTTGCAATTTTGTCGATAGGAAACTCTCAGCGCCAGTCACCTCATTCTTTTTTTCTTATCTTTTTTTTTAATAAACGATTTTTTTTTCCTACGATTTTCTTCTTTCTCATCCAGGTTTCGGCCAGATGACGTAGTGGTGATGACGTTTCCCCGCAGCGGCACGACGTGGACGCAGGAGATGGTGTGGTGTATGACGAACGACCTTGACTTCAACACAGCCATTAACACACCAGTCACAGAGCGATCCCCCTTCCTTGAGTAGGCACCAACATCACTTGATTCTGCTTCACTGGTAGTGGCAGTAGTAGTAGTAGTAGTATTGATGCTGGTGGTGGTGGTAGTAGTAGTAGTAGTAGCAATAGTGGTAGTAGTAGTACTACTACTAGTAGTAATAGTAGTAGAAGTAGTGGTGGTGGTGGTGGTGGTGGTGGTGGTAGTAGCAGTAGTAGTAATAGTTGTGGTGGTACTGTGTAGCAGCAGCAGTACTAGTATTAGTATTAGTGGTAACAGTAGTAATTGTTGTGGTAGTGGTGGTAGTGGTGGTGGTGTGTAGTAGTAGTTGAAGTAGTAGTAGTAGTAGTAGTAGTAGTAGTAGCAGTATAAGTAGAAGTGGCAATAGTGGTAGCGGTGGTGGTGTGTAGTAGTAGTTGTGGTAATCCAGGTTCATTTGAATGTAAACTACTTTGATGGGTATTGTTTTCACTCGGTTTGTCTGCCTGTTTGTTTGTCTGTTTGTTTGTTAACAACTTTACACGTTAACTACTGGTGTAATTTTCACTAAAATTTCAGGGATGATGAGTTATGACCTTCTGATGACCTGACTGAATTTTGCACCAAATTGGGCCAAGGCCCCGGCTGTAGGCCCCCAAAAATGTAAAACAAAAATAAATAGTGTTTGTTCATAACTCTTTCTCAATTCGTCATATCGACATGAAACCAAACCCTATAGGTGCATCTTTCAAGTCTTGATCCTATAACATGCCTCATTACATCAGGGGGGTTACCCCTTACTTAGCGGTATGGGGGTCAATGTCAGGTGGTTCAGGCCTAAAATTTCAAATGGGCATAAAATCGTCATTTTTCACCTGATTTACTCCAAATTTTATGTGAGACACCTTTGACTAGATATTCTGTTGTGTTTATACGTCAGCAGTAAAATGACTGTCAGGGATGGATTTGCTTTGCCTTGACACCGCTTCTTGTTTGTCTGTACTCTTATATCTTTTGATTTTTCATTGATTCAAAACATATTGATCAGGACTACATAACGCCCCTTCCTTAGCGATTCGTTTTGCCTATCAACAAAGACGTCAACCTCATAGTAAAGGAAGAAGTGTTGCTTAGTTTCCTGTGTCCTCCATTGAGTATGTATAGTGAGGGACGCCATCTCGTGGTGGCGCTGAAATGGACAGGCCACTCCTCTGCCAAGTTATACAAATGTCCCTCAGATCCCTCTCTATCCCGGAAAGGAGAATGGTGAACGGAAAGAGGACAACTACTATTACTACCGCTGCTAAATGACACCACCATCACCACCACCAGTACTACTACTACTACTACTATTAACATTACTACTACTACTACAGGGTATGGCATAGACGTTAGGAACTGGAGTGGTCAGATACAGCCTTCATTAACTCTTTTACTGGAAAATAAGACAATACTACGGCTCTACATCCTTTTCCACAACCTGGCCTAAAATTGCCGTCTTTCCATCGTGAATGCTGGGTTGTAACAGTGGGTTAATACTAGACTACAGTAGGATGCTGATCACGAAGAGGTGCCGTGTAAAAGTAGTAGAGACGTAGAAATGCCCTTTTCTGTCCCAGAACTACGAGAAGTAAGCTGCGTATGGACGGAAATTTGTGCCAAGTTAAAGTGAAGGGAGTGTAGGTGGATATTTTGATCCTTATTCAGTTTATATCCCATAATTCCTCAACCCTCAGGACTAGTTCCTGACCATCTACCTTTGCTGAACTTTTCCAGTGTCTCAGTTACACAGAGAGTAGGCCATCATGCTCTCCAATACAAATTTTTCTCACTATCTACACCAAACTACATGCACAGTACACACTACACTTCCTTTTCCAAAATTTTAAAAAAATCATGGCGTCTCAACACTCAGCCTCGGAGTCCCCCGGGGGGGGGGGAACCATAAATGCCCCAACCTTCCGCCCCTTTCCCGGTGACGGCTTGAGCTGCCTGGAACCACTGTCTAACTCATTTCTTCATTTCTGCAACATTCGCGGCCTTTCCTCTAACTTTCGCTCTGTTGAGCATCACCTCTCCTCTAAACCTCACCTTCTCTTTCTAACTGAGACTCAGCTGTCTGAGGCAACTGACAGCAAACCCTTTTCTATATCCACCTACTTTCTCTATGCTCATTTCAAAGCCAAAGGTGGATGTTGTGTATATATACGCAACGACTTATCTTGCTCTCGTTTTCCTGAACTTGATTCTTCTGAATTCTCTACACTCTGGCTTCGGCTTTCCTGTCATTCTCTGACTAAATATATCTGTGCTGTTTACTTATCCCCTAATTCTACTGACTATCAAAAATTCTTCGACTATCTTACTTCTACGATGGAACACAATCTATCCATTTCTCCTTTCTCTGAAATCTCCATTCTTGGAGATTTCAATGTTCACCACCACCTTTGGCTCTCCTCTCCTTTCACTGATCCACCTGGTGAACAAGCCTACATCTTTTCTATCCTTAATGACCTAGAGCAGCTTGTACAGCACCCTACCCATATCCCAGACCGCCTGGGAGAGAGCTCCAACATACTTGACCTCTTCCTTACAACTAATCCTTCTCCTTACACTGTTAATCTTTTCTCTCCGTTGGACTCCTCTGATCACAACCTCATCACCTTAACCTGTCCTATCACTCCAGTACGGCCTGTGGACCCTTCAGGGAAACGTCGTCTGTGGGATTTTGGAGCCGCAGATTGGGAGGCCCTCAAGCAATACTTCATTGATTTGTCCTGGAATGATTATTGCTTCCATGGCCGGGAGCCATCTGAGTGTGCCTTGCACATTACCTAGGTTATTCTCTCGGACATGGAAGCATACATTCCTTTCTCGTATCCTTTGTCTAACGCAAGAAAGCCTTGGTTTAATCACGCTTGTTCTAATGCTGTCGCAACAAGGAGAGGACCTATAAAACGTACCAGAGCCAACCCACCCCTGAATCACATCATCTTTACCTTTCTGCCCGGAATCGTGCTAAGTCTGTTCTTCCATCTGCTAAAAATAATTTCATCTGTACTAAATGCTCTCAGCTCTCCAACTCGAATTCTTTCCACTCTTTCTGGCACCTTGCCAAAAACCTTAATAACAACTTTATCTCATCATCCTTCCCTCCTCTTTTCTACTCTGATGGTTCTGTAGCTATTTCTTCTACTGATAAAGTAGATCTCTTCGCACAGACTTTCTCGTCCAATTCCACCTTGGACGATTCCGGTGCTGTTCCTCCATCACTTCCCCCCTCTGACTTCCTCATGGCTGACATTAAAATTTCTTCAGCTGATGTATTTTCCGCCATCATTGGTCTCAATACTAACAAGGCATATTGGCGTGATGGAGTCCCTGCTGTTGTTCTCAAGAACTGTGCTTCCGTGCTAACACCCTGCCTAGGAAAACTTTTTCGCCTTTGTCTGTCAACTTCTACCTTTCCTTCTTGCTGGAAGTTTGCTCTCATTCAGCCAGTCTCAAAGAAAGGTGACCATTCCCAACCCTCCACCCAACCCTCCAACTATCGTCCAATTGCTTTAACGTCCTGTATTTCAAAAGTTTTTGAGTCAATTCTCAATAAAAAATTTTAAGGCATCTTTCCTATTACAACCTTCTTTCTGATCGTCGGTACGGATTCCGTCAGGGATGCTCCACCTGCGATCTTCTCACCTACCTTTCAGACTTCTGGTCATCCTCCTTTCGGGACTTTGGCGGAAGCTTTGCCACTGCACTTGACATCTCAAAGGCTTTCGATCGAGTGTGGCATAAATCTTTAATTTCCAAACTGCCGTCTTACAGTTTCTATCCTTCTATCTGTGTCTTCATCGCTAGCTTCCTTTCTGGTCGTTCTATAGCCGCTGTTGTAGACGGTCATCGTTCTTCTCCTTGATCTATCAACAGTGGTGTTCCTCAGGGCTGTGTCCTATCACCAACTCTCTTCCTTTTATTGATCAATGACCTTCTAAGCTGTACATCTACCCTATCCACTCATACGCTGATGACTCCACCCTTCACCTTTCCATTCAGTTCCCGCAACGTCCATCTCAGTAGTTACTTCAACAAACAAGGGATGAGGCTATGGCACACCTAATTTCTGTCTTGGCTCGTATCTCTGACTGGGGTAAAAATACTCTTGTTGTTTTTAATGCATCTAAGACTCAGTTCTTTCACCTGTCAACCAGACAAAATCTTCCACAGGTATACCCAATAATGTTTAATAATATTCAGCTTAATCCTGCATCATCCTTGAAAATGCTAGGGGTTTCATTTACTCGGGAATTATCTTGGAAAGATCATATTACATCTCTTGTAAAATCTGCTTCCAAGAGATTAGGTGTGCTAAGCCTACTACATTCTTTCTTTACCCCTGCACAATTGTTGACTCTATACAGGGGTTTTATTCGCCCCTGTGTGGAGTACAACTCTCATGTGTGGGGAGGCTCCCCACATACAGCTCTTCTCAGTTGGGTGGAGTCAAAGCTTTTCGTCTCATTAACTCTCCTCCTCTTACTGACTCCCTTCAATCTCTCTCTTCGTCGCACTGTTGCATCTTCATCTCTTCTCTATCGCTCCTTCAATGGTCACTGCTCCTCAGAGTTGTCTGCATGCATTCCTCCACCTCTATGACGGGCGCTTGGCACCCGTCTAGCAGCAAACTCTCATCCTTTTTCTGTCCAACTCTCTAATACAAGAGTTAACCGTTACTCCCAGTCCTTCATTTATGCAACAGGTCAACTCTGGAACTGTCTCCCTCTGTATTTTTTGCTGCCTATGATCTCCAGTCTTTCAAACGTAGTGTGTCCAGGCATCTCGAAATGATCGGATCTTGAATTTGGCTCTCTATTGTGTTTTGTTTTTCTCTTGGAGGGAACTGTCATTGCGGGCTCATGGCCTTTGGTTCCTTCTTCCTCGCATTAAAAAAAATCACTGGTATAATAATATAATGCCAAGGTGCGCCATCCTTTCCACGGCACTTCTTCGTGACTAGCACCATATTCTAGTGTTCATCTCCTGTTACAACTCCACAAACTGGTTAGAAGGGGCAATTTTATGCCAAGTTAGAGTAAACAGAGTATAGTTAGTATGATCTAACTATGTAGTTTCGCCTAAATTTGCCATCTCCCCATCTTGACTGCTGGGGTATAAGAGAGTAACATTACGATATGGTGTTTGTCACGAAGAAGTGCTGTGTAAAGAATGTGCAGCCACAGCATTGTCATTGTCTGCCACTGAGCTATTATTGTCACTAGAATATGGCGCTAGTCATGAAGAAGTGCTGTGTAAAGGATAGAGAGAGAGAGAGAGAGAGAGAGAGAGAGAGAGAGAGAGAGAGAGAGAGAGAGAGAGAGAGAGTTTCCTGATAGGACAGTATAATTATTTTGTCCAGTGCTACCCCTGTTCAGTACTCTTACAGGCGATAGATGGACAGGCGGACAGACAGATAGGTTAACAGGGGATAGATAGACAGAGACATATAGATCGATAGATAGAAGAGAGATTGATGGATAGAGACTTAGGGGCAGGTAGAAAGATGACTAGTTAAAGAGAGAGGGACAAGCAGACAGACAGGTAGACTGATAGACAATAGATAGATAGACGGACAGATAGACAGATAGATTATTAGATAAATGGAGAGGGACAGACAGACAGATAGATAGACAGGTAAATTATTAGACAGTGAGGGACAAGCAGACTGAGAGTCATGTAGACAGATAGACATATGAATATGACATATGAATGAGCGTGGAGCAAACAGCAGAGAGAGAGAGAGAGAGAGAGAGAGAGAGAGAGAGAGAGAGAGACAGACAGACAGACAGACAGAGAGACAGACAGACAGATAGACAGACAGACTGACAACCATCTTTTTTTCAGTGGTGACTCATTTTACCATCCAGATGTTCCCCGGCCCAGTTTTCTGGTTGACAGTTTTTTAAAGCAACATCCAGACGAGGATCCGAACACCACTGGGGTATATTTGGCCCGTGCTGAGTCCGTTCCTTCTCCTAGAATAGTCCAAACCCATCTGCCCTTCTCGCTTCTCCCGCCATCCATTCTTGAGAGCTGCAAGGTGGGTGAAGTTCTCTCTCTCTCTCTCTCTCTCTCTCTCTCTGGAGGCATAAACCTTATTAAGCTTCGCCATATAAATGGCGACGGTTCATGTTTTCGTCAGTATTATTATTTTTTGCACTTTTTTTTTTTGATCTTGATATTACACATGAAGGTAGCCTAGGGTTACCCAAGTACCTTTGCCAAATATATATGACCTTGACCTATTTTTGAAGGTGATATACTCATTTTTATTCAAAAATTGCTTCTTTTAAATTGAAATATCTCAGAAACTAATTGAGATACGGATATTTGGGTGAAAATCCTTAAAAAAACAAAAAAAAAAGTGCTTTTGTAAAACTTTAGCATAATATTTTGCCATTTAGCCTAGTAGAGAATTCAAATCTGCTCAGTTTGTTCTTTGCAACACGTTCTAGAGAAATGCACAGAAGTTTTAAAGATATACATTTCTGGATCTACAGCTCTGGTCCCCCTTATGATCTGAATGGAATATAGTTACAGTTTAGCATGCAGTTAGCCAGTTATTGAGACAAACGTAAAATTTACATCTGAGTTTTTCGACACCTTTGTCTTCAGGTCCCTTGTTGATGTTACACAAGAAGATACCTTAGGGTCTTCAGGTCTTGTTTATAATAGACATACTTCTATACCGCTGAGAGTTAGAGCGAAGCTTCTTTGTTGTGGCTACACAGTAAGATTAGCTAATAAGTTTTAATTTAAATTGATCTCTCCCCCCCTCTCTCTCTCTCTCTCTCTCTCTTTCTGAAACTGTTAGTTACCAGTCCCAGGCCCAGAGGGTGTTGGGGACGGGTATTGCTTTAACTCTGTTTGTCTTTATGTTGACAACTTTTTGTGTAAACTACTGGTGCGATTTTAACTAAAATTAAAGGGATGAAGGGCTGTGACCTTCTGATCACCTGATTAAATTTGGGCCCAGGCCCAGGCTGTGGGCCTCTAAAAAAAAAAAAAAAAAAAAAAAAAAAAAAATTTCGCCATAACTCTTTCAAATTTGTCATATTGACATGAAACTAAAACCTATCGGTGCGTCTTTCAAATCTACATCCTATAACATGCCTCATTACATCATGGGGGTCACCCCCCAGTTAGTGGTAGGGGGTTCAGTGTCAGGTGGATCTGGCCTAAAATTTCAAATGGCCATGAAATCATAAATTTTCACCTGGTTTACTTGAAACTTGGTATGTGACATCTATGACTAGATATCCAGTTGTGTTTATACGTCAGCACTAAAATGACTCACAGGGACGGGGTTGCTGTTCCTTGGCACCGCTTCTTGTTTTGATCTGTTTTGGTTTCTACCGTACTACACAAATACGAACTTAAGCCGTTTAAATCATCTTTTGAAATAAGAATGGTGGAGATGAAAATGAAGATGAAGATGATGATGATGATGGTTTACATTTTCATTCATAGGTGATATATGTGGCTAGACATCCGGGTGACGTGTGTGTGTCTTACTATCACTTTCAAAGACACTTCAAGTCAATGAATTTCAAGGGCGACCTGGAAGAGTTCCTTGATTTGTGGTGCCGAAATTTAGGTAAGAAGAGAGAGAGAGAGAGAGAGAGAGAGAGAGAGAGAGAGAGAGAATGAAGAATGGGACTTTCCAGAAATTAATAAACTGATTGATGTGGTGAAAGAGAGAGAGATTGTCCAGGTGCTTGAGGGTGCGAAAGTGGATGTATGTGGAATAACTGAAACAAAATGGAGAGGAGAAAGAGTGAGAGAATGGGAGTATGGATGGGGTATATGTGCAGGAGTAGGTGAGAATGAGAGGGCAAAGGAAGGAGTATGTATAGTTGTGAGTAAAAGATGGAAGAAGAGCATAAGACAGTATGGATCAGATGGGTCAAGGATTGTGTGGGTAAAGTTGAAAGTTGGAATACAAATGTGGGCAATTGTGTGTGTGTATGCACCAACGCAAGATCGTGCTAGAAGAGTGAGAGAAGAGTTCTGGACAAATGTAGAAGTGTGCATGGAAGAGTTTGGAAGGAATGAGAGAGTTTTTTTGATTGGTGATATGAATGGTAAAGTTGGGAATGTGAAGGTGGATGGAATAGTTGGTGAGTGGGGTGTGCCTGCTGAGCTAGATGAGAATGGGAGTGCGTTAGTGGACATTTGTGCTGGGAGGGGGTTGGTGATAGCCAATACCCTCTTCAGGCATAAAATGATCCACAGGTATACATGGCGCGTGATGAGAAGGGTGGGTGGTGAACTGAATGAAAGGAAGGCAATGATTGATTATGTGTGTGTGGATGAAAGGATGCGAAGATGTGTAATGGATGCAAGAGTTCATAGAGGTTGGGGGAGTGGACTTTCTGACCACTACTTGGTGGTGGCCAGAATTAGAATTCAATTAAGATGGAGGAATAGAAGAAGGGAAAGACGAGAGGAAGGAGTAGTTGCAAGGAGAGTGGAAAGGTTACAAGAGGATGAGAAAGGCAGAGTATAAGAGAGAAGTGGAGGAACGATTGGGCAAATATGAATTGGAGCAGATGGAAGACGTGGAAGGTGTGTGTAGGATTTTTACAGAAGAAATATGCGCAGCAGCAGCATGTGATGTGGTGTGTGGAAGGAAGAGAAGACGGAGGGGGGTGCAAGGAAAAGCGTGGTGGACTGAAGAGGTGAGACAGGCTGTGGCACAAAAGAAGAAAGCATACAATGAATGGATGAGAAATAGGGGCGTGGAAGAAGTTGAGAGGCAGAAGAGAGAGTTATATGTAGAAAGAAAGAGAGAGGTGAAAAGATTAGTAAGAGAGAGTAAGAAGAGAGTGGATGAGGAATTTGGAAGGAATTTGAGTGTAAAGTGGAGGAACTGTCAGAAAATGTTCTGGAAAGAGGTGAAAAGAGTAAGACAGGGTGGAAGTGAAGTTAGCAGGGGAGTGAAAGATAAAAATGGTAGATTACTAGTGGAGAAGGGAGAAAAAGTGAGCAGATGGAGAGAACACTTTAAGGAATTGTTGAACATAGAGGATGGAAGTAATGCGAGTATAAGTGGCTGGGGAATGGCTGGGAGAAGGAGGGAGGTGAGAAGACAGGAAGAAATCAGTAGGATAGAAGTTGTGGAAGCAATGAAGAAAGTTAAATCGGGGAAAGCCCCAGGAATTGATGGAGTGTGTGGTGAAATGCTGAAGCATGGGGGAGAGATAGTAGTAGAATGGATGTGGAAGTGTGCAGATTGGCCTGGGAGGAAGGTAGAGTCCCGGATTGGAAGTCAGGTATAATTATTCCCTTGTACAAAGGAAAAGGGGAAAAAGAAGTGTGTGGTAATCATAGGGGCATTTGTCTTCTTAGTATAATAGGAAAAGTGTATGGTAGGATACTTATTGACAGAGTTAGAGAAAGAACAGAGAAATTAGTTGGAGAAGAACAGGGAAGCTTTAGGAAGGGAAGAGGTTGTGTAGATCAGATATTCATTCTTAGATCTTTAGTGGAAAAGTTTCTAGAGAAGGGAAAGAAGTTGTATGTGGCTTTCATGGATTTCGAGAAAGCATATGACAGGGTGGATAGACAAGGATTGTGGAAAGTGTTAAGAATATATGGAGTTGATGGGAAGTTGTTGAATGCTGTGAAGAGTATGTACGATGGTGAGAAGGCTGCAGTGCGTGTGGATGGTGAACTAAGTGAATTTTTTGCTTTGAAAGTTGGGTTGAAACAGGGATGTGTCATGTCTCCATGGTTGTTCAATCTGTACATGGATCGGGGAATAAAAGAAGTACAAGGTAGAGTAGTGGATGTTGGAGTGGCCCTGGTGAGAGAGGATAGTGTCTGGAAACTCTCTGTACTGTTGTTTGCAGATGATACTGTGTTGTTGAGTGAAGACGAGGGGGAGCTGCAAGGCTTGGTGGATGAGTTTGGGAGAGCGTGTAAGAAACGGAATCTAAAGGTGAATGTAGGGAAGAGTAAAGTGATGGTCTTTGAGAGAGGTGAAGTCAGTGAATGTACAGCGAGGTTGGATGGTGAGGAATTGGAAAATGTGAGTACGTTTAAGTACTTGGGTAGTGTGATGAGTAAGGATGGAGGTTTGGAGGGTGAAGTGCGTGAAAGGGTACAGCAGGGAAGAAGGGTTGCTGGTTCTTTGAAAGCAGTGATAAGAAACAGGGAAGTGAGCATGGAAGTGAAAAAGTTACTACATGACAGTATTGTGATACCAACTCTGATGTACGGAAGTGAAGCTTGGACGTTGTGGGAAGGACACAAGTCAAGAGTGAGAGCAGTGGAAATGAGTTATTTAAGAGGAGCCTGTGGAGTCACATGGAGAGACAGGCTGATGAATGAGGATATAAAGGAGCGTTGTGGTGTGGATATGGATGTGATAGGAAGCGTTATGAGGAACACACTGAGGTGGTTTGGCCATGTGGAGAGGATGGAAGGTGAAAGACTGACGAAGAGAGTGTATGTGAGTGAGGTGGAGGTGGGAAGAGGGAGGGGGAGGCCGAGGATGAGATGGAGGGATGGGGTGGAGAGGTATATGAGAGAGCGGGGTGTGAGCTGGGAGCAGGGCAGTGAGATGGCGAGGGACAGGGCGACTTGGAGGCGATTTGTTTGTGGCCACCCCAAACGGGATTGAGGCGTCTGGCAATAGATAGATAGAAAGACGTTGATTATAATCCAGTTGATAGGTATAAAGTGCATTAATCCCTCTTCTTCCTCTTTTTCTTCTTCTTCCCCTGCCTCTCTTTCTTCTCCCACATCTTCACCTTTTTTCCCCTCTCTTCTCCTTCTCTCTCTCTCTCTCTCTCTCTCTCTCTCTCTCTTTTCTTCTCCTTCTTCTTCTTCTTCACAGTTCTGCAAGGGCCATACTGGAGTCACTTAAGCGAGGCATGGGCAAAACGCACCCACCCAAACCTCCTCTGGCTATACTACGAAGACATGAACAAGGATCCGCTGAGGGAACTTCAGCGCCTGGACCACTTCCTCGCCACAGGCCTGACGGAAGACGAGCTGCTGCAGGTGGCCCAGCATTCCAGCTTTGCCAACATGAAGGCCAGACCTGCCACTAACCTCAGTCTCATCCCGGAATATCCTGAACTGGTGCCGGGAGAGGCTGAGTATGTGAGGAAGGGTGAGTTTAATTAGCGTCGTCGTTGTTGTCATCATTATCTTAATCATCCTCTTTTTATTTATTATCGTCAGTCTTCAAATCATTGTCATCATTATAATTGTTATTGCCTTCATTACCATCATAATCATCATCATCATCGTCCATCGTCATTGTCACCTTTGGCATCGTTATCATTATTATTGCCTTCATTTCCATCATCATCAATGTCTGTCGTCATTGTCGTCATCCGTTTTCATCATCATTATCATCATCATCATCATCATTGTCTTCGTCTTTGTGTTCATCATCTTTGTCGTTACATCATCATTATCGTCATCATCATCATCGTCAGCATCATCACCATCGTCAGCATCATCATCAACCCTGTCTTCGTCTTAGTGTTCATCATTGTCGTCCCATCATCATCATCATCATCATCATCATCATCATCATCATCATCCCTGTCATCATCTGAGTGTTCATCATCATTGTCGTTACATCATCATCATCATCATCATCATCCCTGTCTTAGTCGTAGTGTTCATCATCATCATTGTCCTTACATCATCATCATCTTCACTCACCTCATTAATGGATGCAAGCCAGTGAGACAAAGTAGGTTAAGCATGTCAGGTTTGAATGACCAGGTTACAGTATGCTAAGCTGGGCATACAACGATACACAAGATGGATGGTATATTGCACCCTTGTATCGGGTGGTCCTGGCTCAGTCTGCTGGTACGGGGAAAGCAGAGATTTTAGCTTCATCATGAAACTACTAATCAATTGTGCAGTCAGTGAAAGCAAAATAGTGGAGAGTATTAAGGATGAAAAGATTTATGGGAAGTAGTAAAAAAGTAGAAAAGAGGGAGAGGGAGGGGGAGACCGAGGATGAGATGGAGGGATGGAGTGGAGAGGTATATAAGACAGGAGGATGTGAGCTGGGGGGAGGTAAGCGAAATGGCAGGAGACAGAGTGACATGGAGGCTATTTGTTTGTGGGCACCCCGTACGGGATTAAAGCGTCTGGCTATAGATAGATAAATAGAAAAGATTAATGGGAAGTAGAAACTGTTTACGCTGACTGAGCCGTCCCTACAACACAAGGGCTCGTATTGGCACTGGGTGAGGATGCTCCTTAACACCTATTCCTTAGCGATTTATTTTGGGATATGGCTGGTTAATATCCTTTTGTAAGTTATTTTTGCAGAGTATGGTGATATTAGAGGTATTTATATAACACTGAAGAGTAGGAAAAGGTGTAATAAGCAAACCACTTAACTAACAAGAATACGGGCCATTGTGTAATATATGGATCATCCTTTACTAGAAATAGGTAGATATAAGCTGGGTGGGATTAAGGTGAGCCCACAGATAAAGGTGAAATAGCATGTTTTACCTGACAAAGTTCCATAACCCTTTGCAGCTCAGTTGATGGCCAAGTGAAGTCAGATTGGAAGGTCAATTTAACTATTAATGAAGGAGGCTCATGTAACTTGCAATAACATCGCGGGTAGACATATTGAAGGGGGGGTACTCTCATGTCCACCTCATTACTAAATTTCATCTAAATTCACGCAGCTGCGACTTAGTTTTCAAGTTGTAGGAGTGGCCCAGTTCCATCAGGTGAATTAACACTGAGTATTGTATGTTCTCAGTGGCAGTGTTCTCAGTGTTCATCCTGTGTTCTTCTCTCCCTACAGGTGCCACTGGGGACTGGGTCAATCGCTTCACTCCCCAAATGAAGGCCAAGTTCCAGGTACCATACTCACAAATTTTCTTGAGCCTGATTTGAGTATGATATTGTTACTTTATGCTTTTATACTCCTGAAACTTCATGGCCAATCTTGAGTTACTATTAGGATGAAAAAATTTATACCAAAGACAATGATCTGTGATATTACTGAACCATTTCTATAGAAATTGTTCTTTGCAAAAACTGACTAGGATCTTTTATTCTTTTCCAGGCTTGGGTGGAGACGGGGAGTAAGGCAGTCGGGGAGGTGCCACCTAGGTACACCCAAGGACAAAAGTTCACTTAATATTACACCTGTTCTACTTCCCACTCGCCTCTGTTCGCTAATGTTCAAATGCTGAGAAGCCTGGTGTGTTTCTCTGCCCATAGATAACGCCCTCTAATCTAAACTAGATGAGGAGGGTTGGGTGATGTCCTGCTCTGAGTGTGGTTAGGTAAACTCAATCAGCTCAGTTGAAGGGCACCTCCGATGGACGGACGTCGGAAGGGGTGGGTGGGTTGTAGTATGGTGTTGTGATCGAGGTGTTGTATTGCCCTACACATGAATACAGTAGGTAGGTGTTTTTTCATTGTTAGTCTTGGCATATCTGGAGGTGGGATATTGTTGTAGAGGGTTTGGTAATGTTTGTGTGGTGAGTGTTTTATGTGCCTAGGTGTGCTGTGTGTTTCTTTCATATAAGGGCAGGGGTGATGTGTATTGGAGACGGCTGCTGCAGAGAAATGTATGCCCTGCATATCGAGGAAGTTTCTGACAGGGAGGACTGTCGTTTCAGATTGCAAGTAAGCTGTGGGAGTGATTTTGATGGAGCAAGTGGTGATGTATAAAGCATTGTTCTGTATGATCAGCAAGGTGTTGTAGTGGGCATTAGATAGGATGGGAGCCCATGCAGGGGTGGCATATGACATTATTCATCTAATGTTTGTTGAGTAAGGAGAGTGTTTCTTTTTGTTCCCCAAAGTGTGGCCATATAGTTGCCATTAGTGCATTGAGTCTGGGGATGCACCATCTCTTGATGTACATGGCCCTTGAAGGTGAGTCCGGTGTTATATGTCACTCCAAGGATCTTAAGAGGGTTTGTGTGGCACATGTACATTGTTAAGTGTGATGTGTGGGGAGTACTTGTGTTCATGTTTACTGCTAATGATGAGTGTGGTGCTGGATTTGGCTGGGGCAAGCTTCAGCCTGTTGTCCACACAAGTCTGCAGTGTGTTGAAGTCCTGTTGCAGTGTGCAGTCTGTGTCTGCAACGAAGTGTGTGGTTATTATGCTGATGTCATCTGCATAATGAGGCAGTGTTTGTAGGTGGTTGGGGTGTGAGAATATGTATGTATAGGTCGAAGAGTATGAGTGTGAGAAGAAAGCACTGTGGAACTCCGTTCGGGAAATTTTTTGCTCATTATGACTTGGCGTGGAATGTAACATTTTCTTATCTGCCAGATAAATAGTTGGCAAGCCAACATTTAGTGTTGTTCTCCATATTCATTTTCATTATCTTATTGATTTCTTTTCATCACGGGATGGCATCTCCGGCTTTACTTATCTGTTATGAGAAGTGTACACTGAGCTGGTGTCGTGGAGTTGATGACATTCGATGCTCGTTGCGTGAGATTATTCAATAAGGTGTTTGTATAACGCATTCCTCCGAATCCGTGCGGTGAAGGAGCAAGGGTGACATGGAGAATGGCTTTGTTGAGAATGAGACGTTTACCCATTCCGGATGGTGTGCAAAGTAGTGTTACGAGTCTGTACAAAGAAGGCTGTGTCGGGTCATTGTATAGTGGTGATTGTTCCATGTTTCCAAATACTGGGAATACCTTGTGGTCCTTAATGTTTTAGGTGCAGGTTGCTGATACCATCTGGCCCTATGCTTGTAGGTTTCTTTTTCTTGATGATGTTAAGTGTCTGTTCTGGAGTGAAGAGGGTTGCAATGTGACCGAGAGAAAAGGACGGCCTATGTTGAGAGGTTTGTTCTTCAGACTCTGTGCGTGTTGTGATTTATGTTTTGTAGTGATTTATAAGAATGTTTGCTTGTTCTTTGTAGGAAGTAATGTGTTGGGTGTTGGAGGTGATGGTGGCGTGGGTCTTGGAAGCGCATGTTTGTGATTCAGTGATAGTGTTAAATATTTTGTTGAGTCTAGAGGTGTTTGTGGAGTGACAAAGTGTTGTTACAAATGCCTTCCAGTTTTCCATTTTCTTTGTACTAATTTTGTTGTTGATTTCATTATTTAGTTCATGGGGCATTGTGATGGTGTGTTGTGTGTGTGGGAGAGGTGAGGTGTGTTTAAATCTGTTGCATTGCTTTATCTTAGGTGAAAAGTTTGGGTATTAATGTATTCTGTTGCCTCGTGGGTTATGGTGTTCGTTTGTGTTGAGTATGATGCTGTGAACTAGTAAAGATTCAATTGGAGCTGCATGTTTCTCAGCCCTTAGAGGCTTAGATGATTTTCCATGATAGTGTGTATCAGGGAGCAATATGATGGACATTCCCTAATTGTGAAATAGATGCAGTGGAATAGCTGAGAAAGGTATATGTTTCTCCGCTCAGAGACAGTTTTCTGTGATACTGTACTGTACATCAGGGAGGAAAGTGATGAACAGTACATGTTGTAAGAGTGAAGTAGATGCAATGGAATGACTGAGAGAGGCTTGGTATGTTTCTCTGCCTACAGATGATCCTCTTTGATGTGAAATGTCGGGGAGAAAGTGACATATGCTTGAAGCGTGAACTAGAGACAGTGGAAAAGTAAGCTAACTTGATGGTGGGGCTGTAGTTTCAGGAATTCAGACTCTCCTATATAAAGGATATATTAACTTCTGCTATACCGTCGCATATATCTGTGACAACCTTTTCTTAACACTCAAGTTATATATTTCTGTTTATTAGTAGTTTATTCTGCTATCTTTTTTTTTCTTTTTTGGTTAACATTACTCTTCTCAAAATGTATATGATTTTTACAACATAAAGTTCTTGTTAGAGTTCATGAATATTCTATATTATCTGATCCTACCTCTTCTAAAAATTTTTGTTCAAATAAGGCCAAAACTCTGAGCTGACTTTCTCTTGTAAATATGGCCATTGACTTTTCCCTGTGCCTTGATCTATGTGCTCATAATCACACCCTGATATTCGTGTCTTATCCACAACCTTTCACAAGTGGTGTAAATTGGATGAAAATTTTAAGCTGGCCTTGCCCCATGATCTAGAAATTTGACTTATAGTCGTAAAAAAAAAAAAAAAAAAATTTGCTCCATGCCGCACCCTCAGCCATTCAACCAAGCATGATTGAAAGCAGACAAAAACTGTTCGAGCTATTTTGTTAACCATCACACATCCGAATCGAAAATTTTATCTTGACCTGTGACCTTGAACTTTCAATAAGCGTTCTCAAACCTGAATCACCCAATTCCTGCCATACCCTCAGCTCTTCCTCCAAGTTTTGTCATAACTGGATAAAAACTGTTGACGTTGATTTTGCTGAATCAACGTTTGACCCAGCCCCGTGACCTACATCTTTGACCTATTGTTCTTGAAAGACAAGAACATTCCTCTTGTTCTGTCCTTCAACCGTTCCCCCAATTCTGATTGAAAGCAGATTACAACTATTTTAAACTATTTTCTTAAACACACACACACACACACACACACACACACACACACACACACACACAAACCGCTCAAAACAAAACATCAGTTCTCACTCTGCGAGTCCTGTGTACAAAAACGTGACTTGGGTTGAGAGGGGTAGGGGAATGAGTTTGGGTGGTGGTGGGCATTTGTGTAAGGTAGAAGTAATACCACCTGTGAACACAGGTGGTGCAGGTTGCCTTCAGTGGATCTGGCAATGGATTACTTAAAAACAATCTAAAACCGGTTATTTGGTAAGTAGAAATTAAGGACGTTCCTTTCTCGTACACCTGTCATCTTCCGACACAGGTAACATTAAATCAATACACAGAAAACTTGGTAGTTTCTACTACATGAGTGGTGTGGATAGTGTTGAGTTTTTAGTAACAGCAGTGATCAGATGTTCAATATATTATGCACCAAGTTAATATTTTCATTCCCAGTTGTGATGTCACTCTTTTCGGGTTAATTGAAATATTGGTGGATATTACAGCATCGAGGTACAACCATGAAACAGATCAATTCATATTTCAGCATGTTATATAGCCAGTGTCTATCCGACAAAAACGTATCGCGCCACTTTTCACACGTAAGTCTCGGATGTGGTATATGGACCATCCTGTCATATTGCTGTGATATTAGAAATGAAAATTGCTACAGCGCGATACCCAGTGCATTTAAAGCCTGAAATGCCAATTTAATCCTTTCTACCTGAGAACGGCTTATTTATTTCATCCTCATCTCCAGACACATATATTTCGTCATGGGTATCCATTCTGAAATGTAAGGGTGAGATACGTCCTTGATTGAACACTTCTCTACCAATGGGCTCTTTTAAACTTAATAAAATCGTCTGGTAACAGCAAGAAGGAAGTATCAAAAGACGCCACCATGCTGCAGGGCATAATAGACCCATCTCTGTGGAACTTGTTCATTTTCATATCCTTGAACCCCAGGGATAGAACCATTTTGTTGATGCATCAGTCATATGTAGTATTTGAGTCGCTTTATTCCTTTATATTCCTAGTTTATGGGATTAAAGACGGGTGATATTTGATATGCAGTACAAAATAATAAGTATGCTAAACCCTTTGTGCTATAAATAACGCCACAGGACAGCTCGCCCGGTGATGCCTTCATGACTCGGGAGTTTTATTGGAAATACCTTCTACGTAAGTCTGTGGGTAAATGAATTCCGTGTTTGTGTGTATGTGTGTATCATGTATGCGTTGTTTATATTGTAGCTAGGTATGTATCAATGGATGTATGATGTATATACTGTCTTAGTACAACGCTTTTGTTTTTGTATGCATGTATGTATGACGCAAGTTTTCACGCATGTATATATGTATGTATGTCAATGTATGTATGAACTCTACTTATGTATGAATGTATGCGTCTGTGAATCTAAAGCCTATGTCCCACTGTCAGGAACTTTCCCACGACACGCCACGATCTTCATGTCTTTGTCTGTCGTAGCATGTCGTCATGAGTAACATGGCGTATCTTAAGGCCCTCTCCCACTTCGGCGAAAGTGTGGAAGATAAAGTCACCATGTGTCAAAAATCCCTAATCGTGGGTATTCGTCATCAAAATCTTGTCCATTCGTGGCATGGCGCCGATACGTCGCACGAGGTGGAAATTTGTCGTGGGGGACCACAACGTTTTCATGCTGCATGAAAACGTCGTGGCCCTCCACGATTTTGTAACATTTCGCAGATTAGTTGTAAACAACAAGGCGACGCCTCAGCGACATCGGCGATTACCCTGTGTATAAACCGCGTATGATCGCCGACATCGGCGAGGCATCGGCGGTGAAAAAAAACGTTGAGATGTCATACGGTCATACGGCGAAGCGTCGGCAATGTATCGGCGATGCATCGGTGAGGTTAATACAACATAGCCTACGTAAACCGTACGATATGTACCGGGTTGTACGACAGTAATATTTCATCCTATGAATGTCGGTGATATATCGCCGACATTTCGCGGATGAACCGTCGATTAATCGCCTTAAATACGCCGATGACGGCGAGGCACCTGCGATGGCCTCGGCGTTTTGTCTGCGAGGTGCGTGCGATCCATTCGCCGACACATCGACGATACATCGTCGACAGCACGCCGCCGTTGTACATTTATCGCCATTGAGTCACCATAAAAAAAAAAGTTAAAATTTGAATTTAGAATAATGCTTGTGCATTACGCCAACATACCAGCGATATGTCGGCTACTAGTCGCCAGTTATATCGTATACTCAGCTGAGGTTTCGGCGTTTTGTCGTACTGGTGTCGCAGGTATTACGCCGACACCACGATTCTTGGTCAGAATCGTCGACACATCACCGACTTCAGCCACGATTTTCATCGTGGCTTCATCGTACCTATTTACGCCGAAGTGGGAAAGGGCCTTTAGCGATGACGTAGGTGTGACTTGCCGCGTTGTAGCAATATATATATAAATATATATATATATATATATATATATATATATATATATATATATATATATATATATATATATATATATATATATATATATATATATATATATATATATATATATATATATATATATATATATATATATATCTATATATATATTGTTACGGAACCGAGAAAGATTATGTACACTTTAAGTGAGAATACTAATAATCACTACTGTCCCGTAAAGTTCCAGGTTCAAAATAAAAGAGTTAGGTAAAATTACAAGTTGAAGTTTAATGCTCAAACTAACAACAAAACATTCAGGACTCATAAGGATAATGTAATGGCAAAAAACAGGTTAAATATATGGTTAACTCCAATAGCCTCTATTAACACGAAATTAGCAAGAGTAAATTTATCTAAGTCAGCCCTGATAAAATGAAAATACACTGGGTAATGCTCAGTTAATGCAAGATAAATTATTACAGATACAGACTATTATTAATGATGGCTGACAATGAGAACCTTACATGAATTGCAAAAACTTTACTAGGCCTTAGAATTAACCTTATGCTACACAGTACAAGAAAAAATGTAACAACAGTTATACTCAAATTACACACAGCTGCTAGATGGTTGGAGACTTCCTGAGCACTCACAATAATAACAACTGTACAGAGGAGGACAGAGATGTGAGCAAAATGAGAAGTAGATCTAAGTGGCCATAATGCAGAGACTGAGCACATTATATAGGGGCCGGCAGAGCTTGATACAACTTGTAAGAAGGACGCGCAAATGAAGCCATGGGGACAAAGAGTTGACAATCCCGATCTGAACAAGAGAAAGAACGACTTACTCTACTATAACGGTAGAAGGGGGGGAGTGAGGTAGAACACGCTCATGATCAAACAGGCAGCACACTGTACGTTAGAATTACACAAAGGATGATGAAATCATAGGCTATGTAACACCTCCCCACAAAGAAAAAAGAAATTTACAAAGGAAATTTCTTATTACTCTAAAACAATCTGTCTAAAGTCTAGATAAGCAATCTGCAATAACATTTTCTTTCCCCTTGACATGTTGTATGTCTAATGAATACTTCTGAAGAAGTAGACTCCATCTTGTCAATCTCTGATTTTTATCTTTAAACTTACTAAGGAATTTCAGCGGGTTATGATCGGTATAAATGACTATGGGGTCAAAACCAGAACACAAATAAAATGAAAAATGCTGTAAACCCAAAATCAAGGCCAAAAGCTCTTTCTCAATAGTTGAGTAGTTCTTTTGAGGTGGAGTGAACTTCTTACTGTAATAAGATACAGGGTGTTCAATACCCTGATCATCCTCTTGCAGCAAAACAGCCCCAGCTCCTGTATCACTTGCATCAACAGCCATCTTAAAAGGCTTAGCAAAATTTGGAGTAGCGAGCACTGGCTGACTCAATAGGATAGCTTTAAGTTTGTTGAAAGAGGATTCACAGTTATCGGTCCATACAAATTCAACGCCCTTTTTCAGTAGGTCTGTAAGTGGTGATACAAGAATTGAAAAGTTAAGAACAAATCTCCGGTAATAATCTACCATTCCCAAAAATCTTTGTAGCTCTTTCCTACTTTTAGGTCTGGGAAGATCACTTATAACCTGAACCTTAGCTCCTGGTGGTGCAACATGTCCATCACCAATTACATACCCAAGGTACTGAACTTTAGCTTGACCAAACTCACACTTTGATAAATTAGCTACAAGATTAGCCTGAACCAAACGCTCAAGAAATTTACTGACATGGCATAGGTGATCTTTCCAGTTGTCACTGAAGATTAATACATCATCAGTATAAACAACACACCCTGCCAAACCCTCTGTTACAACATTCATGAGCTTCTGAAATGTGGCTGGTGCATTCTTCATACCATATGGCATTACAGAACATGCAAAAGTCTTTCCTAGTGTTACAAAACATGAGATCTCCCTAGCACGTTCAGTCATAGGTACTTGCCAGTATCCCTTTAACAAATCAAACTTACTTATGTACCTAGCCTTTCCGATCTTGTCTATGCAATCTTCCACGCGAGGGAGAGGGTAAGTGTCTGTTTTGGTTATCTGATTAACACGTCTGTAGTCGATGCAAAGCCACTGTGACCCACCCGGCTTAGGGACCAGAGTGACAGGAGAACTCCACTCGCTCTGACAGGGATCAATCATCTTGTGGTCCAACAGGTAGCAAAGCTCCTTCTGGATGAGAGAAACTTTCACCAGGTTCACACGGTAAGGAGGCAATTTAATTGGCTTTGCGTCTCTAACATCGACATCATGCATCAACACAGTGGTTCTTCCTGGAGTGGCACGGAACACTTGCTGGTACTCTTGCAGTAATGCCGAAAACTCCTGCCTTTCCTCGGGAGGTAGATGAAAAAGCTTAGTGTAGAGATCATTCATGATATCAGGATTCTTCCCCAAACTATCACTCAGGCTCATACTGCATGGGAGAGATTCACTTGCAGACTCGGGTGGAACAGCTACAGTGCAGACTGGATTATTTTCGTCCCGCCTGTGATACAACTTTAGCATGTTGATGTGACATAGTTGCTTGTTCTTTCTACGATCTGATGTGGCGATGACATAGTTGACATCACTGAGTTTCTTCTCCACGAAATAAGGACCACTAAACTTGGCTTGAAGAGGTTGCCCATGCACTGGTAGCAGAATCAAAACCTGATCTGGCTGAAAGTGGCGTAACCTGGACTTCTTATCATACCAAGTCTTCATCTTCTCCTGAGCAGCTCCTAAATTCTCTCTCGCCAGCTGTAAAGCAGTGGACAGCCGTTCTTTGAACTTCATCACATACTCCAGCAGGTTGACGTCATCTTCCTCCGACAGCCAGCATTCCTTGAGTAGCTTAAGGGGTCCTCTTACTTCATGGCAAAACAGTGGTTCAAAGGGTGAGAAGCCCAGTGATTCATTTGGAGATTCTCTTGTGACAAACACAACGAATGGAAGACCTTTATCCCAGTCTTTCTGATGTTCCAAACAGTATTTCTTGAGCATCGATTTGAGTGTTTGATGATATCTCTCCAACGCTCCTTGGGTCTGGGGATGGTAAGCTGAAGACGTGATATGGGTGATGCCCAACTCTTTCAGAGACTGCTTGAAAACGTTTGACATGAAATTACTTCCCCGGTCTGACTGTACCTCCTTGGGCAGACCAAACTTTGTGAAGAACCCTAGCATTTCCTTAACCACGTTCTTTGCTGAGATATTTCTAAGTGGAATGGCTTCAGGATAACGAGTAGCCATATCAATCAGGGTCAACACATAAGAAAATCCTGAAGAAGTCTTAGGAAGAGGGCCCACAATATCCACCAACACACGGGTGAATGGCGCCTCAAAAGGAGGAATGGGAACCAGAGGTGCAACCTTTTTGGTCTGATTACACTTCCCCACAACTTGACAGGTGTGACAAGACTTACAATACCAGGAAACATCCCTGAAGATACCTGGCCAGTAGAAGTGTTTCAAAATGCGTGCCACAATCTTCCTCACTCCAAGGTGTCCTGCCAAACTGGAATCATGAGCCACTCTAATGATATCCTGCCTACAAACACGAAGGATGACAACTTGATGTACAACCTCCCATTCACAGTCGGCTGATGCTGTTGGGGGTCTCCATTTCCTCATAAGTGCTCCTGACTTTATATAATAACAAGTAGAAGCACCAGCTGACTCTTCCTCACTGCAAGCAGAGTTAGCTAGACCTTTCAACTCAGGGTCAGCAACCTGCAACTCAACCAACTCTTGACGAGACAAATTATCAACACTACGGGGTACTGCCTCATCTGGTGAGTGGTCCAAATTAGCAAGAAAAGTGTCAGCTAGGATAACATCATCATCATCATTATCCTCTAAATCACCAGTAACTTTAGACTTAGCCCTAATGACAGCACATGCAAAGAATACATCAGGGACACCACAATCCTGGGTCGCAGCCACTGGCTCACTAGACAACTGAGGAGCTGGACACACTTGACTTCCACCAATATCATTTCCAAGTAAGAAAGTTACACCTGACATTGGGAGTGTCTCAACCAACCCAACCATAACGGAACCATTAACAAAACCAGACTCTAAATTCACTCTGCACAGAGGGACAGAGAAGTAATTATTCCCTACACCTTGTAAGATTACAGTTTCATCAGAGGAATTAACATTAGAGCCTAGAACACTGGTCAGCATAAGGGATTGGCAAGCACCTGTATCACGATATATTTTAACTGATTTCCTGTCATTACTGTCCAGATGACTGACAAAACCATCAGACAGGAAATTAGCACATGAACTCTTGAGAGTGTCACCCACGTTACTGCTCAAAAGAGGAGCTCCATCATGAGAATTTAAGTTACCCCTCAAAGCAGGTTCAGTTAACTCAGTTAAAGAATTATGAGAACTCTCAAGAGTGGACACTAGACCAATTGACTGAATATTTAAAGACTCCTTTTTGTTCATATCACGCTGTCTCCTGAAACATTTCTCCGTAGTATGACCAAGCTTACTACAATAAGAACATTTACTTTTCTGAAATCTAGAGGTGAAGCCGGTATTTACTTCCTGAGAAACATCATCTTTATTCTCTTTCCTGTTACCTGTACTCTGAGTAGAGGCAACGTACTTACTCTCAGCTTTCCTTTTTTCTTTAGAATATCTCTTGTGAGTGAGAACATATTCATCAGCTAAAACTGCAGCATCAGACAAATTATCTATTCTTTTCTCATCAAGATATAGGCTTACATCTTTATAAATACACCTCTTGAAGTCCTCCAGCAAAATCATCTGCTTAAATTTACCAAAATCAGAATCCACATTCTTAGAATTTAACCACTGCTCTAACAGATCTTCTTTGATTTTTGCATACTCAACATGGGATTGCTTATCTTGCTTATAAGTTGTCCTAAATTTTACTCTATAGGCTTCAGGAACAAGCTCATAGGCCTTAAGAATCAAGCTCTTAACTACATCATAATTATCAGATTGATCCTGAGGCAAAGATGCATAAGTTACTTGAGCTTTACCGGTGAGAACAGTTTGAAGGAGTACTGGCCAATACTTTTTGGGCCAATTAAAACCTGTAGCTACTCAAACAACTGAAAATACTTTGTTAAATCAGATTCATTAAAAGGAGGGACAAGTTTAACATTTTTAGCCACATCAAAAGCATCAGAGCTAGATGATCCAGTTTCACCTTGTTTCATGCGATTCTCATGGTCTGCATGAATCCTGGCAAGTTCAATTTGTGCCTGTATCTGTGCCTCCTGAATCGGAGCCTGAGATTCAGCCTCCTTAGCATTTGCTTGAAATTCAGCCTCCTTAACACAAGCCTCCTTAGCCTGAGACTCAGCCTCCTTAGCACGTGCTTGAAATTCAGCTTCCTTCACACGAGCCTCCTGCAGGGCTAGCTGTAACTTAGCTAATTCAATCTGCGTTTGCTCATTTGGAGGAGTTACATTAAACAAGCTTTTATTAATCATGCCAACAATTTGATCTTTAGAATGATGAGAGTGAACTGCAATTCCCAGTTGTTGAGCAACAAGCTTAAGTTCATTCTTTGTTCTGTTTTCTACATCACACACTGTTTGCACATTTGACAAAAAATCTTTGGCTTCATCAAGTATAGTAATAGTAGACATCATGAATAAGTAACAGTCACAAAATATCAAGCAATATCCTTATGATAATATCCTGAATATCCTGATATGAGGTCGCCAAGTTTATTTTACGGAACAGCGAAAGATAATGTACACTTCAAGTGAGAATACTAAAAATCACTACTGTCCCGTAAAGTTCCAGGTTCAAAACAAAAGAGTTAGATAAAATTACAAGTTAAAGTTTAATGCACAAAGTAACAACAAAACATTCAGGACTCATAAGGATAATGTAATGGCAAAAACAGGTTATATATATGGTTAACTGCAATAGCCTCTATTAACACGAAATTAGCAAGAGTAAATTTACCTAAGTCAGCCCTGATAAAATGAAAATACACTGGGTAATGCTCAGTTAATGCAAGATATATTATTACAGATACAATCTATTATGAACAATGGCTAACAACAAGAACCCCACATGAACTGCAAAAACCTCACTAGGCATACAAATTAACAACTTATGCTATACAGTACAAGAACAAAATGCAATAACACTTATACTCAAATCACACAGCTGCTAGATGGTTGGAAACTTCCTGAGTACTCACAATAATAACTGTACAGGGGAGGACAGAGATGTGAACAAAATGAGGAGTAGATCTAAGTGGCAATAATGCAGAGACTGAGCTCATTATAGAGGGGCCAGCAGAGCTTGATACAACTTGTAAGAAGGACGCGCCAATGAAGCCATGGGGACAAAGAGTTGACAATCCTGCTCTGAACAACAGAAAGAACGACTTACTCTACTATAACGGTAGAAGGGGGGGACTGAGGCAGAACACGCTCGTGATCAAACAGGCAGCACACTGTACGTTAGAATTACACAAAGGATGATGAAATCATAGGCTATGTAATAATATATATATATATATATATATATATATATATATATATATCTATATCTATCTATATATATATATATATATATTATATCTATATATATATATATATATATATATATATATATATATATATATATATATATATATATATATATATATATATATATATATATAAAGAAATGTTTAATTATAGGTGCGAGTGTACTAATATTTATCAACAGAAAATAAGGATTTAATGCTTCTTGAAACCGTATGATATTTTACTTATTAATACAAAACTCGTATCTGTTTAGGTTCACATGGAAGTGTGTATTCACTTATGTCAAAGAGAATGTTGTATATACCTAGTTCTAGAACTAGAATCATCGACCCGTACCCCCATTAATCTGACACTGATTACAGCATGGTAATATATTAAGACTAATTCAACATACGATGGTGTGCTACAATAATCAGTGGTTGAAACAGTAATGACTTTATTAAGCAGTTAAGCATTAACATCATAGTCAATGTACCTGCAAAGCATTCACACTTACACAACAGTACACATGATATTCTTTTACCATTATTTAACATCTGCCCATCTGCCTCTTTTACCATTTCATACTGCGGTTCTAGCTCTCAAACGGGCCTCTCTTTAATGATGCCTTTACTTCACAAAAGCCAAGAACTGCTGACGTGGAAGAATTACACCTACACTAGAGAATATGTACAGTTTGACGATACAACAGTTTCGGTCCGACTTGGACATCTTTAGGTATAAGGAAGATGTTCAAGTGGATCCTAAGCTGCTGCAACTTATGAATTAACAGTTTTATGTATGTGGTTATAATTCTTCCACTTATTGTGTCTTTTCCTTTGTTGACTTTTTAAGCATTATCTCCATGTCCCGGTAAATGCTATGCATATACCTATCTCTGTACTTCAATGATTCCAGAACACTCAGGGCCATTCTAAATGTCATTGATGATAATGATGATGTCATATAAATGACAGAAGCCCATGCAAATTATTTTGCTGTTTTTGATGGTGCTTATGGGAAAACAGAATAACAGCTGAATTAACCCGTTCAAGCAGAAACACATTCTGTATGTTAAATTGACAGAAACGCCCTAACTCAGGAACATGTACACATTCATATCTTTGTGTTGTCCTTCCAACTAGTAAAATGTATCTATAATAATAATAATAATAATAATAATAATAATAATAATAATAATCTATCTATCTATCTATTGCCAGACGCCTCAATCCCGTTTGGGGTGGCCACAAACAAATCGCCTCCACGTCGTCCTGTCCCCCGCCATTTCACTGCCCTGCTCCCAACTCACACCCCTCTCTCTCATATACCTCTCCACCCCATCCCTCCATCTCATCCTCGGCCTCCCCCTCCCTCTTCCCCCCTCCACCTCACTCACATACATTCTCTTCGTCAGTCTTTCACCCTCCATCCTCTCCACATGGCCAAACCACCTCAGTGTGTTCCTCATAACACTTCCTATCACATCCACATCCACACCACAACGCTCTTTTATATCCTCATTCGTCATCCTGTCTCTCCATGTGACTCCACAGGCTCCTCTTAAATAACTCATTTCCACTGCTCTCACTCTTGACTTGTGTCCTTCCAACAACGCCCAAGCTTCACTTCCATACGTTAGAGTTGGTATCACATTACTCTCATGTAGTAACTTTTTCACTTCCATGCTCACTTCCCTGTTTCTTATCACTGGGTTCAAAGAACCAGCAACCTTTCTTCCCTGCTGTACCCTTTCAAGCACTTCACCCTCCAAACCTCCATGCTTAATTATCACACTCTCCGAGTACTTAAACGTACTCACATTTTCCAATTCCTCACCATCCAACCTCGCTGTACATTCACTGACTTCACCTCTCTCAAAGACCATCACTTTACTCTTCCCTACATTCACCTTTAGATTCCGTTTCTTACACACTCTCCCAAACTCATCCACCAAGCCTTGCAGCTCCCATTCGTCTTCACTCAACAACACAGTATCATCTGCAAACAACAATAGAGGGAGTTTCCAAACACTATCCTCTCTCACCAGGGCCACTCCAACATCCACTACCCTACCTTGTACCTCTTTTATTACCCCATCCATGAACAGATTGAACAATCATGGAGACATGACACATCCCTGTTTCAACCCAACCTCCAAAGAGAAAAATTCACTTAGTTCACCATCCACACGCACTGCAGCCTTAGCACCATCATACATACTCTTCACAGCATTCAACAACCTTCCATCTACTCCATATATTCTTAATACTTTCCACAATCCTTGTCTATCCACCCTGTCATATGCTTTCTCCAAATCCATGAAAGCCACATACAACTTCTTTCCCTTCTCAAGAAACTTTTCCACTAAAGATCTTAGAATGAATATCTGATCTACACAACCTCTTCCCTTCCTAAAGCCTCCCTGTTCTTCTCCAACTAATTCCTCTGTTCTTTCTCTAACTCTGTCAATAAGTATCCTACCATACACTTTTCCTATTATACTAAGAAGACAAATGCCCCTATGATTACCACACACTTCTGTTTCCCCTTTTCCTTTGTACAAGGGAATAATTATACCTGACTTCCAATCCTCCGGGACTCTACCTTCCCCCAAGGCCAATCTGCACATCTTCCACATCCATTCTACTACTATCTCTCCCTCATGCTTCAGCATTTCACTACACACTCCATCAATTCCTGGGGCTTTCCCCAATTTAACTTTCTTTATTGCTTCCACAACTTCTATCCTACTGATTTCTTCCTGTCTTCTCACCTCCCTCCTTCTCCCAGCCATTCCCCAGCCACTTATACTCGCATTACTTCCATCCTGTATGTTCAACAATTCCTTAAAGTGTTCTCTCCATCTGCTCACTTTTTCTCCCTTCTCCACTAGTAATCTACCATTTTTATCTTTCACTCCCCTGCTAACCTCACTTCCACCCTGTCTTACTCTCTTTACCTCTTTCCAGAACATTTTCTTACTGTCCCTCCACTTTACACTCAAATTCCTTCCAAATTCCTCATCCACTCTCTTCTTACTCTCTCTTACTAATATTTTCACCTCTCTCTTTCTTTCTACATACAACTTTTTCTTCCGCCTCTCAACTTCTTCCACTCCCCTATTTCTCATCCATTCATTGTATGGTTTCTTCTTTTGTGTCAGAGCCTGTCTCACCTCTACAGTCCACCACGCTGTTCCTTGCACTCCCCTCCGTCTTCTCTTCCTCCCACACACCACATCACACGCTGCACATATCTCTTCTTTAGATATCCTGCACACACCTTCCACGTCCTCCATCTGCTCCAATTCATATTTGCCCAATTGTTCCTCCACTTCTCTCTTATACTCTGCCTTTTTCTCATCCTCTTGTAACCTTTCCACTCTCCTTGCAACTACTCCTTCCTCTCGTCTTTCCCTTCTTTTATTCCTCCATCTTACTTGTATCCTAATTCTGGCCACCAGCAAGTAGTGATCAGAAAGTCCACTCCCCCAACCTCTGTAAGCTCTTGCATCCATTACACATCTTCGCATCCTTTCATCCACACACACATAATCAATCATTGCCTTCCTTTCATTCAGTTCACCACCCACCCTTCTCATCACTCGCCATGTATACCTGTGGATCATTTTATGCCTGAAGAGTGTATTGGCTATCACCAACCCCCCTCCCAGCACAAATGTCCACTAACACACTGCCATTCTCATCTATCGCAGCAGGCACGCCCCACTCACCAACTATTCCATCCACCTTCACATTTCCTACTGTACCATTCATATCACCGATCAAAAACACTCTCTCATTCCTTCCAAACTTTTCCATGCACACTTCCACATTTGTCCAGAACTCTTCTCTCACTCTGCTAGCACGATCTTGCATTGGCGCATACACACACACAATCGCCCAGATTTGTATTCCAACTTTCAACTTTACACACACAATCCTTAACCCAACTGATCCATACTGTCTTATGCTCTTCTTCCATCTTTTACTCACAACTATACATACTCCTTCCTTTGCCCTCTCATTCTCACCTACTCCTGCACATATACCACATCCATACTCCCATCCTCTCACACTTTCTCCTCTCCATTTTGTTTCAGTCATTCCACATACATCCACTTTTGCACCCTCAAGCACCTGGACAATCTCTCTCTCTTTCACCTCATCATTCGCTCCTCTTACATTCCACGTAGCCATTACCAAGTCCTTTGTCCGGTCCTGGGTCGTCATTGTTTGGTCAGTCCTTGTCCGAGGCTTCTTGTTTGTTTTTTTAGTTAGTTGTTTTCCGGGGAGGGGCACTAACCCTCCGCCAACCCTTTTAGTCGCCTTTTACGACAAGCAGGGATACTGGGAGCAGTCGTCTGGCTGAAACCGTACAAGTTGGGGGAAGTCTTATAAAGTGGTAGGACTTAATATTATCTAAAAATAATGACCATTAGTTTGAGTGAAATGCATGAAAGGATGATGCTGGTTGGCAATGACTGATACTGCTGTGGTATGGACATTGTAGACACTGATTAATTAACATGAAGAATTAATTGTATGGAGTGATGATTCTTCATGATACTGAGTAGACAGCTATCCTTATTATTTTTATTTTGGTAAGCCACTGCATACTGTTAGGCTAATATAATTGTGCGTTATATGTTCACTTGGTAATGCTACAGTATACTAAAATATTCTACTATACTCTAACAAAACTGCTCCAGTAGTACTATGACATCGCAGTACTTTGCACTGTAATAGTACCATAATGCATGGTTACATTATTCTTAATTGTACAAAACTTTTCAGTGGTTGACCTAATACTTTCACAGCTGATGTTAGTATTGCAAATGTTCATCATATCACAAAGGACTGAAGTATGGTATCGTACATTGTCATTACATCTTATTCATTGTATATTATGTAATTATAGTCAAAAATCATAATGTTATATATGGTTGATGGTATGGCCAGTGTCATGTGTAATTATAGACAATATCCTTATATACTGTAGTACTGACCGCATGTTGCGTAGTATTGTTATGTGTTTCACTGTACTGCACTGATATAGTTGGTGGTATAGCCAGTGACACCAGTTTACGAGTTTATGCCATTATAGCCACTGCCATTAGATCATAGTTTTTGTATACCATACAGTACTAACATTATTTTGATGATAAATACTAGTATTTAGCTACAATAATATTATGGCGTTTTACACAGACACATGTATAGCGATATTGTACAGTGACAGTAAACGGTAGCAAAATAAAGCTATTCGGCAAACTGATTATCACTACCTTACCGTATATGAGACTTAACAGTGGTTAGAATCTTGATGGTCTGGGGCATTATTACCCTGGGTTCTTTGTTTTTACTCTCACTGGTTGTTTATGATATTCACAAAGTACGGTATGGGACTGTTTTTATATCTGTCTATCCGGGTTTTTATGGGTTTTATGACGTGATGTCAGGTGTGGGTGTGAGGTTGGGGTGGTTCGTCTAGGTGAGGAGGCAATGAAAATGTCGGTGAATGAGTATTTTGAGGCCGATTTTTTCCTTTTTGTTAGGAGGGATTCCAAGGTGGGAATGTCAATAATTGTAACTAAGGCATCTTGGTATGTAGTGTATATATGTCCAAGGATGATTTTGCACGTCATTTTCTGCACTTTTTCTAGTATCTGCATCTGTGTAGGTGTAAGGGATGACGCACACGTGGGACCTGCGTAAGTCAGCTCTGGTAAGATGCATATGGTGTACACATTCTTGAGTTCGTTTGGCGATACTCCTTGTGCTTTTAGTCGTCGTAGCAGGTAGAGGCGGTATGATGCAGCTTGGTTGACCTTGCTGACATAACACTTTTAGGTCAAGGTGTTATCTATGCTAATGTCCAGGAGCTTGACGTCTTCTACCACTGGAAGGACATGAGGACCCAGTGTGATGTCAGGAAGTGGAATGTTGTTTGTGCCCAGGTTGATAGGCATCACCACTGTCTTGGCATGGTTGATTGTGATATTGTTGTTTGTGGTCCACTCTTCTATCTATCTATCTATTGCCAGACGCCTCAATCCCGTTCGGGGTGGCCACAAACAAATCGCCTCCACGTCGCCCTGTCCCCCGCCATTTCACTGCCCCTCTTCCAACTCACACCTCCCTCTCTTATATACCTCTCCACCCCATCCCTCCATCTCATCCTCGGCCTCCCCCTCCCTCTTCCTCCCTCCACCTCACTCACATACACTCTCTTCGTCAGTCTTTCACCTTCCATCCTCTCCACATGGCCAAACCACCTCAGTGTATTCCTCCTAACGCTTCCTATCACATCCACATCCACACCACAACTCTCCAATCTTACGTCTATATACTTTGAGGTGAAAATTCATCATCATCATCACCATCCCAACTAAGAATGGAGGGTAAAGCAGAGTCCAGAGAGAGAGAGAGAGAAAAAAAGAAAAGTGTGCCAATTATAATGAATGAAATGGGCCACACACTCATCCACTCACCATTCAAGCCTCTGGAATCCCGAACCTATCTTTATTGTCTATTATTCCTGTATATAATTTTTGTATTAGTGTGTCCTGTGTATAAAATTATTCTTAGGGCAGTAATAACCTCACACTAAGGTCACATCCACATTGTACACTTGTCGGCACGGCGGAAGGTGGTGGTGATGTGCCTGCCCCCCCCCCCATTTCTACTTCGTTCTAGATCTGCCCCTGCCACTGACACTATTAATACGGTAAAAAACAACAACAATATTTTGGTTTGATGATAAACCGTTAAAGCCTTTTGTGTGTTTCATGATTTTTTTTTTCCAGTCTCTTCAACATAGTTAAATCTTTCACTCTTTTTCTCTTACTTCCGCATTTTCTTATTTTGCTCTTATTTTTATTCATTTTATCTCTGATTGTACTCTTAATTTTGCTATTATTTTATTGTTATTTTCACTTTTTCTCTTATTTTTCTCAGTAATTTTTCATTTACCTTACTATTATTTTCTTCTCCTTTTACTATCATTTTTCTTGTTACTCTTATTTTGTCTCATTTTTATCTATTATTTGATTCTGTTGGATACGTTTATGTGAAGCTATGGAACGTGGTGAATGTTTTTAGCGTATCATATAGAGCCAGGATTCCGGGGACTTGAATGATGAATGAATGGAAGCGTGGCCCATTGGATTGGGCAAATTTGGGCTGTCTGGACATTGCTACTCCTAAGGTGGGAAAGGAGGTCCGGATGATGATGCTTTTCTACCAATTCTTCCATTGTTCATGCACCTTCCAAAAGATTGCATTCTGCCAAGGAGAGAGATTTTTGTTTTTAGCTGGTTGTAGTAAAGATAGCGCTCATTAACCTCCTTCATTACACTACACTACACTAAACACATGCACACGCACATGCACACATTTATTCATTCATTCACTTTAACTAGAATTTCGTCCTCTTACAGCCATTTCACGTAGCTCAATAGCAAAAACAATATCATGGCTCTACATTCCATCGTACTTCTCCGCGACTAGCATCATAGTCTAGTGTTAACCTACTGTTTCAAAATGTAAAGACGGCAATTTTACGCCAAATCAACGTGAGCAGAACATGGGAGAAATGTTGTTGTCTCTCCCGCTTGAATTCTGAGCTGTGACAATGGTTTAACGCTCCAGTATGATGCAAGTCACGAAGAAGTACTCTGGGAAGGATGTAGAGCCGCAGTATGGTCTCATTCTGCCACGGAATTAAGGAATATAAACTGCCCTAGGTCGAAAATTTTAGCGTACTTAAAATGAATGAATTATAGTTGAGTATTGGTACAGTTAGGCAGTTATACCCTTCTCGTAGGCTAGTTAGGATAGTTTTGCTCGATTAGAGTACGTTAGTTAGATATGGCTAGTTTTATTCGATTTGGTTGATCTAGCCTCAGAATCCGACAGAGGAAAACTACTATCAGCCTCGATCTAACTTTTGTTTCCCTTATTTGGATTATAACTTCTCGGGGTGTGGCAATCGCTCCTTCCCTGCCAACTCCAGTATTGCCAACACCGCGCGCAACAGGGTGACGCGGCTTTAAAAAATGCAATTACGTGCCTCATTTTGGGCTACATTTTAAGTCAGACCGCGATGCCAGTAATGGATTCATTATTATGATTATATATTAGAAGACATGGTCTCTTCTCGTGTACTCTTTTTTTTTCTCTCTTTTTTCTTCAAAGTATAATAAAATATACAGTATATTTTTCAGTTTACAGTGTAAAACTGTGGAAAACTTTGGCGTTTAATGACTATATTGAAGTTTCTGTGGAATAAAAATTATCGTAGTTCATTTACATGATTTCGATTCCAGCATGAATTACATTATGTTTAAAAAATTAAGCACCTGGAACTTATATTAATATTTATACACTAAAGGGTTGATAGGCTTACACAGGCCTTGGGGGATCTAAGATCCAGTAGATATATATATTCCACCATTTTTACTGTCAATGGGGGGATCCAAGAACAGATTTTAAGAAATAAAACGTTTGGACTACTTGTCAAGTATATGCCGCGGTTTTCAATGGCAACCTACCACGGTCTGGCATCACTGTTTGTTGGCAACCCTGGTCGACTCCGACCACAACTGTATCAAAGCGACCCCCCAACCCAATGCACGAATAAGCTGCGTGGGGTTACACGTTCTTCCCCCTAGTTCCTCCATGTCTCTCATTCTCCCTCGCCTCAAATTCCGGAAAAGTTTGTTAAATACGTGTGTTGTGGTTCTGAAAATAATGTATACACTGAAGAACAGTGATACTGAATACTGATAGTAGAGATGAATATCGCAGCCATACAAGGAGCGAGGTTGAAATGTATTGCCGAACCAAAGTGTGAGGTCACGTAATAATGGAAACCGCGTGCTGGTTCTGAACAGACAGCAGGTGATGCAGTTTGTCCCATAGCATCAAAGCAAAATGGGTTAATACACAGTAAAATGGTTTACTGTTTCGTATCGCCAACAGAACCGACAAAACTCCTACTTCATATCAGTATGAAGCGGCTGTCATTTTAGAGGCGATAAGAAAGTTAACTGATCTGCTTGATAAAGCCAGAAGACAAAAAGAAATACTGAAACTTCTACAGTACAGATGAATAGACATGGTCAGTAAGCTTGAAGCAGGTTCTAGTATGTTCAACCTGTCAACCGTGCTTTAGTCTGAAATTATCCTTCAGGTAGATTTTAAATAATGCTAAGAGGGAACTTGTGTCTAACAAAACAAATGGTATAAAAAATATTATTAAACCAACAATGCATGATACAGTGTTTTGGAGACGACTTCTGTTATTAGTACAGTTGTGATAAATGAACAGATTTTCTTGTCAGGGCATAGAAAACAGAAAACAATTTGTGCATGAAAGAGTAAAATATTTAAATACATTAAACACCAGCACGTCTCAGTTTTTTTTTTTTTTTTTTGTACTGTAGAACTGTGCAAAAATTTTATACCTTCTGCAGTAAAGTACAGTACTAATAATAGCTCTGACTTAAGCAATCATTCATCATAATACAGCCAACACTCAATCAAGCTTAACCACACTAAATCACCCCAGCTGATTCATCCAGAATACCGCTGGACCTAACCTAACCAAATCAGATTTTGGCCTTGGACTAACACAGACTGCAAGCAAAACACTGACTGTAGCTCTGCCTGTGAACAAAACCCACTTGAACTTACCTATACTGTCTGAAGTAATGGGAAATGAACCTTAAATTGACTACTGTGTGTGTGTGTGTGTGTGTGTGTGTGTGTGTGTGTGTGTGACCCAGTGCACATAATGTACTGTAGAAAAAAAACAGATTAACAAAAAGGTTGAAAAGATAATTGGCACTATACATTGTCTGATGGATTCATGGTTATTTGAGCACTTGTTCTATATTTCTAAAACATTTATCTTTACTGAATTCTGGTGTTCTGCTTCAGTATTTCTTAACTGATGATACAGTACAGTATATTGACCGACTTCAGCTTTGCAAGCCAGAAAAAAGACTGCATAAAGTAACATTATTTCTGCCAGCAATGATACACTGAAAATTTTTTCTAGAATAACGAAAAGGCATTAAGAAAAGTTTGCAGCCAAACCTAACAAATTCAAGACACCCTGGTTTTGTAGACATTCTTTGATGCTAGCATTAACTCCCTAATATCATACCACTAGAATAAGAGGTTTATAATTATAAGATCATATTTATAGTGGTTTTCGCATTTATGTGTTAATTTCCGACCTCCGAAAGTCCGAAAGGAAAGAAACAAGAGACGGTGTTGTAAAAGCCGCTGTGTTTGTTATAGAACCAACCGATTGTTGTCATGGTAACTGACGTCATCACCGGCACTTGTGGACAATGGATGGCGAGAACTGTCAAAAGTGTTTACGTTTTTCCTCAACCACTGCTCAATTTATATATTCATTCCCTCCTTTTCTATACCAGATTGATATAACTTGTCTCCTACATATCCACAAACTTATAGTAAGTAGTCAACGTATTTACGAGTGCTCAAGCAAGTAATAAGTTATCAAAATGAGTGATTATCATCAGTGTAAAGTGCTCCTGTAATCATAAGTGCCTCTATGCTGTATGCAGCTGTAAACAAATTGTACTTACGAAGAAAAGTGAGAATTAAATTTCCTGAGCATAAAAACGATGAAAAGAGTGAGTGTGGGAGTAAAAGTCTGCCACAACTAGCCAGCGTCGGACGCGGCCAAGCGCCAGCTGTCAAGCACGAACACATGTGTGCATGTGTACAATGCATTAATTATCTCCACCACCACCACCACACTCTGCAGCTTGCAGTTAACCTGAGTGGTCGAATTCTACCTTCATTCCACCTAATCGTAAGTAATCTCTATGTATTCATATTGCATAGAAAATGAAACATACTGCAGAAGAGGTCCTACTACCAGAACATGAAATTGAAATGAACGTCTGTTATCACTTTTTTATTCTATTTTTACTTTCTTATCACAAATGTCTACTTTATCCACTTACCTGTACTTATACATCTGACATGATCTCATTTCCATTTTCATGCAGTTTATTTTTAGAACCAATTCCATATATGTGAACATTTGTCGTACATTGCCTTTTCGTACCCAGCCATCAGTCCTTTTAAAGTGGTTACCGATATTCATGAATAAAATAACTGTTATATACATAGTTTGGTTATTTTTTCCACAATGTTGATGATGTAAATGTTTTGGTTATTTTTCCATAACATTTATTTTTATAGAGACCATATAAATATTTTGTTTGTTTTTTTCACTATTTTTATACAGGCGATATAAATAAATTGGGTAATTTTCCCACAGTATTTATTTTCATACAGACGATATATATGTTTTGGTTATTTTCCCCGCAATGCTTATTTTTAGGCAGATGATATAAATACATTGGTTATTATTCCCACAGTGTTTACTTTCATACAGACAGTATATGTTTTGGTTATTTTTCCCACAGTATTTTTATACAAAGGTGATTTACGTAGGTTTTGGGCTGCTTTGAACTTCCCTGTGGCGATAATGAAGCGATATTGAAGAGGTACTTAGGTGGTAAAGAGGTAGTGAACTGATAACGATTCTAGCCTATTATTATTTGTTACTTTATTACTTTTGGTATATTTCTGCAGGGTCCTAACCTGTGTCGTAGCTATGACGTAAACTGGGGCTGATATAAGAAGTGTGACTGGCGGGTATTGACGGGCTATATACCGGTCCGTATTCTCGTTGGGTAAGGAGGCTCCGTAGCACCTCTTCTTTAACGATTTATTATCCAGACTAACCATCAATGCCTTCCGTCTTGCTTCTTATATCTTCTGAATGTCGACAGATCGCATGAACAGCCAAGAAGACTATAGTTACGGACCAGAATCAAATAAACTGGGAAAGATGTTAGCAAGCATCCTAACCGCATTTGAATACTACCGCTCCCTCTCCCGCCGCATCACTAGATCAATTTTGGAAAAAATCGTAAGATTCTCAGACCTTATTTTACTACCTGTGCTATACTATTTGAAGTCTCTTGACATAAGCTGACGGGGTTATCGGACTGATGATTAGGCATTATTACCTCGTCAGTATACGGCTGTTACCTCTGTGTTCCACACTGCCATAGGCTCCAACAGCAGTAGTTCAGTATAGGACTTAGAGTCAGCTTTTCGGTCTACAACAGCAGAGATCAGCTCAGGCGTTGGAAATAAGCACTGGCTCTTTAAGTTTGGTGTCTGAATTTCCCAAATAATTATATTTAATGCTTGCCAGCTACACTTCACTGTTTTCACAAGTACCAGAGCTATACATTCTGCACTAACTACACTGACACAGCATTAAATAATTACATTTAATGCTTGCCAACTACACTTCACTGTTTTCACAAGTACCAGAGGTATACAATCATCACTAACTGCACTGACACTGACCTAAACTCAAACTACTACTGAGAACTCCTCTAGTCCCTTCCCCATCCTTATATCAGCTTCCTATAGACTAGAATGATCTATTACATTCTCGGAGAAGCAACAGTTACCAACTAGGAGACACTCCAAATATCCAGAGTTGTCTTACACTGCATAACACTCTAAATTCAATAGCATACAAACAGTAAAATTACATAATTCAATAATCACATAAATAAAAATAGTATAGAGAAAATGAGGATAAAGAGGATAAAGTTAATGTATAACTTTACAAAATAACTTCGCTCACAAGGGCAGGCTAACTGACAACTCTGACATGTAACAGAAACTATGAGAACCACTGGGAACCCTCCAGTACTACGTAACTAGTAAATCCTCCTCATCAACACTACCCCCTCCCTAGTCCTTATGTTGTGCTGACAATACTGAACAATGTAAACAATCTTACTCCTTAATCCAAGTGAAACAAGAAATTATACGCAAAATACTCTGTCAACTTATTAGGTCTTCTATGCCACTTCCATTGACGTCCCTGCTCGTCCACACATCCACTCCTCTTGGAATGACTTTGTCCTTTCACTGAGTCACTTCTTCCCACAGGGAACTGTCACCATCCTCTTGTATTTCGGCTTCTAGGTCCTCCTCAACATCATCAGCTACGGGAGTAAATGATTCTTTGGGGACATCCCAGATTTACTGTCCTGGCCCATGGTACTGCCACAGACAATTAATGTGTACCACCTGTGGGCGAGATTTCCTGCCTTCCTGAATCCGGTACATTACATCCGACAGGTGGTCCATCACAGTGCAGGGCCCATCCCACGGGCTCTGCAGCTTCAGCGACCGTCCCTTCTTCCACCAAAGGTTGTACAGCCAAACTCTGTCACCATTCATGAAGCCCACCTCACTTGCCTTGGCATTATACTTGCACTTCATCACTTCAGCTGAAAACTTTAGAGCTTCTCACACTTGATGATGTACCTCAGCCAGCCTTTCATGAAGATGCTTCACATAGCTGGAGATGTCTGTAGGTAGCTCTTCACCAGGTTGTCCTCCCATTAACAAGTCAATGGGTTAATGTAACTCATGGCCCAGCGTCAATTTTGCAGTGGTGTAGCTGGTCGACTCATGGAATGCAGACTGATGTGCCATCAGCAACGCAGGTAATTTCTGATCCCATTCCGTTTGTCTCTGTACACAGTACTTGGCCAGTTCTTGTCCCAGGGTCCAATTGAATTTCTCCACCATCCCATTTGACTCTGGCCTTAGTGTGGTCGGGCTGGTCTTCTTGATCCCCAGTAACTTACAGCACTCACGGATCACAGCAGACTAGAAGCTTCACCCTGGTCTGAATGCAGTTCTTGTGGCATCCCAAAACAACAGAAAAACTGGTCAACCAACACCTGAGCAACAGTCGCAGCCTTTTGATCAGGTATTACATAGGCTTCTGGCCACTTTGTGAAGTAGTCTATGGCAACACATACAGTACTGTATATACTGGTTTCCTCTTTCAGTAACTGGCAGAGGACCAGCAGTGACCACTGCAACTTTTCATTGGTGCACCCACTTGGTACAGCAGGAGAGGGGTGCAACAACGTTTGTTGGGTACCTTCTTGGTACAGCATATATCACAGGTCTCTCACCACTCTTCAACGTCCTGATGCAAGCCGATCCAGTAGAACCTCTGTCACAGTCGAGTTTGAGTTTTCTTCACTTCCAGGTGCCCACTAGTGATCTGGTCATGGGACTCATCCAAGATCTCGGACCTCATTTTCTTTGGAACAGCCAGTTACCATTACTTGTTGAGGCCATCAGGTGTCTCCCACTGATGCTCCAGTAGTCAGTTGTTCAAACGAAGAAGGTTCCATTGACTGCAGTAGCTCTTAGTTGCAGGGTTGATCCTGGAAATTCCTTCCCAAGATGGTCATACTGTACTCCACTGCAGCTACTCTAGCACTGGTTGTAAATCTACATCCTCCATCTGTGTTCTTTTTAGATCTTCTTCATCTGATGCTGGCTCTGTCACTGCAGTACGGCTGCATTTCTTGCTATGATCTTCATTCATACTACACTGTTTGCAATCTGGATCATAAGGCCAACAACTCAGGTTGTCAGCATTGCCATGTACCTGCCCAGGATAGTGCTGCACCTCACAGTTGCGCTAGTCTAGCTTCCCAAGCCAGCATGCTAATTGACCTTCCAGATTCTGTAATGTCTTCAGCCACTTCAGCCCTGCATGGTCTGCCTGTTGGAGAAATAGGACCCATACAAGTAGAGATGGAAGAAATCAAGGCTCTTCATCGCTGCCAAAAGCTTTTTATGGGTCACACAATATTCCGCTTGGGTGGGCTGAGCTTTTTGCTGTAATCCGCCACCACATACTCTTTGTCATCCTTCTTCTACGACAGGACCTCACCAATACCTTGGTCACTAGTATCACATTCCAGGATGAATGACTGACTCTGATCTGGGTACAGCAACGCTGGAGAGCTTGCCAATGCATGCTTGAGTTCATTGAAGGCCTTCTGAGTCACTGCAGTCCATGTAAACTTCTGCCTCTTTCCTAACAACTTGAGCAGACATGCACCCATCATTGCAAATGCTTGACATAACGCCAGTAGTAGGTACACAAACCCAGGAAACTCCATAGCTTCTTCACACAAGTTGGAACCCGCATGTTTTTCATAGCTGCCACCTTCTCCGGATCAGGATGGATGCTGACCTTGACTACTTTGTGTCCCATTTACTTCATTTCCTTCTGGAACAAGAAGCACTTCTTAGGGTTCAGCTTGAGATGCGCTGCTCAGATCCTGTTGACACTTCCGACAGCCCCTCTAATTCCTGTTTGAAAGTCTGTCCACACAGTCACATCATCAAGATTGACGAGAGTTGTCTGCCAGAACAGACCTTCCAGTACTCTATCCATGAGGCTCTCAAAAGTAGTTGGGGCAATAGACGGGCCAGATGGCATCATTCTGAACTGCCATAAACTCCACCCATATGAAAAGACTGTTATCTCCTTGTCATTTTCTATAACCTGGACCTGGTGATATCCTGATTTCATGTCTAGGGTGAGGAACCACTTGGCATCTGACAGAGGATCCAGTGTGTCATCAGTTCTTGGCAAGAGGTATGCATCCTTCACTGTCACTTCATTTAGGGCTCAATAATCCACACAGCATCTCAATAAGCCATCCTTATTCCTTACCAAAACAACCACTGATGCCAAAGGACCTCTGGACTTCTCCATCACTCGTTTACTGAAGATTCTCCATCACCCTCTACATTTCTTGCCATTGAGCTGGTGCCATCCTCCACGCAGATTGTTTAAGCAGGCGGTGATCTCCGGTGTTGATACACTGCTCCACCAAATCTGTGCATCCCAGGTTTAAGTCTCAGGTGGAAAAGACATCAGCAAACTTCATTAGCAGAGCCCTTAGTTGCAGCACTTGTGAGTCTTCCAGACACTGGCAACTCCTTGAAATCAGGTCGTGTAAGTGGTCTGGCAGATTTCCTTCTTCTTTGACCACACTCCTTTTCCAGGCCTTCCACTGATGCCACTCAGGGTCCACTGCCCAGCACAGTCCCTCTATTTTTCCCTCGTTGATCTCTGTCTCATGGGAGAAATTGGCCATCACAGCTGGCACTTCACCTGCACCTGTTTCCACCAAATCCTCCCCACCATCACTCCAGCCTTCGTCTTGCACCGTCCATCAGGCTGCACCACTCCTAGACAGCTGACAAAAGAGCCACTTACCTTACACTGGAGCAACAGCTTTGATCTTGGTGTATCATTGTAGTGTGCAGTGCCCTCACCTTGCCACCAGAACTAGTGTGTTTCACTGCCATGACGGAATCCGACTTTCCTCAGATCTTGAGGTTCTTGGAGCAGAAATCCAGCTCACATCCCATGGACATCAGACAGCCCAGACCAGGAAGGCAAGGACCCTCCATGTTGGCCACGTAGATTAGAAGCATCGCTTCTTGCCCTGCCACTTCAGTCCAGACATTCAAGGGTCCCCTTAGTTCAGTGTGGTGCCCTGATCGACACACAGTTGTTCTGATGACTCAGGCAGATACCGATGACATAACACATCAGGCCTCACAAAAGCTTGTTCTGAGGCTGAATCAATCACCAGGGAACACCTCTCGCTGTATATTCTTCCGTCTGCTTGCACTCACTGTATACTCTTCCGTCTGCTTGCACCTGCTGTATATTCTTCCATCTGCTTGCACATTGTCAGTCAAAGTTCTCTTCCATTTTCTTGGTGGTGGGGCTACTTGGGTAAAACCGGCTGGTTGTTATCCCTTAACACAAGCCTGTACTAATTTTCCACTTTTTTCTTGTCCTCTCCAGCCTGCTTCTTATCCTCCTTTTTCTTCTTTGAAAAATCAAAACTGAAATGTCCCACCTCACCACATGTCCAATACTCTTATGTTGCAATTGTAGGTTAACCTGCACTTTTCTGTACTTGCTCCTTCTTCCATTTGCAACAATTCTCCTTCTTGTGTCCTGGCTTCTCACAGAACCAGCAACCTCCTCTAATCCTCTGTTCCCTCTTCCACTTGTAACATTCCTCTTACCTATGTCGTGGCATCTCACAATTCCAGCAACTTACATCAAATTACTCCACTTCATGTACCTGTCCCTTTCTTACCTTGAACCTCGCACTACGTCCTGCCTATAAACTGAATGTACTGGACCTGACGTAAGATTCGAATTCCAGAGGCCTGGCTAGTGTTTCTTGCCTGCATTTGGGTTGTGCCTGCTTCACTTGCACTTTCAACTCCACACTGTCAAAGGCATCAATGACCTAATCCCTCAGAAGAACAGCCAGCACGTTAGGTGCTGCTTCAGGGTATCCCTTGTGTGCCATACTCTCCAGCTCATGAGCAAGCTGCTAAAGGGATTCGCCTTGAGCCTGTACATGGTTCCACAATCTCCCTCTGTAAACCTCAGTCTGGCACATGGTCCTGTATCTGTTCTAACACTTCTACTAAGGAGTGATAATTGTTCCTCTCCTCCAGTGACAGCAGACCAAGAATCTCCATTGCAGCACCCTTGAGGATAATTGCAAGCTGCATTGCCCTCTGCCTATCATCCCAACCATTCTGATCTTCAAGAAACTCAACTTGCACACGGGAGCTTCCAAAGAAATTTTACCATCAAATTCCTGAGGTTTCTTTTTAACAGGACCCTCATTATAGCCATGCACTTCACTGGCTTCAGGACTAAAAACTGGGAATTATAATTTAGTGTTGGACTCAAAACTTCTACGATCTAATCTCTCAGCCCCATATTGCTACCTTCAGATGCTTGTGATTCATCAAGATTCACCACACACTGTCCATATTTTACATATGTTCCCTGTACACTAACCTGAGGCTCAACAGTGCAAGATTTCTCTACAATCTCAATAATTCTCCCACTAATTATCTTCAACTGGTCATCTATATGCTGTCTGCACTCCATCACGTTATTGCTTACCTCACACTTCTGCTGCTGTACTTCAGCATATACTTTTTCCTTCAACTGTTGCTGTTCTTCCTTTAGTTCCCCTCTGAATGTGTCTAGTTGTTCCTGCATGACCAGTTGTAACTCCTGTTGTTCCTACAATGCCTCTTCAAGCCGTTCATGTCGTTCTTTCTGTTCTTCACTCTGTGCTTGTAGTTCGTTTTGTGCTTGCAGTAACTTCATAATTGCACCCAGAGACGGCACCTCCTGCCAATTTCACCTTCTTGTCTGTACACCTTCTGGCTCTATGTCGAAGATTTGCCTCACTACAGCACTTTTCTATCCCAGCTCCTGACAACTTGTAACGTCCTCATCCCACACTGCCACAGGCTCCAACATCAATACTTCACTATAGGAAGGACATCACCCAGTGAATTGTTCCTCGAAGGGTCAGCCTTTACATGTACACAAGATCAACTCAGGCGTCGTAATAACACAGGCTTCTTACGTTCGTAATCTTTGTTATCCAAGTGATTACACTATCTGCTTAACTAATTTCACAAGTGCCAGGGCCACACCAACTTCACGAGGCCACAAGTAAACTCACTCCTCTATTCTCTCCCCCATCCTTTTATAACATTCTCGGACGTTCTAGATACTCCTAGCAGCAACAGTTCCAAGTCGGGGTCATCCAAAATATTCCAGAGTTTTCTTACATTATGTGGCAGGAAATGCTTTAGCATACAAACTGAAAAAATATGAGTGGTACATAATTTAACAACCATCCAAATAAAACATTATAGGGAGAGAAAAAAATAAAAATTAATGCATAACTTTACAAAATACCTCCATTCACAGCGGCAGGCTACCTGGTACCTCTAACTAACAACTAAAAATGTGTGAACTATCTGGAATTTTCCACTACCACCTAGCTAGCACTCCTGCTTCTCAACACCTGTATATTACATACATCTCTGTCCTTTTTTACGCAAGGAAGAAGGAACCAAAGGCAAAAAGCCTGTAAGATTGTTTCCTCCATAAAAACAAAAAAAGCAATGACAAGATGGTTTTGCACCAGTTGCCTACAAGATTATACCAAGAAGTGCAGAATAAGTTCCAAAGGAAGAGGCGTTACGGATCTCCGAAGCCACTAAAAATATACAAAATCCCCTCTGCAATCACTCACATACTACCATAGTGTCATGGGAAGAGAAGGTAGTTGCGCAGACCGTTATTATTATCCTTGGAGTACTGAAGGAAAAGATGATGTTCCGGCACCCATTGGAACATTCATCTAAGCTCGTTCTGGTTCAATTATACTCGCCAGATTGGCCTTAAATTTTCAGTACCTACATTCCCTTCTGCGTGTTTACATTCGTTCATCAAGTGTAACTTCACCCTTTGGCCCGGAACTATTCTCACGGCGGCCTTGAGAATAGTTGCGACCTTGTGACAGCGAAGAATTGTTACTTGATTATAAAATTTCGTGGAGGTGTTGAGGGGTAGCCCATCATGAAGCTGACTAATTCTCAGAACAATAGGTTAAAATCAAGGTCAAAGGGCCAAGTCATATTGTGTTTGCCCCGTAACCTTGATCGTTGCCCTATTCTGCTCAAACATAGTAGGCTGTGTTACGAGCTGAAATATAACGTGCAATCCTGGGCAAAATGTGTTAACTTCCACCCGTTTAACAAGAGACCTACCTTCCAACATGTTTTGATACTAAATTGAAAGTGTGTGTGTGTGTGTGTGTGTGTGTGTGTGTGTGTGTGTGTGTGGATATACAAAATTTTTAATACTGAGGTAAATATTGTTATAAAGGTAAATTCTCTTGCCCTAGGTAATACATATGCAACGTCAGTGCAAGAAAATGTGGTTACTTAACACGAGAGAGAGAGAGAGAGAGAGAGAGAGAGAGAGAGAGAGAGAGAGAGAGAGATTCTGATAGAAACACACACACACACACACACACACACACAGAACAAGCCTGCATTCCATCAACAATTATAACTAATGCCTGCAATTTCGAGTGCTGCACACCTGCCAAATTTCCATTATAATACATGCAGGGGGACACATATGTAGCGCTCGTCTTCCACTCCACAGGGTGATTTCTCGTGTGTTGCGAGGACGGCTGTGTCAGCGTTATCAGTGTCCATCCTGCATCCTCTTCATATCCTCCTCACACTGCCACACTCACTCCCCTACCACAGACAACGTTATCAGTGTGTATCCTGCATATTCTTTCATTCCCTATTAACACTCTCACACTTATTTCCACACAACAGTCGGTGTTATCAGTGTCCATCCTGCATCTTCTATTCATATGATACTCACACTGCCACACCTACGTCCACAACACAGATAGCGTTATCAGTGTCCATCTTGCATTCTCTGTTCATTCCCTACTCACACTCTCATACTCACACTCAAACGAAAGACAGCGTTATCAGTGTTTTTTTTTTTTTCGTGTCCGACTGTGGGCAAAGGCTTCAGGGCCTATTTCTCGTGGGCAGTGACCTATCCCAAGGCCCAGTAGTCCTCCTACACCTCCGCATGTCACCACTTGGGCGCTAACACCCACCATCCTTATTGAATACATGCTAGGGCTGTCTCATACAGGACTGGTGTATTGGTATTAGTGGGGGTATTTTTAGATCAGGAAAGCCTGCTTTTAGGAAATACAAATCCTTAAACTGTTCCATGCCCCAGTTGGGATTCGAACCTGGGTTCATAAGGACTGCAGGCCGCCTCTCTACCGATTCAGCCACCGCCTCCGCCATCATTTGTCCCTGCATCATTTGTTCATTCCCTACTCACACTCACATCCTCACCACAGACAGCGTTATCAGTGTTTATCCTGCATCATCTATTCCCATCTTACTCATATTTCACACTGACGCCCACACCACAGGCAGCGTTACCAGTGTCCATCCTGCATCACCTATTCATTCCCTACTCACACACCCACTCCCTCACCACTGACAGCGTTACCAGTGTCCATCCTGCATCACCTATTCATTCCCTACTCACACACGCTGAAGCCCACACCATCCTGCATCTTCTTTTCATTCCTTACTCACACCGCCACACACTCACGCCCACACCGCCATACACAGCAGTCCCTGCAAAGCAAAAGATACCACCAGCTATTTTTCAAGTGCAGCGCTATTCCCTGTAATATATCCCTCATACTTACACTTTTATTTACATTTACAGTGTCAAATAATGGCTGATAACAGAGACTCCTGCCCCGTGATGACCTTCCCCTTGGCCCCGAAGATCCAGCACGAACTACAGACGAAATTCGGATCTTTACATAAGGGACTGTTGGAGGTTGGACCAGGGCGGTACCTCCTGCCACAGCACTGCAGATTGTACCTTGATAAATATGCCCAGTTCAGGTGAGTAGATTTGAGAGAAAGAGAGAGAGAGAGAGAGAGAGAGAGAGAGAGAGAGAGACTTGGGGGAGAGAAGTGAGTCTATGATCTTTACACACACATACAAGGAGAGAGAGAGAGAGAGAGAGAGAGAGAGAGAGAGAGAGAGAGAGAGAGAGAGAGAGAGAGAGAGAGAGAGAGAGAGAGAGAGAGAGAGAGAGAGAGAGAGAGAGAGAGAGAGAGAGAGAGAGAGAGAGAGGGGGGGGGGGGTGCAGGGAACGGTCTAATGCTATGAATTTCGTTAACGCAGACTTACCCGTCGATATGTCATAAAAACACCCCTGCTAAAACCAATACACTAAGTCCTGTATGCAACAGCACTACAATGTATTCAGTATAGACGGTGGCTCTACCATGTATTCAGTATAGACGGTGGCTCTACCATGTATTCAGTATAGACGGTGGCTCTACCATGTATTCAGTATAGACGGTGGCTCTACCATGTATTCAGTATAGACGGTGGCTCTACCATGTATTCAGTATAGACGGTGGCTCTGCCATGTATTCAGTATAGACGGTGCCTCTGCCATGTATTCAGTATAGACTGTGGGCGTTAGCTCCAAAGTGGTAACATGTGGAGGTGTATGATACGTAGGAGGACTGCTGGGCCTCATGGAACGGACGCATTAAAAAAAAAAAAGACCTACTTCATATACAGTACCTCACTGGCAGCAGTATTATCCAGACTGAATCTTCCTCATCATTGATCCTGCCATCTTCCCCACTCCACCTTCAGTTCATCCCCAATCCACATCCACCATCCGTTATCCCCCTACCCTACCCTCATTTAGAGTGACGTGTAGGTTGTTGAGCAGACCCAGTAACCGCAGGCAAGCAACCACTCTCCACCCAGTTAATAAGGGCACCATAGAGGGCAGCACATCACTCCATAGTTGTATTATACGGTTGTCACCCAGAAGTGTAAACAATTTACTGGTTTAAAGGATACCATTACATTTGTCAGTCAGGTTAGAGCCACCTGAAGTTGAAAGAGTAGCAGTAACAGTGACAGCAAGGATGGGAGTAACAGGAAGAGAGGAGAGCAGACACAGAAAATGAATGATGAAGGTGAAGGAGGATGTAAGCAGCACTACATTAGGTGAGTGGATGATGGTCGCCACCGCCTACCTACCACCGTGACGTGTAGGTAAATAAGATATACCGAATTTCTAACGATGGGGAAAAATCAAAGATCTAAAGAGTATATGACTAGTGATGACTAACTTTACTAGGGCTCTCACCACAGCCACCAAGAATTACCATGAATCCTCCGTGATATTACCATAGATGCAATAGAATTGCCTTAAAAACCCCAGGTGTTATATATATATATATATATATATATATATATATATATATATATATATATATATATATATATATATATATATGGAGCCTCTGTGTTAGTGTTAAAGTGTGCTTTTTTGTACATTGAAGAACGAGGGTTCGCGCCCCGTCAGGGTAATATACTTTGGGAACGTTCTTCTGGCCACGTACTGCATTGGCGGACATCAGGGGTGCCGTGGTTGAACCAGTGTCGCGTACTATAAAGTATGTTTGCACCCAGTCGGCTTCCGTGGGCCGATTACATTTGGTTCACAGTCTACACACACATCCAAAGCCACTCCAACACTACAATACACTTACAAGCACTTCTCACCCTACATACAATCTCTACGAGACAGCCTAAGCCACTTGGTAGAGATACATTGGCTGTATCGTCCCCGCTTCGGTTGGGATAGGCCGGTCCTGATGAGATTATATATATATATATATATATATATATATATATATATATATATATATATATTGTTACGGAACAGAGAAAGATAATGTACACTTTAAGTGAGAATACGAAGAGTCACTACTGTCCCGTAAAGTTCCAGGTTCAAAACAAAAGAGTTAGGTAAAATTACAAGTTAAAGTTTAATGCTTAAACTAACAACAAAACATTCAGGACTCATAAGGATAATGTAATGGCAAATAAACAGGTTAAATATATGGTTAACTGCAATAGCCTCTATTAACACGAAATTAGCAAGAGTAAATTTATCTAAGTCAGCCCTGATAAAATGAGATACCAGATAATACTCAGTGAATGCCAGATAAATAATTACAGATACAAACTATTATCAAAAATGACTGACATAAAGAACCCCACACGAATTACAAAAACTTCACTAGGCCTACAAATTAAACTTATGCTATACAGTACAAGAAAAAATGCAACAACAGTTATACTCAAATTACACACAGCTGCTAGATGGTTGGAGATTTCTTGAGCACTCACAATAATATCTGTACAGGGGAGGACAGAGATGTGAACAAAATGAGGAGCAGATCTAAGTGGCAATGATGCAGAGACTGAGCTCATTATATAGGGGCCAGGAGAGCTTGATACAACTTGTAATGAGGACGCGCAAATGAAGCCATGGGGACAAAGAGATGACAATCCCGCAAAGTATAACAGAGATGTCGACTTACTCTACTATAACGGTAGAAGGGGGGGACTGAGGCAGAACACGCTCGTGATCAAACATGCAGCAACTGTGCGTTAAAATTACACAAAGGATGATGAAATCATAGGCTATGTAACACCTCCCCACAAAGAAAAAAGAAATTTACAAAGGAAATTTCTTATTACTCTAAAACAATCTGTATATGGCATTACAGACCATGCAAAGGTCTTTCCTAATATTACAAAACATGAGATCTCCCTAGCACGTTCAGTCATAGGTACTTGCCAGTATCCCTTTAACAAATCAAACTTACTTATGTACCTAGCCTTTCCGATCTTGTCTATGCAATCTTCCACACGAGGGAGAGGGTAAGTGTCTGTTTTAGTTATCTGATTAACACGTCTGTAGTCGATGCAAAACCTCTGTGACCCACCTGGCTTAGGGACTAGAGTGACAGGAGAACTCCACTCGCTCTGACAGGGCTCAATCATCTTGTGGTCCAACAGGTAGCCAAGCTCCTTCTGGATGAGAGGAACTTTCACTGGGTTCACACGGTAAGGAGGCAATTTAATTGGCTTTGCGTCTCCAACATCGACATCATGCATCAACACAGTGGTTCTTCCTGGAGTGGCACGGAACACTTTGGGTACTCCTGCAGTAATGCTGAAAACTCCTGCCTTTCCTTGGGAGGTAGATGAGAAAGCTTAGTCTGGAGATCATTCATGATATCAGGATTCTTCCCCAAACTATCACTCAGGCTCATACTGCATGGGAGAGCTTCACTTGCAGACTCAGGTGGAACAGCTACAGTGCAGACTGGATTATTTTCGTCCCGCCTGTGATATAATTTTAGCATGTTGATGTGACAAAGTTGCTTGCTCTTTCTACGATCTGGTGTGGCGATGACATAGTTGACATCACTGAGTTTCTTCTCCACGAAATAAGGGCCACTAAACTTGGCTTGAAGAGGTTGCCCATGAACTGGTAGCAGAATCAAAACCTGATCTCCTGGCTGAAAGTGGCGTAACCTGGACTTCTTATCATACCAAGTCTTCATCTTCTCCTGAGCAGCTCCTAAATTCTCTCTCGCCAGCTGTAAAGCAGTGGACAGCCGTTCTTTGAAATTCATCACATACTCCAGCAGGTTGACGTCATCTTCCTCCGACAGCCAGCATTCCTTGAGTAGCTTAAGGGGTCCTCTTACTTCATGGCCAAACAGTAGTTCAAAAGGTGAGAAGCCCAGTGATTCATTTGGAGATTCTCTTGCGGCAAACACAACGAACGGAAGACCTTTATCCCAGTCTTTCTGATGTTCCAAACAGTATTTCTTGAGCATCGATTTGAGTGTTTGATGATATCTCTCCAACGCTCCTTGGGTCTGGGGATGGTAAGCTGAAGACGTGATCTGGGTGATGCCCAACTCTTTCAGAGACTGCTTGAAAACATTCGACATGAAATTACTTCCCCGGTCTGACTGTACCTCCTTGGGCAGACCAAACTTTGTGAAGAACCCTAGCATTTCCTTAACCACGTTCTTTGCTGAGATGTTTCTAAGTGGAATGGCTTCAGGATAACGAGTAGCCATATCAATCATGGTCAACACATAAGAAAATCCTGAAGAAGTCTTAGGAAGAGGGCCCACAATATCCACCAACACACGGGTGAAAGGCGCCTCAAAAGGAGGAATGGGAACTAGAGGTGCAACCTTTTCGGTCTGATTACACTTCCCCACAACTTGACAGGTGTGACAAGACTTACAATACCAGGAAACATCCCTGAAGATACCTGGCCAGTAGAAGTGTTTCAAAATGCGTGCCACAGTCTTCCTCACTCCAAGGTGTCCTGCCAAACTGGAATCATGAGCCACTCTAATGATATCCTGCCTACAAACACGAGGGATGACAACTTGATGTACAACCTCCCATTCACAGTCGGCTGATGCTGTTGGGGGTCTCCACTTCCTCATAAGTACTCCTGACTTTACATAATAACAAGTAGAAGCACCGGCTGACTCTTCTTCACTGTAAGCAGAGTTAGCTAGACCTTTCAACTCAGGGTCAGCAACCTGCAACTCAACCAACTCTTGACGAGACAAATTATCAACACTACGGGGTACTGCCTCATCTGGTGAGTGGTCCAAATTAGCAAGAAAAGTGTCAGCTAGGATAACATCATCATCATCCTCTAAATCACCGGTAACTTTAGACTTAGCCCTAGTGACAGCACATGCAGGGAACACATCAGGGACATCACAATCCTAGGTCGCAGCCACTGGCTCACTAGACAACTGAGGAGCTGGACACACTTGACTTCCACCAATATCATTTCCAAGTAAGAAAGTTACACCTGACATTGGGAGTGTCTCAACCAACCCAACCATAACAGAACCATTAACAAAACCAGACTCTAAATTCACTCTGCACAGAGGAACAGAGAAGTAATTATTCCCTACACCTTGTAAGATTACAGTTTCATCAGAGGAATTAACATTAGAGCCTAGAACACTGGTCAGCATAAGGGATTGGCAAGCACCTGTATCACGATATATTTTAACTGATTTCCTGTCATTACTGTCCATAGGACTGACAAAACCATCAGACAGGAAATTAGCACATGAACTCTTGAGAGTGTCACCCACGTTACTGCTCAAGAGGAGCTCCATCATGAGAATTTAAGTTACCCCTCAAAGCAGGTTCAGTTAACTCAGTTAAAGAATTCTGGGAACTCTCAAGAGTGGACACTAGACCAATTGACTGAATATTTAAAGACTCCTTTTTGTTCACATCACGCTGTCTCCTGAAACATCTCTCCGTAGTATGACCAAGCTTACTACAATAAGTACATTTACTTTTCTGAAATCTAGAGGTGAAGCTGGTATTTACTTCCTGGAGAAACATCATCTTTATTCTCTTTCCTGTTACCTGTACTCTGAGTAGAGGCAACGTACTTACTCTCAGCTTTCCCTTTTTCTCTAGAATATCTCTTGTGAGTGAGAACATACTCATCAGCTAAAACTGCAGCATCAGACAAATTATCTATTCTTTTTCTCATCAAGATATAGGCTTACATCTTTACTAATACACCTTTTGAAGTCCTCCAGCAAAATCATCTGCTTAAATTTGTCAAAATCAGAATCCACATTCTTAGAATTTAACCACTGCTCTAACAAATCTTCTTTGATTTTTGCATACTCAACATGGGATTGCTTATCTTGCTTGTATGTTGTCCTAAATTTTACTCTATAAGCTTCAGGAACAAGCTCATAGGCCTTAAGAATCAAGCTCTTAACTACATCATAATTATCAGACTGATCCTGAGGCAAAGATGCATAAGTTACTTGAGCTTATCGGTGAGAACAGTTTGAAGGAGTACTGGCCAATACTCCTTAGGCCAATTAAAACCTGTAGCTACCCTCTCAAACAACTGAAAATACTTTGTTAAATCAGATTCATTAAAAGGAGGGACAAGTTTAACATTTTTAGCCACATCAAAATCATCAGAGCTAGATGATCCAGTTCCACCTTGTTTCATGCGATACTCATGGTCTGCCTGAATCCTGGCAAGTTCAATTTGTGCCTGAGCCTGTACCTGTGCCTCTTCAATACGAGCCTGAGATTCCGCCTCCTTAGCCTGAGACTCAGCCTCCTTAGCACGTGCTTGAAATTCAGCTTCCTTCACACGAGCCTCCTGCAGGGCTAGCTGTAACTTAGCTAATTCAATCTGCGTTTGCTCATTTGGAGGAGTTACATTAAACAAGCTTTCATTAATCATGTCAACAATCTGATCTTTAGAATGATGAGAGCGAACAACAATTCCCAATTGTTGAGCAACAAGCTTAAGTTCATTCTTTGTTCTGTTTTCTATATCACACACTGCACATTTGACAAAAAATCTTTGGCTTCATCAAGTGTAGAAATAGTAGCCATCATGAATATATCACAGTCACAAAATATCAAACAATATCCTTATGATAATATCCTGAATATCCTGATATGAGGTCGCCAAATTTATGTTACGGAACAGAGAAAGATAATGTACACTTTAAGTGAGAATACGAAGAGTCACTACAGTCCCGTAAAGTTCCAGGTTCAAAACAAAAGAGTTAGGTAAAATTACAAGTTAAAGTTTAATGCTTAAACTAACAACAAAACATTCAGGACTCATAAGGATAATGTAATGGCAAATAAACAGGTTAAATATATGGTTAACTGCAATAGCCTCTATTAACACGAAATTAGCAAGAGTAAATTTATCTAAGTCAGCCCTGATAAAATGAGATACCAGATAATACTCAGTGAATGCCAGATAAATAATTACAGATACAAACTATCATCAAAAATGACTGACATAAAGAACCCCACACGAATTACAAAAACTTCACTAGGCCTACAAATTAAACTTATGCTATACAGTACAAGAAAAAATGCAACAACAGTTATACTCAAATTACACACAGCTGCTAGATGGTTGGAGATTTCTTGAGCACTCACAATAATAATATCTGTACAGGGAGGACAGAGATGTGAACAAAATGAGGAGCAGATCTAAGTGGCAATGATGCAGAGACTGAGCTCATTATATAGGGGCCAGGAGAGCTTGATACAACTTGTAATGAGGACGCGCAAATGAAGCCATGGGGACAAAGAGATGACAATCCCGCAAAGTATAACAGAGATGTCGACTTACTCTACTATAACGGTAGAAGGGGGGGACTGAGGCAGAACACGCTCGTGATCAAACATGCAGCAACTGTGCGTTAAAATTACACAAAGGATGATGAAATCATAGGCTATGTAACAATATATATATATATATATATATATATATATATATATATATATATATATATATATGTGTGTGTGTGTGTGTGTGTGTGTGTGTGTGTGTGTGTGTGTGTGCGTGCGCGCACGAACAAGTCAAAATAACGAGAACAGGAGAAAATATCTTTATAAACACAAGAAATTTGTATCTGAATATTATCGCTGACAACGAAGTTGGAGGAAGTTTTGTATTCACCAATGTTTGTCTCTTTGTCCACATGATATCTCCAAAAGTTCTCTATGAATTTCAACGAAATTTTGTGGAAGGGTAGGCCATGGGCCAAGAAAGAATTGATTAGATTTGGGGGCGGATCCGGATCTGGATCCGGAATATCCCGCACTATATCTCCAAAAGTTCTCAATGAATTTCAATAAAATTTTGTTCAAGAGTGGGCCATGGGTCATGGAAAAATTAATTAAATTTGGGGGAGGATCTGGATCCTATGTGTTCCACACAATACCCCCACGGATCCGGCAGTGACATTGGCGGATGTATGCACTCTCAGAGTGCTTTCTAGTTGATAATGCACTCAAGTTCTGAGCTAAATAAAACATATATATATTTTTTTTTAACAACAAAAAAATATTTCAAAGAGAAAAATAATCAATAAAATTTTTCCAACAGTTTTCCTACATTCATCATCAGCTGCATTACTTACTACATTCTTTAGAGCAGGGTGAAGATGGTTATCCAGCTGCAAGTGAGCACTGGATACACCAATTCTTTTTTTTAGTCCATATTTAGTGTGCAGTATGCTAACCAGGCTTGTACCTTTAAGTGCATTTCTCAGGTCAGTCTAACTACGTCTTAAGTGAAAAGTCTCTCTGCTGAAGCATTTGAGTGTGGCAAGATTAATGCATATTCTGTTACCTTAGAAAGACTGGGTAATCGTTGTTTTCCATTAACATCAGTCAACAGAAGCTGAGCATTGAGCATTTCGGTTATGGCAGAGAATAGTACGTTTAAGAATGTCAGGGTTAGGTGCTTTCACTTGACTATGTACTTTCACTTGACTTGGTTAGGTTAAGTTAGGTTGGTAAGGTTAGGTTCGGATATTTATTGATATTCGTAGACTAGGTTTATGTGTTTTGACGATTTTTACCTTAATTACTGTGGCAAAATACGAAAGTGTTCTCGTCCGTAAAATATGTCTTAGAATAGTCTAAACTATTCAGAAGAAAAAGTACTAAAGGCTTGGCTAAAAGTATATATTTACCCAAAATTATTCCGCTGTTGAATTCAGAATTATATCATGATCAGTACACTACCATTAGGCTACTCACTGCAGTTTCCAACCCCTTAACCGCGGGTTAAGACTTCATAAAATGCCGGAGGAAAGACAGTACACTGACGATTAGCACACCATAACACTGCTACTGGAAAGCCTGCGAATCTGGGCTTGGAAATCGGAGCACTCACCGCACTGGCTGGCTGTGTGGACAGTGTAGTGCGAGTGGACGAGACAGCAGAGATAAGCAGCCGGTCTCGTTCGACGTAGTAGTGTACCGTATGGAGTATGGCCTGCCAGGCCCGGCCACCATGTGATGTAACCGTGTATATTGCCGTTGTTCGTGGCCATTATACCAGATTTTTTTTTTTTAATATAATGATATTGAATGCATGATGTACTTTAAAATTATCAAAATTACCTTAGATTTTACCACCATAATGCCCTGAAATACCTCAGAATTACCTAAAAAATTCCATTACCTCAGATTTCCTTAGATGAGTCATAATTACCCAAGCAAAGGTAATTACCTTAAAAGTGAGAGCCCTGTTATGTCTTTACAGTAAATATGCAGTTGAGTTTTAACGTGGTTCTTCAAATGTTGGAGCTTTTCTCTCCTTCCCTCCCTCCTTCCCTCCCACCCTTGCTCTCACTCTCTCTCTCTCTCTCTCTCTCTCTCTCTCTCTCTATCTATCTATCTATCTATCTCTCTCTCTCTTTCTTCTTCTTCTTTATCTTGTACCTGCCATTTCTGGGAGGTCCAAGAGAGAAAAAAAAATCCTCATGTAAGACGTAGGACTAAAGATACCCCATCAAGAATTCAGGTTATTAAAAAGACTCCAACGACGACTGGGTACTTTATTGGAAGAGGGCTGTGCTACACTCTCGGAGTCTAGTTGTGCTCTGTCTCTCCTAATTTCGTGGAGGGGAAGGTACAGTACGTGTGCTTCAGTTCACCAGTCCGTTAGGCTGGGTTAAGGAATATCTCGGACTTGTATGCGTAAAACAGTCTTCTCATCGTTCTCTTCCTTAGTTTGCAAATTTTGCGACAGGAAACTCTTATCGCCAGTTAGCTCATTTTTTTATGTTTTACAGGACGAATTTTTCCTACGATTTTCATTTTTCTTGCCCAGGTTTCGGCCAGATGACGTAGTGGTGATGACGTTTCCCCGCAGCGGCACGACGTGGACGCAGGAGATGGTGTGGTGTATGACGCATGACCTTGACTTCACCACAGCCATTGATACGCAACTCAGAGAGAGATCCCCCTTCCTTGAGTAGGTACCAACATCACTTGATTCTGCTTCACTGGTAGTGGCAGTAGTTGTATAACCTTGACTGACCTGTGCAGCTGAGATGTGTGGGGTGAGTAGGGTGTGTTTGATTCGCGGCTGCTGGTTGGCCGCCGATGATTTAAATGTACAGCTTTTCTTATTTTAGCACATATATATATGTATTTTTCATTTGCCTACAGTATAAGCAGCCAGTTGAAATATGGAATAATTTCCGAAGCTACAGAGGTCAAAATTAGCTTTAAAAGTTTACTGTTATCAAAGAAAATAAAAGTTGATTATAAAATTTTAGAAAACGATGAATGACTTTGGAAGTTAATTATCCACCCACGGTGTACACCCACGTCCGCACGTTGCACTGAATCCACCCACGGTGTACACCTACGTCCGCATGTTGCAGTATAATATCCACCCACGTAGTACACGTCCGTCCGCATGTTGTACTACAGTACATGCCTGCATTTACTTCAGTGACATCATCGGCGGCCAATCAGCAGCCGCAAATCAAACACACCCTACTTGCCCCACACATCTCAGCTGCACGGGTCAATCAAATAGACTAAGAGTAGTAGTAGTAGTGGTTGTGATGGTGGTGGTGGTAGTAGTAATAGTAGTAGTAATGGTGGTGGTGGTGGTGGTGGTGGTGGTAGTAGTAGTAGTAGTAGTAGTAGTAGTAACATGGGAGCAGTTGTAGTAGTAGTAGTAGTAGTAGTAGTGGTGGTGGTGGTGGTGGTGATGGTAGTAGTAGCAGAAGTAGTAGTAGTAGTAGTAGTAGTATTTGTAGTAGTAGTAGCGGTGGTAGTAGTAGTAGTAGTAGTGATGGTAATAGTTGTAGTAGTAGTAGTAGTACTCTTAGTCTATTTGATTGACCTGTGCAGCTGAGATGGATGGGGCAAGTAGGGTGTGTTTGTTTCGCGGCTGCTGACTGGCCGCCGATGATGTCACTGAAGTAAATGCAGGCATGGATTACGGACGCAGATGTACACCATGGGTGGATATTATAGTGCAACATGTGGACGTAGGTGTACACCGTGGGTGGATGTAGTGCAACATGTGGACGTAGGTGTACACCGTGGGTGGATGTAGTGCAACATGTGGACGTAGGTGTACACCGTGGGTGGATATTATAGTGACTTGTGGACGTAGGTGTACACCGTGGGTGGATGTAGTGCAACATATGGACGTGGGTGTGCGCAATGGGTGGATAATTTGCCTCCAACCTCACTCATCGTTTTCAAACACTTTATAATCAAGCATAATTTTCTTTGATAACAGTAAACTTTTAAAGCTGATATTGACCTTTTCCTCTTTGGAAATTATTCCATATTTAATCTGGCTGCTTGTATTGAGAAGACAATATAAAACTATAACTATACAGGTGTTAAAATAAGAAGAGGTGTACATTTGCATCATCGGCAGCCAATCAGCAGCCGCGATTCAGACACACCCTACTCGCCTCATACATCTCAGCTGCACAGGTCAGTCAAACAGGGTATGGCACTATAGTCAATTTTCTTCCAGCTGATGATCCACTTTCGTGAATGTGGCACCTGCGCACTCCTGCCCCGTGATTGGTTGGTTTCAATTTAATTACTGAAGTATATTTAAAATAATGTACCAAATACTCCAATTCTCACAAATGCTGTTTTGCATTGTCATTGTACTATACAAAGAGACATCAAACGAGTATGTATCTGTGCTTCACCCAAACGGACAATGAATTTGGGGTCAACCCCCAGTTAGCGGTAGGGGGGGCAACGTCAGGTGGGTCGGGCCGAACATTTCAAATGGGCATAAAATCGTCAATTTTCACCAGATTTACTCCAAACTTGATATGTGTCATCTTTGACTAGATTTCCTGCTGTGTTTATACGCCAGCACTAAAATGACTGCCCAGGACGGGTTTGCTGTGCATTGGCACCGCTTATTGTTTGTCTGTACTCTTACGTCTTTTGATTTTTCATTGATTCATGTCATATTCTTGTTGATCAGGACTACGTAACGCCTCTCCCTTAGCGATTTCTTTTGCCTATCAACTAACACGTCAACATCATAGTAAATTAGAACTGTTGCTTAGTCTCCTTTGTCCTCCATTGAGTAAGTATGAGGGACGCCTTCCCACGGTGACACTGAAATGGACAGGTCACTCCCCTGCCTGTTTATACAAAATTTTGTCCCTCAAATCTCTCCCTATCCCCGAAAGGAGAATGGTGAACGAAAAGAGCAGGACTACTACTAGTACAGCTACAACTACTGCTACTAATACTGCTGCTGCTGCTACTACTACTACTACTACTACTACTTTTTCAAAAAATCACCTCCATCCGTTGGGGAACTACATTGTGAAGATCAAAACCAACCTTCCTAATACAGTTCACCATTTGGAGTTGTAATGTGAAGGTTAACACTAACCCTCACACTACTAGTACTACCACCACCACCACTACTACTACTACTACTACTACTACTACTACTACTACCACAGTTTGGCATAGACGTTTGGAACTGGAGGGGTTAAATACAGTCTTCATTGTTTTACTGGAAAACAAGTCAATACTTTGGCTCTACATCCTTTTCCACAACCTGGCCTAAAATTGCCGTGTTTCCGTCCTGAATGCTGAGTTGTAACAGTGGGTAAATACTAGAATAGGATGCTGATCACGAAGAAGTGCCGTGTAAAAGACGTAGCATTGCCCTTTTTCTGTCCCTGAACTACGAGAAATAAGCTGCGAAAGGACGGACATTTGGGCCAAGTTAAGGTGAAGGGAGTATATGTGTATATTTTCGTCCTTTTTCAGCTTATATCCAGTTGTTCAATGATAGAATAATATAAATGCCACGGTGCTGCATTCTTTCCACGTCACTTCCTCGTAACTAACACCATATTCTAGTGTTCATATTCTGTTACAACTCCACATTGTAGTTGGAGGGGGTAATTTTGCGCCAGGTTAAACAGGGTATAGATATTATACTCTTCTAACGCTAATTTCGCCTAAACTTGCCATTTCTCCATCTTGGCTGTGGGGGTGTAACAATAGATCAAGATTACGATATGGTGCTTGTCATGAGGAAGTGCTATGTAAAGGATGTAGAGATACAGAACAGTAATTTTTTGTCACTGAGCTAGGATTAACACTAGAATATGGCGCTAGTCATGAAAAAGTGGTGTGTAAAGGATGGAGAGGAGAGAGAGAGAGAGAGAGAGAGAGAGAGAGAGAGAGAGAGAGAGAGAGAGAAACTGACAACGATCCTTTTTTTCAGATATGACTCACTTTCCCATCCAGATTTTCCCCGGCCCAGTTTTCTGGTTGACAGTTTTTTAAAGCAACATCCAGACGTGGACCCGGGCACCAATGGGGTATTTTTGGCCCATGCTGAGTCCATTGCTTCTCCTAGAATAATCAAAACCCATCTGCCCTTCTCACTTCTCCCGCCATCCATTCTTGAGAGCTGTAAGGTGGGTGACGTACTCTCTCTCTCTCTCTCTCTCTCTCTCTATGGCGGCATAACCTTAAGCTTCGCTATTTATATGATGAAGCTTCTTGTTTTCACCAGTATTATTTTTCTTTGCACTTTTCTCTTCACTCTTGATGACATTACACATGAAGGAACTCTAAGGTAACCCAAGTCCTTATGCCAAATATAAATGACGTTGAACTATTTTTAAAGGTGGTATACTCAGTTTTATTCTAATAACTACATATTTGAAAATTAAATATCTCACAAACTAATTGAGATACAGCTATTTGGTTGAAGATCTTTTGATAAAAATATTTCCTGAATCATTTTGGCTTCATATTTTGCCATTTAGCCTAGTGGAAAGTACCGAATTCAAATCTGCCCAGTTTTTTCTTTGCAACAAGTTTTAGGGAAAATCACAACAGCTTTTAAGAATTACATTTCCATATATACAGCTCTGGTCCCTCTTTTGATCTGAAAGGATTATGGTTACAGTTAAGCATACGGTTAGCTAGTTATTGAGACAAAAGTAAAATTTACATATGAGTTCTTCGACACCTTTGTTTCAGATCCGTTGTTGATGCTACAGAAGTAGTTATCTTAGGGTCTTCAGAGCTTGTTCATATTGCACATACCTTCTATACCATCACCAGGATCATTGCTGATGCCGGGAGGAGTAGAGAGAACAGAAAGAGATCGAGGACCGGATGAGCAACGATGGATGAAGCATGTGCTACTGCCTACAACCCACTGAAGTGGTGCAAATTGCAGACCTCAGTCTCTAGGAACAGTGGTTTGGTTCAACATCAGGACGGGTACGCTTTCATCAAGCGCCAGGATACTGGCGCTCATGTTTTCATGCACCGCCAGGCAGTTGTTGCACCAAACCGATGGCATCTCCAGCGCTCCCTCAGGGATGGTGAGCCGGTGGAGTTTTGTCTCTTTGGGACTCCCAAGGGTCCTGAGGCTCGGAATGTTACTGGACAAGGAGGCATGGCCATGCAGGGTTCTACCTATGCACGGCGGCATCTCATGGCCCAGGGACGCCAGGTCAGGGATCCTGTGAGTCCTGGGGAGATAAGCACCGTTGTGGAGATGTGCATCGCGATGAGAAAGTTTTTTGTGGGGGTGACAAGGAGGCTTTGCGATTTCTTCTCCCCAAATCTTTGAGGAGAATGGGCTGCCTCGCCTTGTCATCCTCTAGTGATTGGCTCATGATGTACACTCTGTTCCTTGCCGATGAGAATGCCGGGCCAGCCAGCTGCAACCTGCTACCCCCTGCATGACACTGCGGAAGTGGCTGAAGCTGGATGCTCCATTTAATTGGAAGACTGCCAACCAGATCACTGACCTGGCACTGGAGTTGGACACGGCTACGACCACGGCTGAAGTACACCACCTGCTGTCGGAGACAGAAGAGGGTGGGACTATTCTGCCTCTGTGTCCATGGCCGAGGATGTGTCGACCTGCTCCTCGGCTGGGGAGGAGGTCGATGAGTCCTTCCCTCCTTAGGCAGAGTAGAAAATCCATCTTGCCCTGCTATTGTGGAGTACAAAGATTGGCTAGATGAATCTTCTTTCCATCACTCTTCATACATATGCCGCCCACACCCAGTCGTATCAGCTCGAAGCCACAACCTACTCCAACCTCTGTGATCTGCTACAGGCGGCTGACCTGGGTGAGTGGATTGCACCCATTCTGATTGTGAGGGGGGAGGAGGTATGTCTAGCCGATATACAGTACGAGCATTTTACTTCATGCTCCTACCCCGCTTGGCCCCCTAGATTGGCCGATATGTGTGGTGCTTGAGCTTGCTGGTGACTTGCTTTCCCAGTCCTCCTGGGCATTATGCCCCAGATACTGGGCGATGGCCATAAAGACATAACTAAAAAAATACATTAATAGTTATGGCGAAGCTTCCTTGTTGTGGCTCCACAATAAGATTAGGTAATTAGTTTTAATCTATTTTGCTCTCTCTCTCTCTCTCTCTCTCTCTCTCTCTCTCTCTCTCTGTCACTGTTAGTCTTGATCTACTTTGCTTTCTACCGTAGTCGACAAATACAGACTTAGGCAGTCTAATTTTACTTTTGAAATCTGAATCATGGAGATGAAGATGATGATGATGATGATAATGATGATGATGATGATGGTTTACATTTTCATTCGCAGGTGATATACGTGGCTAGACATCCGGGTGACGTGTGTGTGTCTTACTACCACCTTCAAAGACTCTTCAAGCAAGTGAATTTCAAAGGCGACCTGGAAGAGTTCCTGGATTTGTGGTGCCGAGATTTAGGTAAAAAGAGAGAGAGAGAGAGAGAGAGAGAGAGAGAGAGAGAGAGAGAGAGAGAGAGAGACTGAGGAATGGGACTTTGCAGAAATTAATAAACTGATTGTTGATGTTGATTTTAATGCGGTTGAAAGGTATAGTTTGCAGTAATCCTTCTTCTTCATTTTCTTCTTCTCGTCCCCCTGCCTCTCTTTATTCTTCTCCCACGCCTTCATCTTCTTTACCCTTTTTTCTTTCTTTCTACTTCTTCTCCTTCCTCTTCTTCTCTACAGTTCTGCAAGGGCCATACTGGAGTCACTTAAGCGAGGCATGGGCAAAACGCACCCACCCAAACCTCCTCTGGCTATACTACGAAGACATGAACAAGGATCTGCTGAGGGAACTTCAGCGCCTGGACCACTTCCTCGCCACAGGCCTGACGGAAGACGAGCTGTTGCAGGTGGCCCAGCATTCCAGCTTTGCCAACATGAAGGCCAGACCTGCCACTAACATCAGTCTCATCCCGGAATATCCTGAACTGGTGCCGGGAGAGGCTGAGTATGTGAGGAAGGGTGAGTTTAATTAGCGTCGTTGTTGTCATCATAATCTTAATCATCCTCTTTTTATTTATCATCGTCAGTCATCAAATCTTTGTCATCATTATAATTGTTATTGTCTTCATTACCATCATAATCATCATCATCGTCCATTGTCATTGTCACGTTTGGCATCATTATCATTATTATTTCCTTCAGTTCCAAAAACATCTTCGTCTGTCGTCGTTGTCGTCATCCTTTTTCATCATCATTATTGTCATCATCATCATCATCATCATCCCTGTCTTCATCTTAGTGTTCATCATCATTGTCGTTACATCATCATCATCATCATCATCATCATCATCATCCCTGCCTTCATCTTGTTCATCATCTTTGTCGTTACGTCATCAATATCATCATCATCATCATCATCATCATTGTCATCATCATCATCATCATCCCTGTCTTCATCTTAGTGTTCATCATCATTGTCGTTACATCATCATCATCATCATCCCTGTCTTCGTCTTGTTCATCATCTTTGTCGTTACGTCATCAATATCATCATCATCATCATCATCATTGTCTTCGTCGTAGAGTTCATCATCATTTTCGTCACATCATCATCATCTTCACTCACCTCATTAATGGATGCAAGCCAGTGAGACAAAATAGGTTAAGCATGTCAGGTTGAATGACCAGGTTACAGTATGCTAAGCTGGGCATACAACGATACACAAGATGGATGGTATATTGCACCCTTGTATCGTGTGGTCCTGGCTCAGTCTGCTGGTATGGGGAAAGCAGAAATTTTGGTTCATCATGAGACTACTAATCAACCATGCAGTCAGTGAAAGCAAAATAGTGGACAGTATTAAGGATGTAAAGATTTATAGGAAGTAGTAAATATGTAGAAATGGGGGAGAGCGAGGGGGAGACCGAGGATGAAAAGGAGGGATGTTGTGGAGAGGTATATAAGACAGGAGGATGTGAGCTGGGGGGAGGTAAGCGAAATTCCAGAGGACTGGATGACATGGAGGCTATTTGTTTGTGGGTACCCCTTACGGGATTAAGGCGTCTGGCTATTTATGGATAAACAGAAAAGATTTATGGGAAGTAGAAACTTTACGCTGACTCAGCCGTCCCAGCAACACATGGACCTATATTGTCACTGCGTAAGGAAGCTCCCTAACACCTCTTCCTAAGTGATTTATTTTGGGTTATGTCTGGTTAATATTCTTTTGTACGTCATTTTTGCAGAGTATGGTGATGGTAGAAGTATTTATATAACACTGAAGAGTACAGTAAGGTATAATAAACAAACCACTTAGGAAAAGGCGTTAGGGACCTTCCTTAACTAACAAGAATACGGGTCATTGTGTAATATATGGACCATCCTTTACTAGAAATAGGTAGATATAAGCTGGGTGAGATTAAGGTGAGCCCACAGATAAAGGTGAAATAGCATGTTTTACCTGACAAAGATCCATAACCCTTTGCAGCTCAGTTGATGGCCAAGTGAAGGCAGATTGGAAGGTCAATTTAACTATTAATGAAGGAGGCTCATGTCCACCTCATTACTAAATTTCATATAAATTCACGCAACCGCGATTTAATTTTCAAGTTGTAGTAGTGGCCCAGTTCCATCAGGTGAAATTACACTGAGTATTGTATGTTCTCAGTGGCAGTGTTCTCAGTGTTCATCCTGTGTTCTTCTCTCCCTACAGGTGCCACTGGGGACTGGGTCAATCGCTTCACTCCCCAAATGAAGGCCAAGTTCCAGGTACCATACTCACAAATTTTCTTGAGCATAATCTGAGTATGAGATTGTTACTTTATGCTTTTACATCCACTCCTGACACTTCATAGCCAGTCTTGAGTTGGTATTAGGATGAAAAATTTATACCAAAGACAATGATCTGTGATATTACTGAACCACAGCGATAGAGATTTGTTTATTCCAAAAATTTACTTGGATCTGTTATTCTTCTCCAGGCTTGGGTGGGGACGGGGAGTAAGGCAGTCGAGGAGGTGCCACCTAGGTACACCCAAGGACAAAAGTTCACTTAACATTACACCTGTTCTGCTTCCCACTCTCCTCTGTTGGCTGTTCAAATGCTGAGAAGCCTGGTCTGTTTCTCTGCCTATAAATAATGCCCTCCAATCTAAGCTATTAGTTGAGGAGGGTTGGGTGATGTCCTGCTCTGAGTGTAGCTACTGCAGGTGAACTCAGTCAGCTCAGTTTAAGGACACCTCCTAGGGATGGATGTTCGGAGGGATGGGTGGGTTGTAATATGGTGTTGTGATCTTGGTGTTGTATTGCCCTGCACATGAATACAGTAGGTAGGTGTTTTTTCATTGTTAGTGTCCTAATATAATGGAATTTGGGATATTGTTGTATAGGGTTTGATAATGTTGTGTGGTGAGTTATGTACCAAGGTGTGTTGTGTGTTTCATATAGGGACAAGGGTGTTGTGTATTGGAGAAGGCTGCTGCAAAGAATTGTGTGCACCTCATATCGAGGTAGTTTCTGACAGGGAGGACTTTTGTTCCAGATTGCAAGTAACCTGTGGGAGGGATTTTGGTGGCGATGCATAAAGCATTGTTCTGTATGATCTGCAAGATGTTGTGTAGGCACTAGATAGGATGGGAGCCCATGCCAAGGAGGCATAGGACATAACTCATCTAATGTTTATAAGCAAGGAGAGCGTTTCTCTTTGTTCCCCAAGTGTGTCCTTGTGGCTGCCCTTCGTACATTGAGTCTGGGGACGCACCGCCTCTTATGTACAGTCAGGGAAAGTTCCGCATTACCCACCTCTTGAAGCACTGGTGTGAGACGGGTGAGTGTGAAGCGGCAGTCAAACCTCATGTGTCTGGTAACCGTGAGTGTGAAGGAGGAGGAGGCGGGAGATTGAGGGCAGAGGAGGATTTGGTGATAGGTTGGTAATTACGTGTAAGTCTACAACGCATGACTTGGACGGTGTGTTTGGATTAATTTAGGAAGGATAGATGACATTATTATGCTAGCATTTTATTTTAAAAATTACATAGATGTCTGTAGAGTTAGTGTTATCAGGAAAGTTATGGATGTTTGCTGGGTTCAGACAGAGGTCTGAATGCTTTCCTTCCTTCTCGACTTTAACATGAGACGTTTCCCCAGGAGATATTCATAACGATATAACATTTATATTTTGTGTATCTCGAAAATAAGGCCACTGTATTATATATAAATATGAGTATATATATATATATATATATATATATATATATATTATTTATCCTCTGTCATCTCACTATAAACATCAGCCAGCAAACTCTTCCAGTATTGTTCTTGTAATTATTTATCTCGAGCATAGAGTCTAGGATAGTGTGTAAAAATAATAATTCTATAAAAAAAACAATATATGAGCGATTAACACACTTTTCGTTTTCCTTTAGACTGAATTACATGGGAAGTCCTAATAAGATCGGTCTCTGTAACTATCATTCCAATCGAACATTACATAACGAAGGCAAAGAAGCATACCGTTGACAGTAAACATGTAATATATAATTATGCAGTAATGTAGACAGACTCAGAGAACAGCGTGATACCATACAAACAACGCAACGCTTTTGCACTTTGAGAATACGTCGGTCGCATTATCATTGGTTATTGATGCTGTGACGTGAGCAATTCTCCAAACCCTCCCACTCCCGACCACCCTCCCTCCTACGCACAGTTACCAGACATGTGGGGTCTGGCTGCTGCTTCGTGACTATTCGTCGACCGAACATTTGGTAATTGGTTGATAATGCGGAGCTTTCTCTGACTGTAACGTGGCCCTTGAAAGTGAGTCCGGTGTTATATGTCACTCCAAGGATCTTAATAGAGGGTGTGTGTGGCACATGCACATTGTTAAGTGTGATGTGGGGGGAGTACCTGTGGCTATGTTTACTGCTGATTTTGAGTGTGGTGCTCGATTTGGCTGGGGCAGTCTTCAGCCTGTTGTCCACACAAGTCTGCAGTGTGCTGAGGTAGTCCTGATGCAATGTGTAGTCTGTGTCTGTAGCATGGTGTGTGGTTATTATGGTGATGTCATCTGCATAATGAGGCAATGTTTATAGGTGGTTAGGGTATGGGAATATGTATGTATAGGTCGAAGAGCGTGGGTGAGAAAAGAAAGCCCTGTGGAACTCTGTTAGGGAAATTTGTTGTTCATGATGACTTGCCGTGGAATGTAACATTTGCTTATCTACCAGACAAATATTGGCAAGCCAACATTTAGTGTTGTACTCCAAATTCATTTTCATTATCTTGATGATTACTTTGCATTGCGGGTTGGCATCTCTGGCTTTACTTATCTGTTGTCAGAAGTGTACTCAGAGCTGGTGTCGTGGAGTTGATGCCATTCAATGCTCGTTGCGTGAGATTAGTCAGTAAGGTGTTTGGAGAGTGCATTGTTCTGAATCCGTGCCATGAAGGAGTAAGGGGGACATGGGGAATGACTTTGTTGTGAATAAGGCATTCACCTGTTGTGGATGGTGTGCTCAATAGTGTTACGAGTCTGTACAAAGAAAGGAGTGTCGAGTCATTGTTTGGTTTAGGTTTAGATATGGTGGTGACTGTTCCATGTTTTCAAATATTGAGAATGCTACAGTGTGAATATGAGTAGTTGCTGATGTTTGTCAGGGTCTGGATGCCTTGTGGTCCTTAATGTTTTAGGTGCAGGTTGCTGATATCATGTGGCCCTGTGCTTGTAGGGTTCTTTTTCTTGATGATGTTAAGTGTCTGTTCTGGAGTGAAGGGGGTTGCATTGTGATCGAGAAAAAAGGACGACCTATACTGAGAGGTTTGTTTTCAGACTTTGTGCGTGTTGCGACATATGTTTTGTAGTGATTTATAAGAATGTTTGCTTGTTCTTTGTAGGAAGTGATGTGTTGGGTGTTGGAGGTGATGGTGCCGTGGGTCTTGAAAGTGCATATTTGTGATTTAGTGATACTGTTAAATATTTTGTAGAGTCTAGAGGTGTCTGTGGAGTGATAAAGTGTTGTTACAAAGGCCTTCCTGTTTTCCATTTTCTTTGTACTAAATTTGTTGTTGATCTCACTGTTTAGTTCTTGGAGCCTTGTGATGGTCCCGCATTATACACTCGCTCACCACTTCGAAATAGTAAATGTCAGACAAGTGGTAGCGAAGCAGTAGCCAATATTCATCTATCTGGTAACTGTGTGAGAAGAGTGGGGATGGAAGAGGGAGGAGTAGGAACTATCATCTCCCCCAGCCTTTCTCTTCCCTTAACCTCTCCCCTCCCACACAGTGGTACACCCGTCAACAGTTCCGCCTGGGCCCCCCAGTAGCGAGATATAGTAGATGTGGCATAGTGTGTGTGTTTGTTCGTTTGTACATGCTCGAAAAATGTTCGGATCGTCAACTCACTCACTTCATTATGAACGTGAATCGACCTTTGTCAGCAGTTTTAATTAAAAGACAAATCCTCTTTAATCTGTGCTGATAATGCTATGTACTGATTACTTAATGACCTGAGAGAGAGAGAGAGAGAGAGAGAGAGAGAGAGAGAGAGAGAGAGAGAGAGAGAGAGAGAGAGAGAGAGAGAGGGGGGGTAATAAGTTATGGAGGATATCCAATCATCGTGGAATATATTGTAACGGGTGGCAATGCAAGAATATATTTCGTGTTTTTTATTGTTGTTAGGAATACAAAGTGTCAGTAACCTGAAATGATCCACAATAATGACTGGGAAAACTATTATCATGTCCAATACAAACAACCTAGCTGTTCGTCCCCCCCAACTCCGACCCACCTACCGTCCTGACCTCCCGTCTCTCCCCCATAACCACACACCGCCGTCTATGGAGTGAACTCAAAGGCCGAATCACGTTCACAATGGACTGAGAGAGTTGACGATCCGAACATTTTTCGAGCATGTACAGACGACCAAACACACACCCCATTGCCACATCTACTATATTTCGCTACTGGGGGGCCCAGGCGGAACTGTTGCCGGGTGTACCAGACATTTGAGTGTCTGGCTACTGCTTCACAAATGGCTGTCTCACGCATAAAGGTCCGAACTGGCAGGCAGGTGTATAAGGAGTTTCATTAATGTCCATCTATTAACCTATCAGTTACTTGGCGTTCTGTCAGTTACCTAACGCCGCATCATATGAGGGATGTTCTCGGGAAAGGGACCTCCACTCTTCCTTCTCATCACTAAATTTTTTCCTCGAGCTTCCCTCTCGTCCTGCTCTTCCCATTCATTTCATTCTAACATTTAGATACCGTATGACTTGTTCCTCATAGTGTGTAGAATAAACTAACTTCCCAAATATATTATAGGTATAATTCTCTAGTACGAGTATTGGGTATTTCCTCATAATTTTTAATAACTAGCGTTTTCCTGCCTTCGTAGGAATGTGTACTTTATATTTACATTATAATTTCAATGTATGTACTCCTACAGGCAGATATCAGTGGTGAACTGGATGTAGCTGCACTTCACCAGAATTATCACATTCACTCTAACAACACATTACAAATTTGCATAATACTGTCTGGAAACAAAACAAAATCTGACAGCAGTAATGGAATCTGTAGGGCTTGCATCTAGCTCCATTATTCCGCTTGGCTGGGAATTAGCCACCGTTTTTATCGACTAACAAGGTAGTATTTCATTAGGCTCTTCAAAACCTCCATCATTGCAGCAACTAATATGATTCACAGCTATCGTTCTGGTTGAGAATAAACAACTTATTTCATTTCAAATTAGACACAGACAATCTTCATTCGGCCAATAAAAATTTACTGCAATCAAAGGGTTAACTCGAGAGGTCTAGCTGAACTGAATAAATTGTTAGATGAAGGGTTTGAAAAAAATGGACTTATCATCGTATGTCAGAGGTTTATCACTCCATTCCGATGACGTATTTTCGACTGTAATTTTTCTTCCTGTAATCTGCCGTATGTAGAATAGGTGAGACTTTTCTGACTGCAAGAATAACACACAACTTTCAGTCATCATTCTCTCCCCATACGAGATTTATCCTATGCGGAATAGAATAATCACAACGGAAGTATGATAATAGTAATAATAATAATAATAATAATAATAATAATAACAATAATAATAATAATAACAATAATCTGCATGTCATGTGAGTCGCTTCTTTACGAAGTGCAAGAAGTAGATTTAGAGAAATGAATACACTTAGTTGCTCCTTTGGCCTAAGTACGTCATATATAATAAGTTTTTGTTCTCTCCAGCAATACTTCAGTCGAACCTGAGGGATGAGAGACAACCATCCTTTACCCTTTCACTCTTAAGGGACTTTAAGGTGTTGCATAAAATGGTCTGCATATAGCACGAAGATATTCTAACAAGATTTCCTGTTCGAGGGCAACTTTTCGTTACTTAATGTATGCATATACTTACACTTTAATTAATTATTTATTTATAATTTTTCTTAATTCATTTATTAACTTATTTTCGTTTTTGTTGCTTCCAGTGCATTTTACCCACAGCTTTCAGATTGAAAATGATAATACCTTCAGTTTGATGTTGCAGCTTAATGTATATTGTTGTTACCTCCTTGTCTGAATACAGATAATTTGGTGGTAGGAAGATTAAACTCCATCAGGACGTCCTCGTTGTGAAGGTAGTTAATCCGTCCAGGACTGAGATTTTTTTTTTTTTTCCTGGGGGACAGTTATATTCGGAGTATTAAATAGTTCCAAGTGAACAAGTTGTACACTTAGCCCTTGGGACGTTGTGTTCATTTTACTCATCTCCAGACTGTTATATTTACAGTAATTCTAGACAGAACTGTCAAACTCTCTTTAAAAATTTTCCACGTTTGTTCCTTCTAAAAGGCATGGTGTTTATTCATACCTTTTCCTGCCGGTTTACCCGGATGGTGTGGTGGGTGAGGGAGAGCCTTTCTCGCTTCTATCCTTTTTCTCTAACACATTGGTTAGATCGTAGTAGAATTATCTTTTTTTTTTCAACAAATAACTTCATCATGGGCCAACTGGCTTTCTGTTATCTGTTCTCTCTATATACTCCTATGTACTCCTAACTTTTTTCCCCGTTAGCTTCTTCACAACTGAGGTGTTTTAAAATTGAGTATACTACAAATAATAAGAATATTACATAAATGGCGCCCTCAGGCTGCAGGGGTTAAGGGAAGAAAAGAGGAAGGACAGTGAGACGACCAAAGGAAGGAAGAGTGGGACTGTGAGTGAGGCTGGCAAGAATGCGGCGCGTAAGAAGAGGGGGGGAGGGGGGTTGAAGGAAATTAGCCAGCAAGGGGAAGGACTTTGAAAAAAGAAAAAAAGAAAAAATGCAGGAGCAGGGACAGGCAGGGGTGAGGAAAGTGGAAGTGGCTGCGGCACAGCGAGTGCAACGAGCAAGGAGAGTGGAAGGGGTAGGGAAGGTAGGGGTAGTGAGAAGAAAGATTGGAACAGAAGGAAAACGGAAAGGAGGGTAAGATAGGCACGAGGAAGAGAAAGGGGAGAAGAGAAGGACAGAGCAAAGGTGTAGAACCTGCAGGGCTGGCAAAGAATGCTGACGGCAGGGCAGACTATGGATTGGGAAGGGTGGAGGTAAGATCAGAAAAGGTCAGGGGCAAGGGAAAGGGGGTCTTAGGTGACAAGGGGAGAGGGACAGGAGGGGAAACAAACAGACTAGTTTGAGTTTAGTTGGAAAGGAACGCGGGGTTGTTAAGTGGAGTAGAGAGAGTTAATTAAGCAAAGGTAGAGGAATGGATAGGAGGAAAAGGAAGGCGATAAGGTTAAAAGGGTGCGTGAGAGGCAAGGGGAAAGTGGAGCGTGAGGGGAGGTGGAGGAGATGGGGGAAGAACTTGAGACGAGAGGGAGCACTCAAGAGAAGCAGGAAGGAAGGAGTGGCTGTGGTTTATGCTAAGGCGCCTCTCTCCTCCCGGTCCCTGGGGAGAGGCGGCCACATCCAAAAGAGGATAAGAAGCCCAGCCTAATGGCCCCCATGGCGCTCTCACGGCAGAGAAAATAAAGAGTGGAAAAAGTTGAAGCTACTACTGTACTTCAAATTCACTTCTCCCGATGAGCTGCCTGGCACCACTGTCTGAATCACTTCTTCATTTCTGCAACATTCACGGCCTTTCCTCTAACTTTTGCTCTGTTGAGCACCACCTCTTCTCCTCTGAACCTCATCTTCTTTTCCTAACTGGGACTCAGCTGTCTGAGGCAACTGACAGCAAACCTTTTTCTGTATCCTCCTACACTCTCTATAATCATTTCAAAGCCAAAGGTGGCTGTTGTATATATATACGCAACGATTTATCTTGCTCTCGTGTTCCTGTACTCGATTCTTCTGAATTCTCTACACTGAAAATTCAGCTTTCCTGTCATTCTCTGACTTAATATATCTGTCATGTTTACTTATCCCTTAATTCTACTGACTATCAAAAATTCTTCGACTATCTTACTTCTACGATCAAACACAATCTATCCATTTCTCCTTTCTCTGAAATCTTCATTCTACGAGATTTCAGTGTTCACCACCACCTTTGGCTCTCCTCTCCTTTCATTGATCCACCTGATGAACAAGCCTACATCTATTCTGTCCTTCATGACCTAGAGCAGATTGTACAGCACCCTACCTGTATCCCTGACAGCCTTGGAGAGAGCTCCAACATACATGACCTCTTCCTTACAACTAATCCTTCTGCTTACACTGTTAATGTTTTCTCTCTGTTTGGCCTCTCTGATCACAACCTTTTTACCATAACCTGTCCTATCGCTCCGGTTCGGCCTGTGAACCCTCCAAAGTAACTTCGTCTGTGGCACTTTGTAGCTGCAGATTGGGAGGCCTTCTGGCAGGACTTCTTGATTTTCCTTGAAATGATTATTGCTTACATGGCCGAGAGCCATCTGAGTGAGCCTTGCGCATTACGGAGGTTATTCTCTCGAGCATGGAAGCATACAGTCCTTTCTCATATCCTATGACTAATGCAAGAAAGCCTTTGTTGAATCACACTTGTTCTAATGCTGTCCGCAACAAGGAGAGGGCCTATAAAAGTACCAGAGCCAACTCACCCCTGAATCACATCTTTTTTGTTTCTGCAAGGAATTGTGCTAAGTCTGTTCTTGGCTCTGCTAGAAACAATTTCATCCGTACTAAATGCTGTCAACTCAACTCAAATTCTTCCCACTCCTTCTGGTACTTAGCCAAAAACCTTTGTAACAACTTTACCTTATCATCCTTCCCTCCTCTTTTCTACTCTGATGGTTTTGTAGCTATTTCTTCTACTGATAAAGCAGATCTTTTCACTCTGATTTTCTCCTCCAAATCCACCTTAGGCGATTGCAGTGCCGTTCCTCCATCACTTCCTCCCTCTGACTTCCTCATGGCTGACATTTAAGTTTCTTCACCTGATGTATTTTCTGCCAATGCAGGCCTCAGTACTAACAAGGCATAGGATGTTGCCCTCAAGAACTGTGCTTCTGTGCTTACACCCTGCCTAGGTAAACTCTTTCACCTTTGTCCATCAACTTGTACTTTTCCTTCTTGCTGGAAGTTGCTCTCATTCAGCCAGTCCCAAAGAAGGGTGACCATTCCCAACCCTCTAACTATCGTCCAATTGCTCTTACATCCTGTATCTCAAAAGTTTTAGAGTCAATTCTTAATCATATTCTTAAATAACCAAATTTTAAAGCATCTTTCCTATCACAACCTCCTTTCTGATCGTCAGTATGGGTTCCATCAGGAAAGCTCCACTGGCAATCTTTTCACTTACCTTTCAGGCTCCTGGTCATCCAACTTTCGGAACTTTGACGAAAGCTTAGCCATTGCACTTGACATCTCAAAGGCTTTCGATCGAGTCTGGCATAAATCTTTAATTTCCAAACTGCCCTCTTACGGTTTCTATCGTTCTATCTGTGTCTTAATCTATAGCTTCCTTTCTGGCCATTCTATAGCCGTTGTTGTAGATGGCCGTCGTTCTTCTCCTAGATCTATCAACAGTGGTGTTCCTCAGGGCACTGTCCTACCACCAACTCTCTTCCTTTTATTCATCAGTGACCTAAGTTGTACATCTAACCCTATCCACTCATACACTGATGACTCCACCCTTCACGTTTCCATTCGGTTCCCGCAACGTCCATCTCAGCAGTTACTTCAGCAAACAAGGGATGAGGCTATGACACGCCTAATGTCTGACTTGGCTCGTATCTCTGACTTTTAATGCATCAAAGACTCAGTTCTTACACCTATCAACCCGACAAAATCTTCCACAGGAGTACCCAGTAATGTTTAATAATATTCAGCTTAATCCTGCATCATCCTTGAAGATGCTTGGGGTTTCATTTACTCGGGACTTATCTTGGAAAGATCACGTTATATCTCTTGTGAAATCAGCTTCCTAGAGATTAGGTGTGCTTAGCCAGCTCCATTGCTTCTTTACTCCTGCACAATTGTTGACTATATACATGGTTTTTTTTCGCCCCTGTGTGTAGTACAACTCTCATGTGTGGGGGGTTCCCCATATACAGTTCTTCTCAATAGCGTGGAGTCAAAGGCTTTTTGTCTCATTCACTCTCCTCCTCTTACTGGCTCCATTCAACCTCTGTTTCTTTGCCACACTGTTGCATCTTTATCTCTTTTCTATCGCTACTTCAATGGTCACTGCTCCTCTGAACTTTCTGCATGCATTCTTCCACCTCTACGACGGGCGCATGGCACCCGTCTAGCAGCAAACTCTTCCTCTCTTTCTATCCATCTCTCTAATGGAAGAGTTAACCGTTACTCGCAGTCCTTCATTTATGCAACTGTCTCCCTTTGTCTGTATTTCCTGCTAGCTATGATCTCCAGTCTTTCAAACGCAGTATGTCCAGGCATCTAGAAATGATAGGATCAGGAATTTTGCTCTCTCTTGTATTTTGTTTTTCTCTTGGAAGGAACAGTTATTCCTTCTTCCTAGCATATATATATATATATATATATATATATATATATATATATATATATATATATATACTATACCCAGAGTATATTCACTAGAGCACGTAGAATTTGCTACACCTTAATAAACTGATGTATTTGACTGCAAGTACATAGCTTTGACTTTGACCTGTGACCTTCACCTTTGATAAAACTATGCTTAAGCTGACTCATTTTTTCCCGTCCTTACTTACAATCTATGTGGCATTATTTTTTACAGTCTAGATCGTTTAACGCATTGATGACATTCTTTGGTAAAACTGGTGCACAGATGGCTTACATTTAGAGATAAGAGCTGATCACGATAGCTGTGCCTTTGACTTTCTTCTCAGTTATGGAAAATTTTTCTCATAACTTGAGCAATCCATTCGCTGTGAAGGGTGTAGTAATTATTGAAAGTAATACAGTACACTGGGGAGACTATTCTTCAGTGGCACTGAGTGGGTACCAGAGAGACTGCTAAGGAAACGAAATTGGGCCCCTAATAACATTAAAAAGCAATGCCCCCTTATTGTAAGGCGGTGGCTGAATCGGTAGAGAGGCGGCCTGCAGTCCTGATGGACCCAGGTTCGAATCCCGGCTGGGGCAGGGAACAGTTTAAGGATTTGAATTTCATAGAAGCAGACTTTCCTGAGCTACCAGATGACCCGCCGACATGTCGTAAAAATACCCCCGTTAATACCAGTACACCAGTCCTGTATGAGACAGCCCTAGCATGTATTCAATATGGACGGTGGGTGTTAGCGCCGAAGTGGTGACATGTGGAGGTGTAGGAGGACTACTGGGCCTTGGGATAGGCTACTGCCCCCGAGATATAGGCCCTGAAGCCTTTGCCCAGAGTCGGACACATAAAAAAAAAAAAAAAAAAAAAAAAAATGAGTTTGACATTTACATGTGGCAACACTGAGGTACTACAATAAGTATATGAATGAATACGTACTGTGAACACTGCAGACGTATTTGTGTATTCATTCACATATTTAATGTTAAGCAAATAAACATTATGTGCAAATTGTAGGCCGACATTTATTTATTCATATATTAATTCCATCACTGCGGCTCTGCCATATATAAGTACCCGGAACTTATCACCAGAAGAAAAGGAACACCATGAAGGATCTGTACAAGGAAGCCTCCCAAGCTGACAAGAAAGCAGCCCGCTGGTGGCAAAATCGGCAAGCACGAGACAGCCGAGGACAAGTTACACAGCCGTGGTCACTGGGGATGTAAGTGCATGGCTGCCACTACCCACACCAGCCCTTTTACAGGTGTTGCTGATTTTTCATCTTGTTTGCCTGCTTGTCACCAGGAAAACGCGTTATTTCTCATGAAAGAACGGTGTGTGTGCGTGTGTGTGTCTGTGTGTATAATAAGCTTCACCGATCACAAGCAGATTCACACACATACACACACGTATATATATATATATATATATATATATATATATATATATATATATATATATATATATGTATACGTGTGTGTGTGTGTGTGTGAGAGAGAGAGATTGGGTGGGTGGATGATACACTTGCATTGTAGGGCAAAAACATATATCAAAGTGTCAGTTTAATCACATTCTGTAGAGACTTCATTTGCTTAAATTTCGTTGCTTGACAACGCAGCTTAATTGAATTTAAGCCGTATCACTGATTTTCGGATAACTGCTGTATTATAACTGATGAGTTGTGTGGATATTTTTTGGGGGTGTGTTATGTACCAAAGATATAATTATTGTCGTATCAGATGTTGTGTAACACTAAAAAGAAAAGCCCGAACAGACAGGTAGGTAGACATACGTACGCCCAGACAAAGTCGACGAAAATGCATTACCTGGTAAGTACGGGAAAGGTAGAATCACACACACACACACACACACACACACACACACACACACACACCAGGGCAGCCAGATTAATTTATTCCGTACAGTAGTTGTGGGAAGGTTGTCCAAGCATGTCTGGGGCTGCAGCAACAGCGCTGAAAGAGTTAGTTATCAGATAATCAGCAGAACTTCTGGGCGAAAATATAATATTGTAGTATATAAAACAAAGCTTGGATACGGCACCAGAACTACTGCAGGTACAGCGTATTTACCCCTTCAGACCAGTGACGTATTGTATATTATTCTTGCTATTTTCAGGCGATTTTAATCAACCCAGGAAGGACCCCTGTCGGTGAAGGTACTGATGAAGGCGGTATCTACAACTTGAAGTTCGAAAATTGATAAAATCTGCTAAAGACAGCAAAAGTACGTTATCGATGTGAGGGAGTTAAATGTTTCCTATCTCCTTCAACACGATGACTTAATGTCAAATTGTGTACTTGCTAACCCCCATATAATATTATTTGGCTCAGTAATCTTTTTTTTTTTTTTTTTTTTTTTTTTTTTACCTAACCTTGCCAGTAACACAGAGAGTAGACCAGCATGCACTCTAATACAAGTCCCTCTGTCAATACCAAAGTACATGCACATTTCACACTACACTTCTTATTCAGAAATTAAACAAAAATTACATTGTTACAACAAGCCTCGGAGTCCCAGGGCAGGGAGGGGGGAGGAGGACCATCAAAGCCCCCACCATCCACCCCTCTCCCGATGACGACCAAGTAAGTTGCCTGGAACCATTGTCTGACTCACTTCTTCATTTCTGCAAGTTTCGCAGCCTCTCCTCTAACTTTCTCTCTATTGAGCATCATCTCTCCTCTTCCAAACCTCACCTTCTCATCCTAACGGAAATTCAGCTGTCTGAGGCAACTGAGAGCAAACCCTTTTCTGTATCCTCCAACTTTGTCAATACTCATTTCAAAGCGAAATGTGACTGTTATGTATATGTACGTAACAACATATCTTGCCCTCGTGATCCTGAAATTGAATCATCTAAATTCTCTACCCTTTGGATTTGGCTATCCTGTCATTCTCTGACTAAATATATCTGTCCTGTTTACTTATTCCCTAATTCTACTGACTATGTAAAATTCTTCAACTATCTTACTTCTAAGATCGAACACATCCTACCAATCTTTCCTTTCTCTGAAATCTCCATAATAGGATATTTCAATGTTCACCACCACCTTTGGCTCTTCTCTCCTTTCTCTGATCCACCTGGTGAACAAGCCCTTAATGACCTACAGTAGCTTGTACAGCACCCTACCTGTATCCCTGAGACAGCCTTGGAGGGAATTCCAACATACTTGACATTTTCCTTACAACTATTCCTTCTGCTTACATTGTTAATTTTTTCTCTCTGTTGGGCTCCTCCAATCACAGCCTTATCATGTCCTATCACGCCAGTAAGGCCTGAAGACCCTATCAGGAAACGTCGGTTGTGGCACTTTGGCGCTGCTAATTGGGAGGCCCTCAAGCAGTACTTCTTTGATTTTCCATGGAATGCTTATTGCGTCCACTGCCAAGAGCCATCTGATTGAGCCTCGTACATTATGGAGGACATTTTCTCGGGCATGGAAACATACATCGTTTTCTCATATTCATTGACTAATGCAAAAAAAAATGGTTTAACCCCTACACTGCGGGCATGTTTACCAATGTTTTGTGTGTGCCGCGGGGTTATTCGGGCTCCGACAGACTCTCAAAAATTGTTTGCCAAAAATCAGTTATTAGTCCTAGAATATTAAAATTAAATATGCTTATGGCACATACCTTCAGCTTTCTCCTGGAATGTTTGTTGAGCCTTCGTCGGTTACCGTAGGACTTGTGGAGACCTCTGAAGTTGGGTAACGAAGTCTCCACTTTACACTTCCCGACAACCCGTCATATGATTACCACAGCCAAATATTAACACTATAAACACTACTCTATGATTTTCAAGTAGTTTGGGATCCATACTCAAAAAAAAAAAAAAAAACTGTGAAAGCAATGAAAATTACGAGCGCGTCTGACCGTCGCACTTGCGCTAGTTCGCTCTTGGTATGCTGTCATTTGTTATTCATAAAACCCCTCACACTTTATATTTCTATTACTATATAACACTTATATATATCTGGAGTCTTTATCCATAAGTTTCCTTCAGTAGTATTAGTTTATTGTCACTGTAGGGACTCATTTTCTTTCAGTAAAATACGTAGCATTCACTTTCTCGTCCTGTATACTAGCATTGAGAGTGAATGTCACTTTCACCTTCACTCTCATAACTCATAGTATTCAGACATGCTAGAGTGAAACTTTCACTTTCATTACTCCTAGGGTATATACTCGTATTCTTATAATACCACTCATTTACATTTCTATTTACGTTCTCTATTTTATTTACGTTATTTACATTTCTATTTTATTTACACTGTGTTATGCACTGTCACTTGAAGTAACTTATAAAACTATTTTCCACTGTTTACGTATATTTACATTCATTACTTTCACTTGCTGTTTACACATTATTTACACTTCCACTTACACTGTTTTACTCAACAGAAAGATCGTAGTCACTCTTTTATCAATTGTCAGCCCTTTACCTCTTTCCACACGAGGTTTAGTAGGGGGTAAAGGTCACAGGGCACTTTGCATGGGGGTGAAAAGTCCCTGAAGCTAGCAAGAGCGAACTGACGTACCTCCACGTTAGAAGATGAGAGTGAACTGATAAGGGTGGACCGGGGTGGTGGCCTACCTAGGGAAATTCATTACTACCAGCGTTAGCCTCTTGAAACAGCTGTATATAGCAGTGAAATGATTGGCAGGAAATCTAGACAATACATTATAAATTAGGTAGTTTCAGGTGAATGTAAATATCACTTAGGCTTCTCCCTTCCCTCCTTATATGTATATTTATTACGAAAATAGTTTATACGGCATATTTCAAGGGGAAATAAACAGCGAAAATTAGCGAACGAGTGCACATGAGGTGTTGTCAGGTGATAATTAGCCAATTCCAGGTGTATGGCACTCTCACTTACCTTATTTCTTTCTTGTATATAATATTTGGTATAAGAATAGGACATAGGGCTTATTTCAATGGATGAAATCAGTGAAAAATTCCAGGGAAGATTTACTTAGCGTAGCACGGCCGGGCAGGTGAGAGGGTAGGGTAATGGAGGGGGGGTAGGGAGGGGAGTCAAGAATGGGGAGAAATGGCTAAATTGTCAACAATGGATGGGAGTACAGATGAGATTAGGAGTGCTGACTAGTGTTGGACATTGGCAGTACTGATAGATGATACAAGCCCCCACTTGGAAGCCCGGGTGAATTCAAAATAACACAGAATCACAAAAGCGACGCCCTGAGGTATGATCCCTTGCTCCCAAGTGTCACGAAAGTGATGCCCCGCGGTTAAGGGGTTAATCATGCTTGTTCCAATGCTGTCCACAACATGGAGAAGGGTACAAAAGGCACCGGAGCCAACTCACCCCTGAATCTCATGTCTTTTATGTTTTGTGCCCGAAATCATTCTAAGTCTGTTCTTTGCTCTGTTAAAAATAATTTTATATTAAATGCTCTGAGCTCTCCAACTCAAATTCTTCCTGCTCCTTCTTGCACCTTGCCAAAAACCTTTCTAACATCTTTCCTTCATCATCCTTCCCTCCTCTTTTCCACTCTGGTGGCTCTGTAGCTATTTCTTCTACTGATAAAGCAGAATTCTTTGTGTAGACTCTCTCCTCCAGTTCCACCTTAAATGATTCCGTTGAGGTTCCTCCATCACATCCTCCCTCTGACTCCCTCATGGCTGACATTAAAGTTTCTTAGTTGATGTATTTTTTGCTGTAAGTGGCCTCAATGCATATGAATCTGAAGGAGTCCCACATGTTGTCCTCAAGAACTGTGCTTTTGTGTTTGCACCCTGCCTAGGTAAACTCTTTTGCCGTTGTCAACTTGTACCTTTCCTTCTTGGTGGAAGTTTGCTCTCATCCTGCCTGTCCCAAAGAAGGGTGACCATTCCCAGTCCTCTAACTGTCGCCCAATTGCTTTAACTTCCTGTATATCAAAAGTTTTTGAGTCTGTTCTTACCGAAAACAACATTAAAGCACCTTCTCTGTTGCAACCTTCTTTCTGATCGTCAGTATGGGTTCCGCCAGGGACACTCCACTGGCAATCTTCTCACCTACCTTTCAGACTCCTGGTCACCCTTCTTTTGGGAATTTGGTGTAAGCTTTGCCACTGCGCTTGACGTTTCAAAGGCTTTCGATCGAGTCTGGCATAAATCATTAATTTCCAAACTACCCTCTTACGGCCTGTATCCTTGTATTTGCACTTTCATCTCTAGCTTCCTTTCTGGTCACTCTATAGCCGCTGTTGTAGACCGCCACCGTTCTCCAATTGCAATCAATATTGGCGTTCCTTAGTGCTCTGTCCTATCTCCCACTCTCTGACATTTATTTATCAGTGACCTTCTAAGCTGTACATCTAACTGTAATCCACTCATATGCTAATGACTCCACCCTTCACAATTCCATTCTCATCCCTCAGCATTCATTTCACCAGTTACATCAAGAAGTGAAAGAAAAGCATTCGTGAGCCAAACGCTAATCGTTCGCCAGAATATGCTGTTGGCCAAGTCCAAGATTTAGGCCATATCTTGATAACCTGAAGGTTTCATGTTGATAACTCAAGCCGTTCATGAGATATAATGGTGCTAAAGGCGGGCGATAAAAACTAGCTGACCATTGGCAGCCATTTTGGTGACCTTGACCACGAGTGCCCATTTTCGAACTCGTCCAAGATTTTGGCCATATCTTGATACCCTGAAGGTTTCATGTTGATAACTAGCCGTTAATGAGATATAATGGGAAAACACACACACAAACACACACACACACACACATACACACACAGGCAGGCAAAAACATTATCGCTCTGCCTACTAAAAGCGGGCGATAACAAGGCATGGGGCTACTGCACACCCAATGTCTCACTTGGCTCATATATCTGATTCGGGCAAAAGTAATCTTGTTACTTTTAATGCATCAAAAACTCAGTTTTTATGTCTTTCAACTCAAACAATATCTTCCTGTGGAGTATCATCGAATTTTTAAAAGTATCCAACGCAATCCTGTATCATCTTTAAACATACTTAGGGCTTCATTCTTGTGGGACTTATCTTGGAAAGATCATAATACCTCTCCTGTAAAGTCTGCTTCAGATAGTTTAGGTGTGCTAAGCTGACTCAGTGCCTTCTTTTCCCCTGCACAGTTGTTGACTTTCTACACGGGTTTTATTCGCCCATGTGCAGAGTACAACTCTCACGTGTGGGAAGGTTCCCCGCATACAGCTGTCCTCAGCTAAGAGTCAAAGATTTTTCATCTTAAAAACTCTCCTCCTCTTACTGGCTCCCTTGAATCTCTGTCTCTTCACTGGACTGTCTCATCTTTATCGCTTTTCTATCGCTGCTTCAATGGTCATTGCTTTCCTGAACTGGCTCCTTGCATCCCTCCACCACTACGTTGGGTGTGTAACACCTGTCTAGTAACAAACTCTCATCCCTTTTCTATCAAATTCTCGGTTGGTTGGTTGGTTGAATATTTTCCCCACAGCTCTGGTGGGGAATGGGCAAACAAGAGAGCCCGTCAGGGAAAAAGGCAGGAAAAAAAGCCCTCCAATGAGAGCATAGCTGGGCCGGCAAAATGGCTGACGAGGAGGCCAACAAGGCGAGGGGAAGGTGCGGTGCTTAGGGCAAACTGGCACACGATGGTCGAGGAGGGCAGGGCGGGAGGGCGAAGCAAGGTGGACTGCGTAGCGCCGATGGAGGGGACACCAACAAAGTGCTGAGATGTAAGGCCACCCCGACACTGCCCTCAGCCCCCAGCCCCTGGTGGAAAGGGCGATGGAAACTCGCCCAGCTCTCCAGCAGCAGCAGATGGAAGCATGGAGGGGAGGCCCGGTCCCGATTGTCACGAGGGCACAACCCCGGTCCTGGTGGTGGCGGAGGGAGGGTCGTCGGCCGGGTAGTAAAGGGTGGAGGAGCCTCGACCTCCTGGTGGACCCACCAGTGCACTCCCTCAGATGGAGGGACAGGCCCGATCCTCGGCTGGTACGGCTGCTGTGGAGAGCTAGTCCCACCGGGAACAGCGGTGGAGGTGTTGCCTCGGCGTGAGGTGGGCTGCGAGTGACGATCATCAAATTCTCTTATGGAAGAGTTAACGGTTACTGCCAGTTATTCATAAATGCATCAGGTCAACTCTGGAACTAACTCCCACTGTCTATTTCCTTCTGCCAATGATCACCAGTCTCTCAAACGCAGTGTGCCCAGGCATCTGAAAATGAAATGAACGGATCCTGAATTTGACTCTGTTTTCTTGTTTTTGCTTTTTCTTGGAGGGAACAATCTTGCAGACTCCTGGTCTTTGGTTTTTTCTTTCTTACATACAAAGAAAGTAGGAAAATGTATTATATCATTTGAAGAAGCAGGAGTAAATATAAAATACATGAACAAATTCAAAGGTTTAACACACAAGAAGTGGTAGGTTTCGTGAAGACTATATCTAATTCTTAATAAGCTAATTCAGTCGTCTGCAGAGAGCTACAGTATAATATACTGTACATCACAGTGAAGTAGTAACCCCTTTTAGCCTGAGGACGTCAACTGTATTTTTTTTTTAATCGCTGTGTCCTAGCGTTTTCATTCATATAGAAAAGTTTATTTAGGTTGGTGCAGACAGATATAGCATTCATTAACACCTTCACTTTCAGAAGACTCACCAAAGCTGATCATCCGGTGGCATGACTAAAACAAAATGACGTCATCACACTGAAGTGGTTATCTCTTTTATTATAAATGGCGTCATTATATTGTACTCTTACTCTTAACAGATGTGTTGATTAGGCTTAGGGGATGCTTCATGCAGTGAAGGACTTAAACCCTTAAGTTTGGTTTCGTCCATTGCTTTTTCAGCTTATCTTCACACGATTATATTCACGTAGAGGCAGATCTTTTTTTTTTTTTACAGGGGAGATAGACAGTCTCCATTAACCTCTTCAGTCTAATCACGTATTTCGTTCATTCCTTTTCTTGCTGTCACCAGAAGATTTTCTTCAGCATAGGCAAGGCCTCCCTCAGTTAAGGGGTTAATAAAGACTGTACTGAGACCCTCCAGTTTGAAAAGTCTCTCAAAAGTTGAGCAAACACGATTGAAGTGAACAAAAATAAAATTAAACTGTGTTATCAGAATAAAGTGATTAACTAGTTTCCTGAAATCAAGTGGTGGGAGGAAGAATAAAATGGAAGTCATCGTTAACATGAAAGAATTAATTATTACGATAATATTTTTAAATTCACCCATGCTGCCACCAGATTACTATATTCAAGTTGGGAAGGGCCCACCGAAGGGATTAATGTAGGCTATATTTTATTCCCTTTGTACACTAACACCTGAACTCAGTACAATCGTTTGTAGGCAGCAAAATAAAAAATAAAAAAAGTTATCGTCGTGAAAGGATTAAATTGCTTAACTATGACTAATTTACACCAGTAGGGATATCCAATTGACCATTTGGAGAGGCAGTTAAGCAAGGCCTACAGTATATCCTGGGGACTTCAGTTTAACTTAAAATTTCCGTCACGAGAGATGAACACAAGAATATGGTGCAAGTAACGAAGAAGTGCTGTGGAATTCGTGTTAAGCAATATAAATGTCAGTCTGTCACTGGGCTGTGGGAAATAAACTATGGTACATAAGGACAAAAAATTATGCCAAGGAAAGTTGGATATATAATAGCACTCATATGGCAGTAAGCAATATATCGTTATCATATCACCGTTTGCATCATAACCACTGCAGTGTTTCCTACGGCAACCTGGAGTGGGAAAACTAAGTAATGAAAACCATATACGAGCATCAAACAAGGTCAGAACAAGACCTGATACACTGACCACATGCCATCTTAATTCGGTGTCTCCATTGTACCCAGCAGATAACTCCATAATGCACCCAGATTAATATTGGCATTTAGTCACTGGCTGATTCATTGTATTTGGCCTGAATGTACTGGAGTAACACGGGAGAATAATCTGTCTGAGAATGTGGTACAGCTGGCCGCACTCCCGCGAGGGCCACAGCGTTGTCAACGCTGGCCAAGATATTTACTCTGAAACACTAGTAGAGAGATGCGTTCGAAGCATCCACAGCCAGTAAGAGAGAGTCGTACAGAGAGAGTTCCTGTGAATGCTTCGATCAGAGCTCACTACTAATGATTCGCGGTTACTATCTCGCCCAGCGTTGACAACACTAAGGTGGCCCTCGCGGGAGTGCGGCCAACTGTACATGTGTAAATGGGTCAATAACATCAAGTTATGCAGCTTTAGAAAATCATATATATCTCTCTAACATGTATTTGCCACTAATGTTTATAATTTTTCAACTCTGATATATCTCATCATCGGTAGGCATGGAACAAAATCACAATTATTTACAATAAGCATATTTCCTCTGACAAAATATTCTTTCCTCATAACATTTAAAATAATGTTCTGTCCAAGATATCATGTGTGATCTTTATACGACCAACAGATAAATAATACTCCTGTTTTATTTAGCTCTTCAACTGCCCCTCCTTTCCTTCTTTTTCCCTTGTGCTTGCTGTTCCTTCTCTCTATCACCCTTTCCCTTGCGCTACAAGGTCTTTGTGGCCTAGCGCAGTCTTCTTTATCCTATTTCAGTATACTACTGTATATTGAGAAGAAATATCATCATCATCATCATCATCATTATCATCCGGACAAACTTTCCCACCCTATGGCAGGGTGAGGAGTAGCAATGTCCAGACCAAGGCCAATAACACTATTGGCCTTGGTACAGACACCCAGATTTGCCCAATCCAATGGACCACGCTTCAATTCACTCATCATTCAAGTCCCCGGAATCCTGGCTCCATCGGATACGCCAAAAATATTCACCACATTCTGGTGCTTCACATAAACGAAATATAAAATGTAATAAGGAAACATTAAATTTAGTATTAATTTACTTCTTACGCATTTTAATAGACATCATGTGTCATAGGGTGTAATAACCCTCGAAATTTATGAAATATAATATCAGTATTACTGCAGATTCGTTAAAGAAAGCATTGGCCGTTCTCTTTGTTAAAGGTCAACATCTTTTAGTCTGCTTCACTAGGCTGTGTTTCAGCAGCTTCAAAGATCATGAATAAACGAAACTACCAGCTGGCGTGCTGCTCATCTGTGCTATGTTGCCAGTTACGTTTTACAGACTGCTAATGCTCACTACTCTATTATACTCCACTTTTTTCATTAAATACTGCAGTATTCTCTGTAAACTGTTTCCTACCACTTATTAGTTAGTAACCTTCATTTACGTATAATATGATGAGAATATTTGCTTCAGCACCACTCTAAAGTTCATCCGGTTACGTTCAACCTGACACAGACTCTAGGCTGTGAGTGTTTCATTCATAAAGATCAGTGGGCTAACTTCTGGGAACTGACAGATGCCTCCATATATTCCAATATTTTTGTCACACTTTCTACTTGTACAGTACATCAAGAGACGGTGCCTCCCCAGACTCAATGCAGTAAGGGCAACTATAAGGCCATACTTTGGGGAACAAAAAAGAAACACTCTCCTTACTCAGCAAACATTAGATGAGTAATGTCATATGCCTCCCCGGCATGGGCTCCCATCCTATCTAATGCCTACTACAACATCTTGCAGATCATACAGAACAGTGTTTTAGGCATCATCACTGGCTCCACCAAAATCACTTCCACAGCTTGCTTGCAATCTGAAACGAAAGTTCTCCCAGTTAGAAACTACCTCGATATTAGGGGCACACACTTTTTGCAGCAGCCGTCTCCAATACACAACACCCCTGTGCTTATATGAAAGAAACACACAACACACCTAGCACATAAAACACTCGCCACACAAACATTATCAAACCCTCTACAACAATATCCAACCTCCAGATATTCCAAGACTAACAATGAAAAAACACCTACCTACTGTATTCATGTGCAGGGCAATACAACACCTCGATCACAACACCATACTACAACCCACATACCCCTCCTGACATCCACGCATCGAAGGTGTCCTTAAATTGAGCTGAATGAGTTCACTTAGCTTCACTCAGATCAGGACATCACCCAGTCTATCTCAACTAATAGTTTAAAATAGAGGGCATTATTAATGGACAGAGAAACACACCAGGCTGCTCAGCATTTGAACATCAGCCAACAGAGGAGAGTGGGAAGTAGAACAGGTGTAATGTTAAGTGAACTTTTATCCTTGGGTGTACCTAGGTGGCACCTCCCCGACTGCCTTACTCCCCGTCTCCACCCAAGCCTGGAGAAGAGTAAATGATCCTGGTCAATTTTTGCATTAAACAAATCTCTATTGCAGTGGTTCAGTAACTTCGGAGACTATTGTCTTTGGTGTAAATTTCTCATCATAATACCACTTAAGATTGGCCATTAAATGTCAGGACTGGAAATAAAAGCATAAAGTAACAATCTCATACTCAAATCAAGCTCAAGAAAATTTGTGAGTATGGTACCTGGAACTTGGCCTTCATTTGGGGAGTGAAGCGATTGACCCAGTCCCCAGTGGCACCTGTAGGGAGAGAAGAACACAGGATGAACACTGGGAACATACCATTCTCAGTTTAATTTCATCTGACGGAACTGGGCCACTACTACAACTTGAAAACCAAGTCGCAGTTGCTTGAATTTAGATGAAATTTAGTAATGAGGTGGACATAAGCCTCCTTCATTAATAGTTAAACTGACCTTCCAATCTGCCTTCACTTGTTCATCAACTGAGCTGCAAAGGGTTATGGATCTTTGTCAGGTAAAACATGCTATTTCACCTTTATCTGTGGGCTCACCTTAATCTCACCCAGCTTATATCTACCTGTTTCTAGTAGAGGATGGTCCATGTATTACACCATGGCCAATATTCTTGTCAGTTAAGGAAATTCCCTAACATCTTATCCTAAGTGGTTTGTTTATTACACCTTACTATACTCTTCAGTGTTGCATAAATACGTGTAACGTCACCACTATCAATCTGTATACCTAGGCTGCTTCCTCCAAGGAAAGGGAGGTAGCCAAGACAGGACAACACACTCCCCATTTACTCATCCATTCAAACACATTCATTCGCATCTTAGCCCCAAAGGGGAGAAGGGACAGATCCTCACCGCACCACACCGCACAAGGGTCAACTGCGCAGTGCAATCAGTGACATTCGCAGCAGGGCCCGACAGCAGAGGTGGTTTACCCCTGCCACATCATAGTAGACCCATCCCCTTACCCGCACTTGACCTGACTAGCTGATCAGACCAAATGCAGGAGAATATCCCCTCAGGGCTGCATCATCATTTGTTCATTCACAATTTCTCTCCATTTATTTCTGTCAGGCACTGCCACTCTTCCTTGCTCAACAGACATCCCTCTCCCATCCAGCGCTCTCTTCACACTGTCCATTCATCCTATTCGTGGTCTTCCTCTCAGCCTTACACCTCTCGCATCAGATCTAGTTATCTTTTTCTCCAATCACTCATTATCCATTCTCTCCATATGCCCAAACCATCGCAACACCCTCTTCTCAACTCTACCAGCTATCTCCCGAACAACTCCACTTCTTCTTCTCACTTCATCATTTCGCACTTAATCCATCCGCGTCATTCCACACATACTCCTCAGACACCTCATCTCCATTACATTCAAACTTTTCCTCTCTGCTACACCCATATTCCATGTTTCAGCCCCATATAATGCGGTCGGTACCACAACACCCTCATACAGCCTTCTCTGTACATCCATTCTAAGTGAACGACATCTAAACACTTTTTTCACTCCTCCCAACACCTTACCTACGTCATTCATTCTAAACTTCACTTCTGCATCTATTCTTCCATCCACAGCAACATGTGACCCTAAATATTTAAAACACTCTACCTCCTCAAGCAACTCACTATTCAAAACTATATTCATCCCCCTACCATCTACCAACATCGTACACTTCATCACTTTACTCTTATTCTCATTTACTTTCAATTTCCTCCTTTCACACACCCTTCCAAACTCCTCTACCAACTGTCTCAATCTCTCCTCTGAATCAGCCACCAGTGCGGTATCATCTGCAAACAGCAGCTGCTTCAGATTCCACAATCCACCATCAACATTCACCAAACTCGGACCTCCACCTCAAACTCTTGCATTCACCTCCCTTACAACACCATCCATATAAATATTAAACAACCAAGGAGACATCACACATCCCTGTCGCAGCCTCACTCTCACGGGAAACCAATCACTCACAGCATTTCCCACTCTTACAGACGCTCTACTATTTACATAAAAACTTTTCACCCCTTTTAGTAACCTACCATCAAGTCCAGACAATCTTATAACAGTCCACAAAGCCTCCCTATCAATTCTATCATACTTTTTCTCTAAATCCATGAATGACCAGAACACATCCTTGCCTTTCGCTAAATACATTTCACACACTTGTCTCATAGCGAACACCTGATCCACGCATCCCTCCCTCTCCTAAAGCCACACTGCTCATCATCAATCACTCTCTCTGTACCCTCTCTGACTCTCATAATTAACACTCTACCATACACCTTACCTACAACACTCAACAGACTTATACCCCTAAAGCTAGTACATTCATACTTATCACCCCTGCCTTTATGCAACGGGACCACACAGGCACTTGCCCAGTCAATTAGCACCATACCTTTCACAAAGCACACATTCAACAATCTTACTAACCAGTCAACAATAGTCACTCCACCACCCTTCAGGCATTCCACAGCACACCCATCCATACCTGCAGCTTTCCCTGTTTTCATCTCCTTTACTGCCTTCTCCACTTCCTCCTTTGTGATCAAAGAATCATTCAACTCTCCAAACACATTTATTCATTGCACCCTTCCATCCGCCACAATCTCAGCCACCCTTTCCTCTTCTACATTTAACAATCTTTCAAAATACTCTGCCCATCTCTTCCTTTCTGCATCCATCTCAATTACCATCCTTCCATCCTCTGCTTTTACTCGCTCTTCCTTTCCAGACTCTCCTTTCGCACCCTTTTAACCTCCTTCCAAATGATTTTCTTATTCTGTCGAAAATTCTCAGTCAGCCGCCTACCCCACCTCTCATCTGCTGCCACTTGAGCATCACGCACAGCCCTTCTTGCCCTATTCCTCTTTTTCTTATACCTCTGTTATGACACCTCATCCTTCCTCTGCAGCCACACTTCATAATTATTCACGTCTCTTCTCAGCCACAGCCATACTTACTTCCTCACGCCACCATTCACTTCCTTTTCTTACACCACCACCCACACGTCTCACACCACACACCTCTTCTGAATTCCCCACCATAGCACTCTTAAACAACTGCCATTCCTCCTCCACACTGCTATTTTCCTGATCTTTCACTGCATTCCACTCATTTTTCAATTTCTCCTGATATTCTATCATTTTCTCTTTCATCCAACTCACTTTCAAAACCTCTCTGCCACACCTGACCCTCGTAGCTCTCACCCATCTCTTACCTACTCTTAACTTTCCCTCCACCAGGTAGTGGTCAGACATACCTCCACCCTCCCCTCTCAGAACTCTCACATCCAACAATCTTCCTATTACATTCCTAGACACAACCACATAGTCCATCAATGCTTTATCCAGAACCCTTCCACCCTCTTGTCTCACCCATGTATACTTCTAAATATCTTTCTTCTCGAACAGCATATATCCAATCACCATCTCTCGCTCAACACACATCCCTATCATTCGTTCCCCATTTTCTTTCTTCCAGGCACACCATGCATACCAACTACACCTTCAACTGCTATATTTCCCACTCTAGCATTCAGATCTCCCATCATTACCACATTCACATTCACTCCAAAACTCTGAAGACACTGATCAACATCATTCCAGAAAGACTCCCTCTCTTCTTCATCCCTTTCACTACCAGGCCCATATGTACTCACAAACACCCACAACTCACGTTCAAATTTCGCTTTCACCCACATCAGGCTCGATGACACCTCCTTCCATTCAATCACACACTGCTGTACTTCCGGACTCACTAACAAGGCCACACCTTCTCTTGCCCTTCCTCTATCAACACCAGACAATCTTCCATTCACACCACCAAACATAGACTCACCCTTCCCTTTCATCTTCGTTTCACTCAAAGCTAACACATCCAACTTTCTTCTCACAAACATTCTCCCAATCTCCTCCCTTTTAGCCTCAATCGTACTACATCCATGCACATTCATAGACCTAATCTTCAGGGTACGGGGATAACTCAATCCCCCATCCCTTTCTCTGGCCTGTCTCTTTTTAGGAACAAAAATACAGAGGAGGGGGTCCCTAGTTCCCTCACGCCGCCCCTTTTAGTCGCCTTTTTCGACACGCAGGGAATACGGTGGCAGTATTCTTTCTAACACAACCTGGCCACAGAGTAATAGTACCACCCCATAGTGCGACCAGATTGCGTCCCCCCCGCCACAGGGGGCACGCCCCTAGTGCCCAACGGCGACCCAACCTACACTGTGTAATACTCTCATACAACTCCCAGTGGTACAGACCCAGTGTGAACCCCTCCTCCCCTCGTTCACAGCGTCGTGCCCCTGTGTACCATCATTCATACTCGACCCCTGTGTAGTGTTCTCTGTTCCCTATGTTGTATTACCCCCCGCTTGTGATCCATTGTGCACCGCCCGACACCCCTGTGTAACCACACTCTTCAAAAATAACGTACAAAAGGATATTAACCAGTCATATCCCAAAATAAAACACTAAGGAAAAGGTGTTAGGGAGCTTCCTTACCCAGTGACAATATGGGCCCATGTGCTGCAGGGACGGCTCATTCAGCGTAAACAATTTCTACTTCCTATAAATCCTTTCTATTTATCTGTGAATAGCCAGACGCCTTTATCCCGTATGGTGTGCCCACAAACAAGCAGCCTTCGTGTCATCCTGTTCCCTGCCATTTAGCTGCCCTCCCTCCAGCTCAGACCTCCCTGTCTCATGTACAGTCAGGGAAAGTTCTGCATTACCCTCTGTTCAAAGCACTGGTGGTTGACGAACAGTCATGAAGCAGCAGCCAGACTCCACGTGTCTGGTAACTGTAAGTGGGAGGGAGGGTGACCGGGGGTGGGAGGGTTTGGAGATTTGCTGACGTCACAGTATCAATAGCCAATGATAATGCGTCTGACGTAGTCTCAAAGTGCAAAAGTGGTATGTTGTTCGAATGGTACTACACTGTCCTATGAGTCTGTCTACATTACTGCATATATAAGACATGTTTACTGTCAAAGGTAGCCTTCTTTGCCTTCGTCTTGTAATGTTCGATAGAAATGACAGTTACAAAGACTGATCCTACTTATAAAGTTAGGATTTCCCTCGTCATTCTGTCAAAAGGGAAAGGAGAAGTCTGTTAATCGCTCATATACAGTATATTGTTTTTATTTTATTTTTTTAGATTTTTACACACTATCCAAGCCTCTAAGTTCGAGGTGAATAATTATCAGAATAACACTGGTTATGTTTGCAGGCGGATGATTAAAGTGGGATGACAGACGATAAATAATTAAACAAATTTATAAGAAAAGATATATATTATACAGTATATATATATATATATATATATATATATATATATATATATATATATATATATATATATATCACCCGGCGGAGCAATCCCAATACCACCACCCCAGAAGGAGGACATGAGGAGGTGACCCCCACCCCAAGAGGAGGCAACGGGGAGACGCATAGCCGTCCCACGCCCCTTTGACAGTCCCAAGTAGGCCCTCGGTAGCAGTGTCCTTTGGACCTGCCTCCACAAGAGGAAGAGCATCCACCAGAGATCACAGTCGTACTCTATCCAAAGGGAGCAGCGGCACAGCAGCATCCACCGGATCTGCTGTAGGAGGAGTGTCCAACAAACTGCCACCCACCTTTGGGAGCAGGTGTCTCAGACCGTCATCCAGACGACCTTTGCCTGCAGTCCCCAGGAGGGCGGCAGGCCCGTGGTAGTGTCCACCAGATCTGCCACCTAGGGAGAGACCACCAGTCATTCCCCAGCCACACTTTTCCCCAGACAGCAGGAGGGTGGCAGAGTCCATCAGACCTGCAGCAGAAGCCAGAAAGCCTGCTGGACTTTCTCCTCCTACTGTCCCAGGGATGAGTGGTCCTCTGGCAGTGTCCTCCAGACCTGTCAGCCCAAGGAAGTGTCCACCAGATCTCCCTTGACCACTACCCCAGGCGGGAGCCTGGGTAGCGTCCCCCGGACGTATCAGGCGGAAAGAGTGTCCTCTGGACCTCTTTCCTCTGCCCCGGAGTGGGAATTTGGCAGGGACTGTCAGGCCTGCCAGGCTGAGGGACAGGCCACTGGTCATCCCTCCTCCACTATCCCAGAGGCTTCCTACGAGGGCGCCGTCCCTTGCTTGGCCCACCCCTCCGGAGGCCGAGCGAGATGCCCCTCCTACTCCCCCTCCTCTACAAAAGGTGGAGACTGCTCTCCAGCAGGGCCCCCATCGGAGAGTACCTGGGACAGGCCCACCACGGGCCTAGGCATCGTGTCCCTGCAGCCCAGCCCCCAAAGCCCCCAGCAGCTGATGGACTCCCTCAGGGCAAGCGGCCACAGCCAGTCCCTGACAGCCTCTTCCTCCTGGCGAGACCGCAGCCCCAGCACATCGAAGGGTGCCCTGCAGCTAACCCTGGGCCCGGACCAGCCAGGACCTGTCCCCAGGACTCCCACTACGGCAAAGGGCAGGTGCTGTGCTGCTTACCTCTTAGCCCTGTTCAGCCCCAGTCCAGAGGGCCATCACATTCCCTGGGCTCCCCCCAGGTTAGAGGCACCCACCAAGCTGCCCTCTAGCTCGATCCGGACTCCTGCATATGCTGCCCGAGGCCTGTATCGGAAACGCACCCCTGACCTCCCTCCTCCCATGCCAGGCCGTCACCTGTGTCTACCTGTGCTGTAGCCTTGGGCAAGCCCCTAGTGCCCACCAGCGACCCAACCTACACTGTGTAATACTCTCATACAACTCCCAGTGGTACAGACCCTGTGTGAACCCCTCCTCCCCTCGTTCACAGCATCGTGCCCCTGTGTACGATCATTCTTACTCGACCCCTGTGTAGTGTTCTCTGTTCCCCCCCTTGTATTACCCCCGCTTGCGATCCATTGTGTCCCGCCTGACACCCCTGTGTAACCCTACACTCCATATGTAATACCCATGCCCCTGTGTACTATCTGTGGCCACTACATACCCTGTCCGCTCCCCCTATCATATTACCGTGACCCCTGTGCCATACAAGTGGTGATTTACAGTGTCTTAGTCCTGTGGAATATCCGTCCCTTTGGTACATATACATCTGTGTAAAGACTCGTGTGGTATACCTTGGTTGTAGTATATCTCAGTGTTGTGTAACATACTATATCTGGGTTGTGGATCGTGCTTTCACTTCCTGCAGAGCAGCGGTGATGGCAGCATCACCTGTACTCCCAGCTACGCCTTCTTCACCCGCCTCGGCCTTCGACCTGTTGAGGGGGGGCCACCACAGGCAGGGAGCAGTCGCCACGAGCCGGAACCATCACTAGGACAGTGAAGTGGTACAATGTGAAGGCGGGGTACAGATTTATCCGGCGCCAGGACACCAGCGCCGATTTATTCATGCACCGACTGGGGATTGTTGTTCCCGCTTCACGACATCTTCAGCGCTCGCCCAAGGCGGGGCCCCACGACCCAGGGATGCCGGCCCAGGGATCGTCGATGTACTGGGGAGATTGACACTATCGTGAGTATGTGCATCGTGACGGCGAGAGCATTCTGTGGCGGTGACAAGGATGTGTTGCTTGTTCTCCTTCCTCAGATCTTTGAGGAGAATGGCCTTCTACGCCTTGTCATCCCTCAGAGCTTCACCCGTGGTGCACAGTCAGCCCCTCGTCAGGAGCGTCGTGCCCCAAAGCTGCAGCCTTCCCCACCCCGCATAACACCACGGAAAAGACTGCAGCTAGACGCTCCTCTGAACAGAGCGACAGCCTCCATCACTACCACCCCTGCTCAGCCCATGGAGACCTCTACCATCATCGATAACCACGGGGATCCTCCTCCCTCCTCGTCACAGTGTGCAGCCGACCAGCCGAACCACCAAATCACCACACAGCCCTGTGCTTCTCCACCAACACCCAGGAGAGCACAGAGGAAGTGCAAGGCAACTGAGACCTACACCTCCCAGACAGCCACTGCAAACTCAGCACAAGACACAGAAAAGCCTGCTACTGACGTCGATCCCACCGACAAGATCAACGAATATCTCACCGAGAACACCGACGAAATAAACACTGTCCTAAAGAACATCCGCCTAAGCAGGAACATGGACTTATTCAACAATTTAACGAAGCAGTTTCCTCTGGACCACCGGTAATCAGCCCAACTCCCCGACCGGGCTAATGTATGGCCCGGCCTGCACTACAGGTGCAGGATATCTTTGAACGAAAGAATGAACGATGTTCCCCTGTGCATTATATATCTTGTTTGTATTATATGACGTGTTATGTGCTATATTGTGTTGGTGATCTGTAGATAGGTAGTGTTAAGTGTTATACTGTGTATGTGCCATATCTATCTATCTATCTATCTATCTATCTATATATATATATATATATATATATATATATATATATATATATACACACACACACAGGGTGTTTCACGAGTTTTTCCAGAAACTCTGGTAAATGCATGCTTATGTAATTCTAGGCATTAAATACTTTATAAGTATAGGTGTTTAATAATAGTTTACAAGTGGGGAATTTTTCAAATCTGACAGACGTGAACGGCAGACGGCCGGGCTGGTGGCGACCTTGTGTGGTGCCAAGTTATTCAATTTTCTTTTAAATTTTACACATTGTTGTCATTCTGAATTAAACTATTCTTTCATTAATCATCAGGTAAGTATTTGTTCTACATAGAAAAGTATGTCACTTTAAAGTGAAAAATAAATCTACTATTGAAGGAGTAAACATGGCAAACAAGCGATACGAGATTAGGTACAATACTTCAGAGCTCAGACTGTCTGACTGTCAGTTCCCGGCAAATGCTAGCGAGTGTAGCAGGCTGATCAATTCCAGAGACGGTTTCGCCCACATTTCGCTACAATCCCATTCACTTTTACAAACGTGGAGTATGTAGATATGATTTTTATCTATGAGTTTTGCAATGGCATCATTGAAGCATCGGCAAGAGAATGCAGACGGAAATATCCAACAGAAGTAGCCCAGATGCAAAAGTGTTCTACTATGTCTACCAGCATCTCCAGGACAAAGATTGTTTTCCTGGAGTTGGAGCCACAGCTGAACGCATGGAAAAGCATGATGAAGTACGACGTATAGTAGGAATGGTACATCGCAGCCCTAGCATCAGTACAAGAAGAATTTCATGCCGACTTAAGTGTTCCATAAACGGTAAATTGTGCGTAGTGGTGAGCGTGGTGTGGCATGTGTGCAGTACCTCAGAGCCTCGCCACTGCCTCTCGTCGCCACTCGGCTGGTCCACTGACACACTGCAATAGTTACCTGACGATTAATGAAAGAATAGTTTAATTCAGAATGAGAACAACGTGTAAAATTTAAAAGAAATTTGAGTAACTTGGCAACACAGCAAGGTCGCCCCACCAGCCCGGCCGCCTCACGTTCACGTCTGTCAGATTTGACGATTTCCCCACTTGTAAACCATTACATTAAACACCTATACTTACAGAGTATTTTATGCTTAGAATTGCATAAGCTTGCTTTTCCCAGAGTTTCCGGAAAAACTCGTGCATCACCCTGTATATATATATATATATATATATATATATATATATATATATATATATATATATATATATATATATATATATATATATATATATATATATATATATATATATATATATATATATATATATGTGTGTGTGTATAGTGTTGTGTCATATGCAATACTTGTACCACATATAGAGTTGTCTATGCCCTAGTGTGTACGTTCTGCTGTACTTTGTTTATAGGGTACTATACGTGTGGACCTGGTTAACCCGTGTTTGAGCCCTATCCCTTGTTTGCATGCTCTAGCCCGGTCCAGAACAAAAAAGCCCAAGGCCAGTGCACGTAGCTGAACCCAAGGAGCTGGGTGCAGAACACGCTGCATATATATATATATATATATATATATATATATATATATATATATATATATATATATATATATATATATATATATATATATATATATATACTTGGGGGTAGTGGGGTTTTTCACGAATACTCCCCCAGTATCCCTGCTTGTCGTACAAGGCGACTAAAAGGGTTGGTGGAGGGTTAGTGCCCCTCCCTGGAAAACAACTAACTAAAAAAGGAACAAGAAGCCTCGGACAAGGACTGACCAAAAGATGACGACCATGGACAGTATAAAGGACATGGTAACTGTAACATGGAATGTAAAAGGTGCGAATAATGAGGTGAAAGAGAGAGAGATTGTCTAGGTGCTTGAGGGTGTGAAAGTTGATGTATGCGGAGTAACTGAAACTAAATGGAGAGGTGAGACTGTGAGAGAATGGGAGTATGGATGGGGTATATGTGCAGGAGTAGGTGAGAATGAGAGGGCAAAAGAAGGAGTGTGTATAGTTGTGAGTAAAAGATGGAAAAAGAACATAAGAGAGTATGGATCAGTTGGGACAAGGATTGCGTTGGTAAGATTGAAAGTGGGAATACAAATGTGGGAGATTGTGTGCGTGTATGTGCCAATGCAAGATCATGCAAGTAGAGTGAGAGAAGAGTTCTGGACAAATGTGGAAGAGTGCATGGAAAAGTTTGGAAGGAATAAGAGAGTGTTTTTGATCGGTGATATGAATGGTAAAGTAAGGAATGTGAAGGTGGATGGAATAGTTGGTGAGTGGGGTGTGCATGCTGAGATAGATGAGAATGGCAGTGCATTAGTGGACATTTGTGCTGGGAGAGGGTTGGTGATAGCCAATACTCTCTTCGGGCACAAAATGATCCACAGGTATACATGGCGAGTGATGAGAAGGGTGGGTGGTGAACTGAATGAAAGGAAGGCATTGATTGATTATGTGTGTGTGGATGAAAAGATGCGAAGATGTGTAATGGATGCAAGAGCTTATAGAGGTTGGGGTAGTGAACTTTCTGACTGCTACTTGGTGGTGGCCAGAATCAAGATCCAAATAAGATAGAGAAATAGAAGGGAAGGACGGGAAGAAAGAGTATTTGCAAGGAGAGTGGAAAGGTTACAAGAGGATGAGAAAAAGGCAGAATATAAGAGAGAGGTGGAGGAACGATTGGGCAAATATGAATTGGAGGAGATGGGGGATGTGGAAGGTGTGTGTAGGATATTCACAGAAGAAATATGTGCAGCATGTGATGTGGTGTGTGGGATGAAGAAAAGATGGAGGGGGGTGTAAGGATCAGCGTGTTGGAATGAAGAGGTGAGACAGGCTGTGGCACAAAAGAAGAAAGCATACAATGAATGGATGAGAAATAGGGGCGTGTAAGAAGTTGAGAGGGGGAAGAGAGAGTTATATGTAGAATGAAAGAGAGAGGTGAAAAGATTAGTAAGAGAGAGTAAGAAGAGAGTGGATGAGGAATTTGGAAGGAATTTGAGTGTAAAGTGGAGGAACTGTCAGAAAATGTTCTGGAAAGAGGTGAAGAGAGTAAGATAGGGTGGAAGTGAAGTTAGCAGGGGAGTGACTGATAAAAATGGTAGATTGCTAGTGGAGAAGAGAGAAAAAGTGAGCAGATGGAGAGAACACTTTAAGGAATTGCTGAACATAGAGGATGGAAGTAATGCATGTATAAGTGGCTGGGGAATGGTTGGGAGAAGGAGGGAGGTGAGAAGACAGGAAGAAATTAGTAGGATAGAGGTTGTGGAGGCAATGAAGAAAGTTAAATTGGGGAAAGCCCCAGGAATTGATGGAGTGTGTGGTGAAATGCTGAAGCATGGGGGTGAGATAGTAGTAGAATGGATGTGGAAGATGTGCAGATTGGCCTGGGAGAAAGGTAGAGTCCCGGAGGATTGGAAGTCAGATATAATTATTCCCTTGTACAAAGGAAAAGGGGAAAAACAAGTGTGTAGTAGTCAAAGAGGCATTTGTCTTCTTAGTATAATAGGAAAAGTGTATAGTAGGATACTTATTGACAGAGTTAGAGAAAGAACAGAGGAATTAGTTGGAGAAGAATAGGGAGGCTTTAGGAAGGGAAGAGGTTGTGTAGAACAGATATTCATTCTTAGATCTTTAGTGGAAAAGTTTCTAGAAAAGGGAAAGAAGTTGTATGCGGCTTTCATGGATTTGAAGAAAGCATATGACAGGGTCGATAGACAAGGATTGTGGAAAGTATTAAGAATATATGGAGAAGATGGGAAGTTGTTGAATCCTGTGAAGAGTATGTATGATGGTGCTAAGGCTGCAGTGCGTGTGGATGGTGAACTGAGTGAATTTTTCTCTTTGAAGGTTGGGTTGAAACAGGGATGCGTCATGTCTCCATGGTTGTTCAATCTGTACATGGATGGGGTAATAAAGAGGTACAAGGTAGTGTAGTCGATGGTGAAGTGGCCCTGGTGAGAGAGGGTAGTGTTTGGAAACTCCCTGTACTGTTGTTTGCAGATGATACTGTGTTGTTGAGAGAAGACGAAGGGGAGCTGCAAGGCTTGGTGGATGAGTTTGGGAGAGTGTGTAAGAAACGGAATGTAAAGGTATATGTAGGGAAGAGTAAAGTGATGGTCTTTGAGAGAGGTGAAGTCAGTGAATGTACAGCGAGGTTGGATGGTGAGGAATTGGAAAATGTGAGTACGTTTAAGTACTTGGGTAGTGTGATGAGTAAGGATGGAGGTTTGGAGGGTGAAGTGCTTGAAAGGGTACAACAGGGAAGAAAGGTTGCTGGTTCCTTGAAAGCAGTGATAAGAAACAGGGAAGTGAGCATGGAAGTGAAAAAGTTACATGACAGTATTGTGATACCAACTCTAACGTATGGAAGTGAAGCCTGGACGTTGTTGGAAGGACACAAGTCAAGAGTGAGAGCAGAGGAAATGAATTCCTGAAGAGGAGCCTGTGGAGTCACATGGAGAGACAGGCTGACAATTGAGGATATAAAGGAGCGTTGTGGTGTGGATGTGGATATGATAGGAAGCGTTAGGAGGAATACACTGAGGTGGTTTGGCCATATGGACAGGATGGAGGGTGAAAGACTGACGAAGAGAGTGTATGTGAGTGAGCTGGAGAGGGGGAGAGGGAGAGGGAGGCCGAGGATGAGATGGAGGGATGAGGTGGAGAGGTATATGAGAAAAGGGGGTGTGAGTTGGAAGTAGGGCAGTGAAATGGTGGGGGACAGGATGACGTGGAGGCGATTTGTTTGTGCCCACCCCGAACGGGATTGAGGCGTCTGGCAATAGATAGATAGATAGTTTTCGAGATACACAAAATATAAATGTTATATCGTTATGAATATCTCCTGGGATAACGTCTCATGTTAAAGTCGACAAGGAATGGAAGCATTCAAACAATGATGACGAACATTAACAGCTGACGAAAACAAACGTCTTTCCATCTGTCTGTCTGTCTGTCTGTCTGTCTGTCTGTCTGTCTGTCTGTCTCTCTCTCTCTCTCTCTCTCTCTCTCTCTCTCTCGTCATTACAAAGTTTAATGATACCGTACATTAAATTTTTTGAGAAAAAGTGATGGAAGCTGAAATTCCAGACTTTTGGATAATTTTAAAAATTCCTCCCAGACGAAGATTTTGACACCTAAATGCTGGACATGTCCGGGAAAGTTCGGACGTACGGCAACCCTATTTATAATGGAACTGGCTTCCTCTCACAACATAAGTACAGTACACGGTTGCCTTAAATTCTATGAGCCTTTGCTATGAAGTACGAACGAGTCACCATTGCTACCATCGACGCTTTGCTTTCACCAAAAAGCACTTGGATATGCCCACAACTTGAGCATTATATTGTGGGTGCATGAGATTCCACGACCTTAGTTCTGAACTTAAGGCGCACGAATGAGTCCCCTTGGTTATCACTCAAAATTAACTCTCCAGTCTGACTACACTAAGCTATCATTTAGCTGCGGTGGTTTACGAATAATCATCAGATTAGAATACAAGCGCTATATTCGCTTGTCAATATCTATCTGAACCGCGATCATGGAATAATCTTCATTTGGTTCCCGAGCAACTATGCACCCAGTAAACTTCTGTCGCATCGCTTAAGAAATAAAACGTTTGGACTACTTATCGAGTATACGCCACGGTTTTCAATGGCAACCTGCCACGGTTTGGCATCATTGGTCGACTCCGACCACAGAACCAAAGAGTGAGGTTACATAACCATGGAAACCGCGTGCTGGTTCTAAACAGACAGCAGTTTATTACACAGCATCAAAGCAAAAAAGGTTAGTACGCAGTAAAAATGGTTCACTGGTTGATTCCAGATCATAATCACCAGCAGTAGAGCGGAAAAAACTCCTACTTCATATCAATACGATGCGGCTGTCATTTTAGAGGTGATAAGAAGGTAAACTTATCTGCTTGATAAAACCAGAAGACAAAAAAGAAATACGAAAACTTCTACAGTACAGATGAAAAAACATGGCTGAGTGAGCTTAAGGCAGGTCCTAGTACTGTTCAACCTGCCAACCGTGCTTCAGTCTGAAATTATCCTTCGGGTAGATTTTAAGTAATGCTAAGAGAGAACTTGGGTCTTACAAAACAGAAGTGGTATACCAAAAATATTATTAAATCAAGAATGCAGGGTGCACACCGTAATGGGGAGGTCTTCTGTTTATAGTACAGTTGTGATAAATGCACAGATTTTCTGGCCAAGGCATAGAAAACATAAAAAAACGGATAATCTGTGCTTGAAAGAATAAGATATTGAATTTCATTAAATTTCAGCGTGTCTCAGGAAGTTTTTTTTTTCTTTTTTAGTACTATAGAATTGTATGCAAAAATGTTATATCTTCTAAAATACAGTACTAATGATAGCTTTGAACTGACTAAAGCAATCATTCATCATAATACAGCCAACACTCAACCTAGCTTAACCACACTAAATCACCCCAGCTGATTAATCCAGACTACCGCTGGGCCTAACCTAACCAAATCAGATTTCGGCCTTGGACTAACACAGACTGCGAACAAACCACTGACTCTAGCTCTGCCTGTGAACAAAACCCACTTGAACTTACCTATACGGTCTGAAGTAATGGGATGTGAACCTTAAATTGACCACTGTGTGTGTATGTGTGTGTGTGTGTGTGTGACCCAGTGAACATACTGTACTGTGGGGGGGGGGAAAAATCAACAAAGAGGTTGAAAAGATTATTGGGACTATAATTTCTGCTGGATTTATAATTATTGAAAAACTTATATTTTATTTTTCTTTAAAATTTATCTTGTACTGAATTCTAGTGTTCTGTCCATGTGACACAGAACCAAAGTTCAGTATTTCGTATCTGATGGTACAGTACAGTACAGTATATTGACCGACATGAGCTTTGCAAGCCAGGAAAAAAAAATGCATAAAAAACACTATTTCTGCCAGCAGTGATATGCCGAAAAATTATTCTAGAATAAGGAAAAGGTATTAAGAAAAGTTTGCAGCCAATCCTAACAAACACCCTAGTTTTGTAAACATTCTTTGATGCTATCATTAACTGCCTAATATCATACCACCGGAGTATGAGAAGCTTTATAATTATAAGATCGCATTGATAGTGGTTTTCACATTTGTGTTGATTTCCGTCCTCAGTGAGTCCGAGAGGAGAGAAACAAGAGACGGTGTTGTAAAAGCCGCTGTGTTTGTTTTAGAACCAAAAGATTTTTGTCATGGTAACGTGCCGTCATCATCGGCACTTGTGGACACTGGATGGCGAGAACTGTCAAAAGTGTTTACGTTTTTCCTCTACCACTACTCAATTTATATATTAATTCCCTCTATTTCTGTACCAGATTAATGTCTTAACTTGTCTCCTACATATTCACAAACTTATAGTAAATATTCAACGTATTTACGAGTGCACACGTAAATAATAAGTTATCAAAATGAGTGATTATCATCAGTGTAAAGTGCTCCAGTAATCCTAAGTGCCTCTGTGCTGTGAGCAGTTGTAAACAATTTGTACTTACGGAAAATAGCCATTGGGAATTAATTTCCTCAGCATAAAAACGATGAAAAGAGTGAGTGTAGGAGCACTCTTATTTTGCCACAATTAGCCAGCGTCGAACGCGGCCAGGCGCCAGTTATCAAACACTCTTAAGTACAATTACTATCTCCATCACGACCGCTATCACCACACTTCGCAGCTTGCAGTTAACCTAAGTGGTCGAATTCCACCTTCACTCCACCTAATCGTAAGTACTTTCCTTGTGTTCATTTTGTACGGAAATTGAAACAAACTTCAGGAGAGGTCCTGCTAACAAATGGTAAAATTGAAATGAACGTGTTATTTATTTATTTTTTTTCAATTACAAATGTCCACTTTATCCAATTACCTGTACTTATCCATCTGACATGATCTCATTTCCATTTTCATGTAGTATGTTGTTTGGCCATGTGGAGAGGATGGAGGGTGAAAGACTAACGAAGAGAGTGTATATGAGTGAGGTGGAGGGGGGAAGAGGGAGGGGGAGGCCCAGGATGAGATGGAGGGATGGGGTGGAGAGGTATATGAGAGAGGGGGGTGTGAGTTGGGAGCAGGGCAGTGAAATGGCGGGGGACAGGGCGACTTGGAGGCGATTTGTTTGTGGCCACCCCAAACGGGATTGAGGCGTCTGGCAATAGATAGATAGATAGATAGATAGATAGATGTTGTTATAACCAATTCCATATAAATATGTGAACATCTGTCATACATTACCTTTTACATACCCAGCCATCAGGTCGTTGAAAGTGGTACCGATGTTGATGACTGAAGTATTTGTTATGTAAATATTTTGGTTATTTTTCCCGCAAAGTTTATTTCTATACAGACGATATAATATTTTTGTTATTTTTCCCGCTGTTTATTTTTATACAGGCGTTATAAATATTTTGGGTATTTTTCCCACTATTTATTTTCATACAGATGATAAACATGTTGTGGTTATTATTCCCAGAATATTTTATACAGACGATATAATGTAAATGTTTTGGTTATTTTTCCCATAATACTTATTTATATGCAGACGATATAAATACTTTGGTTATTTTTCCCACAATGTTTATATTTATAGAGACAGTATACATGTTGGTTATTTTTCCCACAGTATTTTTATATAGTCAGAGGTGATTTACGTAGGTTATTGGCTGTTTTGAACTTCCCTGTGGCGATAATGAAACGACATTGAAAAGGTACTTAGGTGATAAAGAGACAGTGAACTGATAACGACTCTAGCCTATTATTATTTGTTACTTTATTACTTTTGGCATATTTCTGCAGCGTCCTAATCTATTTCGTAGTTATGACGTAAACTGGGGCTGATATAGGAAGTGTGACTGACGGGTATTGAAGTGCTATATACCGGTGCGTATTCTCGTCGGGTAAGGAGGCTTACTAGCATCTCTTCTTTAAAGATTTACTTTCCAAACTAACCATTAATGACCTCTCTTTTGCTTCTCACATATTTTGAATGTCGACAGAGATCGCATGAACAGCACAGAAAAATATAGTAACGGGGTAGATTCAAATAAACCAGTAAAGGTGTTAGTAAGCTTCCTCACCGCACGAGAATACCACCATTGATCTTCCCTCTCTCGCTGCATTACTAGATCAAAATGGAAATATTCGTAAGAGTCTCTGACCTTAATATACTACCGGTACTATTTCAGGTCTCTTGAAATAGGCTGATTGAGTAAGCGGACTGATGGTTGGGCATTATTGCCTCGTCAGTATAGAGCTGTTACGTCCCTCTTCCACAGGAAACACTGCCACAGGCTCCAACAGCAGTAGTTCAGTATAGGAAGGACGTTGCCCATTGAGTTGCTGTTCTTAGCGTCAGCCTTTCGGTGTACAACAACAGAGATCAGCTCAGGCATTGTAAATAAACACTGGCTTCGTAAGTTCGCTGTCTTTATTTTTCGGATAATTACATTTAATGCTTGCCAACGACACTTCACTGTTTGCCCAAGTACCAGAGCAAGACAGTCCTCGCTAACTGCACTGACACTGAACTAAACTCAAACTAAACTGAGAACTCCTCTAGACCCATCCCCATCTTTATATACGATTCGTATTTTTTTTTTTTTTAATGCAAGAAGGAAGGAACCAAATGCCAGAAGCCCGCAAACCGTTCCTTCCAAGAAAAAGAAACGATACAAAAGAGAGCCAAATTCAACATCCGTTCATTTCGAGATGCCTGGATATGCTGCGTTTGAAAGACTGGAGATCATAGGAAGTAGGAAATACAGACAGAGGGAGACAGTTCCAGAGTCGACCTGTTGCATGAATGAAGGACTGGGAGTAACGGTTAACTCTTGCATTAGAGAGTTGGACAGAAAAGGGGTGAGAGTTTGTTGTTAGACGGGTGCTACGCACCCGTCGCAGACGTGGAGGGATACAAGCAGACAATTCAGAGGAGCAGTGACCATTGAAATAGTGACAGAAAAGAGATAGACATGCAACAGTGCCGCAAAGAGACAGACTTTGAAAGGTACCAGTAAAAGGAGGAGAGATGATGAGACGAAAAGCCTTTGACTCCACCCTATTGAGAAAAGCTGTATGTGGGGAGTCTCTACACACATGAAAGATGTACTCTACAAAGGGGCGAATAAAATCCGTGTATAAAGTCAACAACTGTTCAGGGGTAAAGAAGGTTCGGAGTCGGCTTAGCACAACTAATCTCTTGGAAGCAGATTTTAAAAGAGATGCAATATGTTCTTTCCAAGATAAGTCCCGAGAAAATGAAACCCCAAGCATTGTTCAAGGATGATGCAGGATTTACCTGGATATTACTACACAATAGTGGGTACTTCTGTGAAAGATTGTGTCAGGTTGATAGGTGTAAAAACTGAGTTTTTGATGCATTTAAAACAACAAGATTATTTTTACTCCAGTCAGAGATACGAACCAAGTCAGACATTAGGTGTGCCATAGCTTCATCCCTTGTTTGTTGAAGTAAATGCTGAGATGGATGTTGCAGGAACCAAATAGAAGGATGAAGGGTGAAATCATCAGCATACGAGTGGATAGGGTAAGATGTACAGCTTAGGTCACTGATGAATAAAAGGAAGAGAGTTGGTGATAGGACAGAGCCCTGAGGAACACCACTGTTGATAGATCTAGGAGAGGAACGATGGCCGTCTACAACAGCAGCTATAAAACGACCATGAAAGAAGCTATAGATGAAGGCACAGATAGAAGGATAGAAACCGTAAGAGGACAGTCTGGAAATTAAAGATTTATGCCAGACTTGATCGAAACCTTTGAGATGCCAAGTGCAATGGGAAAGCTTTCGTCAAAGTCCCGAAATAAGGATGACCAGGAGTCTGAAAGGTAGGTGAGAAGATCGCCAGTGGAGCGTCCCTGACGGAGCCCATACTGACGATCAGAAAGAAGGTTGTGATATGAAAGATGCTTCAAAATTTTTCTCTCTGTTTAGACTTGACTCGAAATCTTTTGAGACACAGGATGTTAAAGCAGTTGGACGATAGTTAGGGGGTTGGGAATGGTCACCCTTCTTTGGGACTGGCTGAATAAGAGCAAACTTCCAACAAGAGGGAAAGGTACAAGTTCATAGACAAAGGCGATAGAGTTTACCTAGGCAGGGTGTAAGCACGGAAGCACAGTTCTTGAGGACAAGAGGAGGGACTCCATCAGGCCCATATGCCTTTTAGTATTAAGGCCAGTGATGGCAGAAAATACATCAGCTGAAGAAATTTTAATGTCAGGCATGAGGAGGTCAGAGGGGGGAAGTGATGGAGGAACAGCACCGGAATTGTCTAAGGTGAAATTGGAGGAGAAAATCTGAGAAGAGATCTGCATCATCATTAGAAGAGATAGTTACAGAGCTCTCAGAGTAGAAAATAGGAGGGAAGGATGATGTAGTAAAGTTGTTAGAAAGGTTTTTGGCAAGGTGCCAGATGGAGCGGGAAGAATTCGAGTTGGAGAGTTAGGAGCATTTAGCACGGATGAAATTATTTTTAGAAGAGAGAGGAACAGACTTAGCACAATTCAAGGCAGAAAGACAAACAAGATGTGATTCAGGGGTGGATTGGCTCTGGTACCTTTTATAGGCCCTCTCCTTGTTGCCGACAGCATTAGAACAAGCGTGATTAATCCAAGGGTTTCTTATATTATTCAAAGGATATGAGAAGGGAATGAATGCTTCCATGCCCGAGAGAATAACCTCTGTAATGTGCAATGCACACTCAGATGGCTCCCGACCATGGAAGCAATAATCAGTCCAGGGAAAATCAAAGAAGTACTGCCTGAGGACCTCCCAATCCGCAGCTCCAAAGTGCCACAGTCGCCGTTTCTTTGGTGGGTCCACAGGCCGTACTGGAGAGATAGGACAGGTCAAGGTAATAAGGTTGTGATTGGAGGAGCCCAACAGAGAGGAAAGATTAACAGTGTAAGCAGAAGGATTAGTCGTAAGGAAGAGGTCAAGTATGTTGGAGCTCTCTCCAAGGCGGACAGGGATAAGGGTAGGGTGCTGTACAAGCTGCTCTAGGTCATTAAGCTTCTTCATCAGGTGGATCAGTGAAAGGAGAGGAGAGCCAAAGGTGGTGGTGAACATTGTAATCTCATAGAATGGAGATTCAGAGAAAGGATAAATGGATAGAATATGTTTCATCGAAGAAGTAAGATAGTCGAAGAATTTATCATAGTCAGAAAAATTAGGAGATAAGTGAACAGCGCAGATATATTTAGTCAGAGAATGACAAGAAAGCCGAAGCCAGAGAGTACAGAATTCAGAAAAATCAAGTTCAGGAACACGAGAGCAATATCAATCTCGGTGAAGTGATAGATACCAACGGTGAGACATCCAAAATATCCAGAGTTTTCTTACCCTGTCTAACAGTGTAAACTCATTCTTCAATTGTCTCCCCCATCCTTTTATAATCTTCTCGGACGTTGTAGGTACTCCTAGATACTAGCAGCAAAAAACAAAAGAAAAGATATTTATGGATAAATTGGATTTATAATTATTGAAAAACTTATATTTTATTTTTCTTTAAAATTTATCTTGTACTGAATTCTAGTGTTCTGTCCATGTGACACAGAACCAAAGTTCAGTATTTCGTATCTGATGGTACAGTACAGTACAGTATATTGACCGACATGAGCTTTGCAAGCCAGGAAAAACAAATGCATAAAGAAACACTTTTTCTGCCAGCAGTGATATGCCGAAAAATTATTCTAGAATAAGGAAAAGGTATTAAGAAAAGTTTGCAGCCAATCCTAACAAACACCCTTGTTTTGTAGACATTCTTTGATGCTATCATTAACTGCCTAATATCATACCACCGGAGTATGAGAAGCTTTATAATTATAAGATCGCATTGATAGTGGTTTTCGCATTTGTCTTGATTTTCGTCCTCAGTGAGTCCGAGAGGAAAGAAACAAGAGACGGTGTTGTAAAAGCCGCTGTGTTTGTTCTAGAACCAAAAGATTGTTGTCATGGTAACGTGCCGTCATCATCGGCACTTGTGGACACTGGATGGCGAGAACTGTCAAAAGTGTTTACGTTTTTCCTCTACCACTACTCAATTTATATATTCATTCCCTCCATTTCTGTACCAGATTAATGTCTTAACTTGTCTCCTACATATTCACAAATTTATAGTAAATATTCAACGTATTTACGAGTGCACACGTAAATAATAAGTTATCAAAATGAGTGATTATCATCAGTGTAAAGTGCTCCAGTAATCCTAAGTGCCTCTGTGCTGTGAGCTGTTGTAAATAATTTGTACTTACGGAAAATAGCCATTGGGAATTAATTTCCTCAGCATAAAAACGATGAAAAGAGTGAGTGTAGGAGCACTCTTATTTTGCCACAATTACCCAGCGTCGGACGCGGCCAGGCACCAGTTATCAAGCACTCTTAAGTACAATTACTATCTCCATCACCACCACCACCACCACAGTAAGCAGCTTGCAGTTAACCTGAGTAATCGAATTCCACCTTCACTCCACCTAATCGTAAGTACTTTCCTTGTGTTCATTTTGTACGGAAATTGAATCAAACTTCAGGAGAGGTCCTGCTAACAAATGGTAAAATTGAAATGAACGTGTTATTTATTTTTTCCAATTACAAATGTCCACTTTATCCAATTACCTGTACTTATCCATCTGACATGATCTCATTTCCATTTTCATGTAGTATGTTATTATAACCAATTCTATATAAATATGTAAACATCTGTCGTACATTACCTTTTACATAGCCAGCTATCAGGTCGTTGAAAGTGGTACCGATGTTGATGACTGAAGTATTTATGTAAATATTTTGGTTATTTTTCCCGCAAAGTTTATTTCTATACAGACGATGTAATATTTTGGTTATTTTTCCCACTGTTTATTTTTATACGGGCGTTATAAATATTTTGGGTACTTTTCCCACTATTTATTTTCATACAGATGATATACATGTTGTGGTTATTATTCCCAGAATATTTTTATACAGACGATATAATGTACATGTCTTGGTTATTTTTCCCACAATACTTATTTATATGGAGACTGTATAAATACTTTGGTTATTTTTCCCACAATGTTTATATTTATAGAGACAATATACATGTTGGTTATTTTTCCCCACAGTATTTTTATATAGTCAGAGGTGATTTACGTAGGTTATTGGCTGTTTTGAACTTCCCTGTGGCGATAATGAAACGACATTGAAAAGGTACTTAGGTGATAAAGAGATAGTGAACTGATAACGACTCTAGCCTATTATTATTTGTTACTTTATTACTTTTGGCATATTTCTGCAGCGTCCTAACCTATTTCGTAGTTATGACGTAAACTGGGGCTGATATAGGAAGTGTGACTGACGGGTATTGAAGTGCTATACACCGGTGCGTATTCTCGTCGGGTAAGGAGGCTTCCTAGCATCTCTTCTTTAAAGATTTACTTTCCAAACTAACCATTAATGACCTCTCTTTTGCTTCTCACATATTTTGAATGTCGACAGAGATCGCATGAACAGCACAGAAAAATATAGTAACGGGGTAGATTCAAATAAACCAGTAAAGGTGTTAGTAAGCTTCCTCACCGCACGAGAATACCACCATTGATCTTCCCTCTCTCGCTGCATTACTAGATCAAAATGGAAATATTCATAAGAGTCTCTGACCTTAATATACTACCGGTACTATTTCAGGTCTCTTGAAATAAGCTGATTGAGTAAGCGGACTGATGGTTGGGCATTATTGCCTTGTCAGTATAGAGCTGTTACGTCCCTCTTCCACAGGGAACACTGCCACAGGCTCCAACAGCAGTCGTTCAGTATAGGAAGGACGTTGCCCATTGAGTTGTTGTTCTTAGCGTCAGCCTTTCGGTGTACAACAACAGAGATCAGATCAGGCATTGTAAATAAACACTGCCTTCGTAAGTTCGCTGTTTTTATTTTTCGGATAATTACATTTAATGCTTGCCAACGACACTTCACTGTTTGCACAAGTACCAGAGCAAGACAGTCCTCGCTAACTGCACTGACACTGAACTAAACTCAAACTAAACTGAGAACTCCTCTAGACCCATCCCCATCTTTATATACGATTCGTATTTTTTTTTTTTTTTTTTTATGCAAGCAGGAAGGAACCAAATGCCAGAAGCCCACAAACCGTTCCTTCCAAGAAAAAGAAACGATACAAAAGACAGCCAAATTCAACATCCGTTCATTTCGAGATGCCTGGATATACTGCGTTTGAAAGACTGGAGATCATAGGAAGTAGGAAATACAGACAGAGGGAGACAGTTCCAGAGTCGACCTGTTGCATGAATGAAGGACTGGGAGTAACGGTTAACTCTTGCATTAGAGAGTTGGACAGAAAAGGGATGAGAGTTTGTTGTTAGACGGGTGCTACGCACTCGTCGCAGAGGTTGAGGGATACAAGCAGACAATTCAGAGGAGCAGTGACCATTGAAATAGTGACAGAAAAGAGATAGAGATGCAGCAGTGCCGCAAAGAGACAGACGTTGAAGGGAACCAGTAAAAGGAGGAGAGTTGATGAGACGAAAAGCCTTTGACTCCACCCTATTGAGAAAAGCTGTATGTGGGGAGTCTCTACACACATTAAAGATGTACTCTACAAAGGGGCGAATAAAACCCGTGTATAAAGTCAACAACTTTTCAGGAGTAAAGAAGGTTCGGAGTCGGCTTAGCACAACTAATCTCTTGGAAGCAGATTTTAAAAGAGATGCAATATGTTCTTTCCAAGATAAGTCCCGAGAAAATGAAACCCCAAGCATGTTCAAGGATGATGCAAGATTTACCTGGATATTACTAGACAATAGTGGGTACTTCTGTGAAAGATTGTGTCAGGTTGATAGGTGTAAAAACTGAGTTTTTGATACATTTAAAACAAGATTATTTTTACCCCAGTCAGAGATACGAACCAAGTCAGAAATTAGGTGAGCCATTGCTTCATCCCTTGTTTGTTGAAGTAACTGCTGAGATGGATGTTGCAGGAACCAAATGGAAGGGTGAAGGGTGGAATCATCAACATACGAGTGGATAGGGTAAGATGTACAGCTTAGGTCACTGATGAATAAAAGGAAGAGAGCTGGTGATAGGACAGAGCCCTGAGGAACACCACTGTTGATAGATCTAGGAGAGGAACGATGGCAGTCTACAACAGCGGCTATAAAACGACCAGGAATGAAGCTATCGATGAAGGCACAGATAGAAGGATAGAAACCGTAAGAGGGCAGTCTGGAAATTAACGATTTATGCCAGACTTGATCGAAACCTTTGAGATGTCAAGTGAAATGGGAAAGCTTTCGTCAAAGTCCCGAAAGAAGGATGACCAGGAGTCTGAAAGGTAGGTAAGAAGATCGCCAGTGGAGCGTCTCTGACGGAGCCTATACTGACGATCAGAAAGAAAGTTGTGATATGAAAGATGCTTCAAAATTTTTTTTTCTGTTAAGACTTGACTCGAAAACTTTTGAGACACTGGATGTTTAAGCAGTTGGACGATAGTTAGGGGGGTGGGAATGGTCACCCTTCTTTGGGACTGGCTGAATAAGAGCAAACTTCTAACAAGAAGGAAAGGTACAAGTTGATAGACAAAGGCGAAAGAGTTTACCTAGGCAGGCTGTAAGCACGGAAGCACAGTTCTTGAGGACAAGAGGAGGGACTCCATCAGGCCCATATGCCGTATTAGTATTAAGGCCAGTGATGGCAGAAAATAGATCAGCTGAAGAAATTTTAATGTCAGGCATGAGGAGGTCAGAGGGGGGAGGTGATGGAGGAACAGCACCGGAATTGTCTAAGGTGAAATTGGAGGAGAAAATCTGAGAAGAAATCTGCATCATCATTAGAAGAGATAGTTACAGAGCTCTTAGAGTAGAAAATAGGAGGGAAGGATGATGTAGTAAAGTTGTTAGAAAGGTTTTTGACAAGGTGCCAGATGGAGCGGGAAGAATTCGAGTTGGAGAGTTAGGAGCATTTAGCACGGATGAAATTATTTTTAGAAGAGAGAGGAACAGACTTAGCACAATTCAAGGCAGAAAGATAAACAAGATGTGATTCAGGGGTGGGTTGGCTCTGGTACCTTTTATAGGCCCTCTCCTTGTTGCCGACAGCATTAGAACAAGCGTGATTAATCCATGGGTTTCATACATTATTCAAAGGATATGAGTAGGGAATGAATGCTTCCACGCCCGAGAGAATAATCTCTGTAATGTGCAATGCATACTCAGATGGCTCCCGACCATGGAAGCAATTATCAGTTCAGGGAAAATCAAAGAAGTACTGCCTGAGGGCCTCCCAATCCGCAGCTCCAAAGTGCCACAGTCGCCGTTTTTTTTATGGGTCCACAGGCCGTACTGGAGCGATAGGACAGGTCTAGGTAATAAGGTTGTGATTGGAGGAGCCCAACAGAGAGGAAAGATTAACAGTGTAAGCAGAAGGATTAGTCGTAATGAAGAGGTCAAGTATGTTGGAGCTCTCTCCAAGGCGGACAGGGATAAGGGTAGGGTGCTGTACAAGCTGCTCTAGGTCATTAAGCTTCTTCATCAGGTGGATCAGTGAAAGGAGAGGAGAGCCAAAGGTGGTGGTGAACATTGTAATCTCATAGAATGGAGATTCAGAGAAAGGAGAAATGGATAGAATATGTTTCATCGTAGAAGTAAGATAGTCGAAGAATTTTTCATAGTAAGAAAAATTAGGAGATAAGTGAACAGCGCAGATATATTTAGTCAGAGAATGACAAGAAAGCCGAAGCCAGAGAGTACAGAATTCAGAAAAATCAAGTTCAGGAACACGAGAGCAATATCAATCTCGGTGAAGTGATAGATACCAACGGGGAGACATCCAAAATATCCAGAGTTTTCTTACACTGTCTAACAGTGTAAACTCAATCTTCAGTTGTCTCCCCCATCCTTTTATAATCTTCTCGGACGTTGTAGGTACTCCTAGATACTAGCAGCAAAAAACAAAAGAAAAGATATTTATGGATAAATTGGATTTATAATTATTGAAAAACTTATATTTTATTTTTCTTTAAAATTTATCTTGTACTGAATTCTAGTGTTCTGTCCATGTGACACAGAACCAAAGTTCAGTATTTCGTATCTGATGGTACAGTACAGAACAGTACATTGACCGACATGAGCTTTGCAAGCCAGGAAAAACAAATGCATAAAGAAACACTTTTTCTGCCAGCAGTGATATGCCGAAAAATTATTCTAGAATAAGGAAAAGGTATTAAGAAAAGTTTGCAGCCAATCCTAACAAACACCCTTGTTTTGTAGACATTCTTTGATGCTATCATTAACTGCCTAATATCATACCACCGGAGTATGAGAAGCTTTATAATTATAAGATCGCATTGATAGTGGTTTTCGCATTTGTCTTGATTTTCGTCCTTAGTGAGTCCGAGAGGAAAGAAACAAGAGACGGTGTTGTAAAAGCCGCTGTGTTCGTTCTAGAACCAAAAGATTGTTGTCATGGTAACGTGCCGTCATCATCGGTACTTGTGGACACTGGATGGCAAGAACTGTCAAAAGTGTTTACGTTTTTCCTCTACCACTACTCAATTTATATATTCATTCCCTCCATTTCTGTACCGGATTAATGTCTTAACTTGTCTCCTACATATTCACAAACTTATAGTAAATATTCAACGTATTTACGAGTGCACATGTAAATAATAAGTTATCAAAATGAGTGATTATCATCAGTGTAAAGTGCTCCAGTAATCCTAAGTGCCTCTGTGCTGTGAGCAGTTGTAAACAATTTGTACTTACGGAAAATAGCCATTGGGAATTAATTTCCTCAGCATAAAAACGATGAAAAGAGTGAGTGTAGGAGCACTCTTATTTTGCCACAATTAGCCAGCGTCGGACGCGGCCAGGCGCCACTCATCAAGCACTCGTAAGTACAATTACTATCTCCATCACCACCACCACCACCACCACACTACGCAGCTTGCAGTTAACCTAAGTAATCGAATTCCACCTTCACTCCACCTAATCGTAAGTACTTTCCTTGTGTTCTTTTTACATGGAAATTGAAACAAACTTCGGGAGAGGTCCTGCTAACAAATGGTAAAATTGAAATGAACGTGTTATTTTTTTTTCTAATTACAAATGTTCACTTTATCCAATTACCTGTACTTATCCATCTGACATGATCTCATTTCCATTTTCATGTAGTATGTTGTTATAACCAATACCATATAATTATGTAAACATCTGTCGTACATTACCTTTTACATACCCAGCCATCAGGTCGTTGAAAGTGGTACCGATGTTGATGACTGAAGTAACTGTTATGTACATATTTTGGTTATTTTTTCCGCAAAGTTTATTTCTATACAGACGATATAATATTTTGGTTATTTTTCCCACTGTTTATTTTTATACAGGCGTTATAAATATTTCGGGTATTATTCCCACTATTTATTTTCATACAGATGATATACATGTTGTGGTTATTATTCCCAGAATATTTTTATACAGACGATATAATGTACATGTCTTGGTTATTTTTCCCACAATACTTATTTATATGCAGACGATATAAATACTTTGGTTATTTTTCCCACAATGTTTATATTTATAGAGACAGTATACATGTTGGTTATTTTTCCCACAGTATTTTTATATAGTCAGAGGTGATTTACGTAGGTTATTGGCTGTTTTGAACTTCCCTGTGGCGATATTGAAGCGACATTGAAAAGGTAATTAGGTGATAAAGAGATAGTGAACTGATAACGACTCTTGCCTATTATTATTTGTTACTTTATTACTTTTGGCATATTTCTGCAGCGTCCTAACCTATTTCGTAGCTATGACGTAAACTGGGGCTGATATAGGAAGTGTGACTGACGGGTATTGAAGTGCTATATACCGGTGCGTATTCTCATCGGGTAAGGAGACTTCCTAGCATCTCTTCTTTAAAGATTTACTTTCCAAACTAACCATTAATGACCTCTCTTTTGCTTCTCACATATTTTGAATGTCGACAGAGATCGCATGAACAGCACAGAAAAATATAGTAACGGGGAAGATTCAAATAAACCAGTAAAGGTGTTAGTAAGCTTCCTCACCGCACGAGAATACCACCATTGATCTTCCCTCTCTCGCTGCATTACTAGATCAAAATGGAAATATTCGTAAGAGTCTCTGACCTTAATATACTACCGGTACTATTTCAGGTCTCTTGAAATAGGCTGATTGAGTTAGCGGACTGATGGTTGGGCATTATTGCCTAGTCAGTATAGAGCTGTTACGTCCCTCTTCCACAGGGAACACTGCCACAGGGTCCAACAGCAGTCGTTCAGTATAGGAAGGACGTTGCCCATTGAGTTGCTGTTCTTAGCGTCAGCCTTTCGGTATACAACAGAGATCAGCTCAGGCATTGTAAATAAACACTGCCTTCGTAAGTTCGCTGTCTTTATTTTTCGGATAATTACATTTAATGCTTGCCAACGACACTTCACTGTTTGCCCAAGTACCAGAGCAAGACAGTCCTCGCTAACTGCACTGTCACTGAACTAAACTCAAACTAAACTGAGAACTCCTCTAGACCCATCCCCATCTTTATATACGATTCGTATTTTTTTTTTTTTTAATGCAAGAAGGAAGGAACCAAATGCCAGAAGCCCACAAACCGTTCCTTCCAAGAAAAAGAAACGATACATAAGAGAGCCAAAATCAACATCCGTTCATTTCGAGATGCCTGGATATACTGCGTTTGAAAGACTGGAGATCATAGGAAGTAGGAAATACAGACAGAGGGAGACAGTTCCAGAGTCGACCTGTTGCATGAATGAAGGACTGGGAGTTGCATTAGAGAGTTGGACAGAAAAGGGATGAGAGTTGGTTGTTAGACGGGTGCTACGCACTCATCGCAGAGGTTGAGGGATACAAGCAGACAATTCAGAGGAGCAGTGAACATTGAAATAGTGACAGAAAAGAGATAGAGATGCAACAGTGCCGCAAAGAGACAGACGTTGAAGGGAACCAGTAAAAGGAGGAGAGATGATGAGACGAAAAGCCTTTGACTCCACCCTATTGAGAAAAGCTGTATGTGGGGAGTCTCTACACACATTAAAGATGTACTCTACAATGGGGCGAATAAAACCCGTGTATAAAGTCAACAACTGTTCAGGGGTAAAGAAGGTTCGGAGTCGGCTTAGCACAACTAATCTCTTGGAAGCAGATTTTAAAAGAGATGCAATATGTTCTTTCCAAGATAAGTCCCGAGAAAATGAAACCCCAAGCATGTTCAAGGATGATGCAGGATTTACCTGGATATTACTACACAATAGTGGGTACTTCTGTGAAAGATTGTGTCAGGTTGATAGGTGTAAAAACTGAGTTTTTGATGCATTTAAAACAACAAGATTATTTTTACCCCAGTCAGAGATACGAACCAAGTCAGACATTAGGTGTGCCATAGCTTCATCCCTTGTTTGTTGAAGTAACTGCTGAGATGGATGTTGCAGGAACCAAATTGAAGGGTGAAGGGTGAAATCATCAGCATACGAGTGGATAGGGTAAGATGTACAGCTTAGGTCACTGATGAATAAAAGGAAGAGAGTTGGTGATAGGACAGAGCCCTGAGGAACACCACTGTTGATAGATCTAGGAGAGGAACGATGGCCGTCTACAACAGCGGCTATAAAACGACCAGGAAAGAAGCTATAGATGAAGGCACAGATAGAAGGATAGAAACCGTAGGAGGGCAGTCTGGAAATTAAAGATTTATGCCAGACTTGATCGAAACATTTGAGATGTCAAGTGCAATGGGAAAGCTTTCGTCAAAGTCCCGAAAGAAGGATGACCAGGAGTCTGAAAGGTAGGTGAGAATATCGCCAGTGGAGCGTCTCTGACGGAGCCTATACTGACGATCAGAAAGAGGGTTGTGATATGAAAGATGCTTCAAAATTTTTCTTTCTGTTAAGACTTGACTTGAAAACTTTTGAGACACAGGATGTTAAAGCAGTTGGACGATAGTTAGAGGGTTGGGAATGGTCACCCTTCTTTGGGACTGGCTGAATAAGAGCAAACTTCCAACAAGAAGGAAAGGTACAAGTTGACAGACAAAGGCGAAAGAGTTTACCTAGGCAGGGTGTAAGCACGGAAGCACAGTTCTTGAGGACAAGAGGAGGGACTCCATCAGGCCCTTATGCCTTATTAGTATTAAGGCCAGTGATGGCAGAAAATACATCAGCTGAAGAAATCTTAATGTCAGGCACGAGGAGGTCAGAGAGGGGAGATGATGGAGGAACAGCACCGGAATTGTCTAAGGTGAAATTGGAGGAGAAAATCTGAGAAGAGATCTGCTTTATCATTAGAAGAGATAGTTACAGAGCTCTCAGAGTAGAAAATAGGAGGGAAGGATGATGTAGTAAAGTTGTTAGAAAGGTTTTTGGCAAGGTGCCAGATGGAGCGGGAAGAATTCGAGTTGGAGAGTTAGCAGCATTTAGCTCGGATGAAATTATTTTTAGAAAAGAGAGGAACAGACTTAGCACAATTCAAGGCAGAAAGATAAACAAGATGTGATTCAGGGGTGGGTTGGCTCTGGTACCTTTTATAGGCCCTCTCCTTGTTGCCGACAGCATCAGAACAAGCGTGATTAATCCAAGGGTTTCTTACATTATTCAAAGGATATGAGAAGCGAATGAATGCTTCCACGCCCGACAGAATAACCTCTGTAATGTGCAATGCACACTCAGATGGCTCCCGACCATGGAAGCAATAATCAGTCCAGGGAAAATCAAAGAAGTACTGCCTGAGGGCCTCCCAATCCGCAGCTCCAAAGTGCCACAGTCGCCGTTTCTTTGGTGGGTCCACAGGCCGTACTGGAGCGATAAGACAGATCAAGGTAATAAGGTTGTGATTGGAGGAGCCCAACAGAGAGGAAAGATTAACAGTGTAAGCAGAAGGATTAGTTGTAAGGAAGAGGTCAAGTATGTTGGAGCTCTATCCAAGGCGGACAGGGATAAGGGAAGAGTGCTGTACAAGCTGCTCTAGGTCATTAAGCTTCTTCACCAGGTGGATCAGTGAAAGGAGAGGAGAGCCAAAGATGGTGGTGAACATTGAAATCTCATAGAATGGAGATTTCAGAGAATGGAGAAATGGATAGAATATGTTTCATCGTAGAAGTAAGATAGTCGAAGAATTTATCATAGTCAGAAAAATTAGGAGATAAGTGAACAGCGCAGATATATTTAGTCAGAGAATGACAAGAAAGCCGAAGCCAGAGAGTACAGAATTCAGAAAAATCAAGTTCAGGAACACGAGAGCAATATAAATCTCAGAGAAGTGATAGATACCGACGGGGAGACATCCAAAATATCCAGAGTTTTCTTACACTGTGTAACAGTGTGAACTCATTCTTCAATTGTCTCCCCCATCCTTTTATAATCTTCTCGGACGTTGTAGGTACTCCTAGATACTAGCAGCAAAAAACAAAACAAAAGATATTTATTGATAAATTGGAAAATACATAGCTAAGTAAGAGTGCTAGGGAACCTCCTGACCCGACAAGAGTACGGGCCTTTGTACTTCCATGACATAAAACATGCACGAAGACTAAGGAGAGGTTGAACAGAAGGCAATGGGTATTTTCATGTATATTAAATCACGTTCATGTACATAATTAATAGTGACAAAGATTCCATAATTTAAAGGTGTTAAAACTTGCTCTAGTTCATTCGGCTTGATTTTCGTCCTTCGGTGGCTTATTTCCCGTAGCCCAGTGGAAGAATAAGACAGTGCTACGGCTCTACCTCCTTTCCATAACACTTCTTAGTGACTAGTGTATAGCTTAGCATTGAACATGGAGAGATGAGAAGTATACATCCCTTTAAAGTGAATACTGTTTAGATCCAGAAACAAAATGGTAAGGAAGAGGTGTTAGAGAACTTCCTTACCCAACAATGTAACGAACGCAGGTCATCCTCTCTTCACTCCGTCTTTCAGCAACCGATCGAGTTAGCCCCCTCACTCCGGTGGCTAAGTGTACACTCAAATGGTACACTCAAATGATCTTTTTAGGAGACACTTTTCTAAATGAGCTGGCCTTAACTCCTTCAGAAGCTACGAGATGCCTTCATACAATGCCGTCAGGAAGTAGGTATTTTACTAAGCTTCTCCTCTGTCCTCGAGGGCCGGTCTAATGCGCCAGAGGGGAAGGTCAGGTGCTGTGTGCAACGCGTCGGATTCCTGTGATAGCTGTTGGACTGACACGAGATGTCTGAAAGAGGTCACGATATTCTTAAAGTTGACCCCATTACTACATGGTTGTGATCGATTTATTTGCTCCCCACAGTGTATGATATGGTGGGATGAAAAGGCTAAGACAGCAATGGAAGAAAAGAGGAAGATGTGGCTAGAGTGGTTACAGAACAGGAATTCAATTTAAATAACTGAATATACTGAGAGTAAGAAACACTTAAAGAGACTAGTGAAGAGGAAAAAGAAGAAGGTAACTGATGATCTTGGAAGAAAAATGAATGCAAATTACTCTGAAAATAGAAAGTTATTCTAGAACGAGATGCGGAAATGTAGAAATGACAGCGGAAAAAAATGTGAAAGTGTGAAGGGTGAAACTGGTAGATTATCAACCCATGGGGTTGAAGTAAGGATCAGATGGAAAGAATATTTTGAAAGCCTGATGAATGAAAAGAGAGAGAGGACAGCTGCTGTAAACATGATCGGTTTGGGGTGTGTGCAAAGAAGGAATGCAGTGCCAGGAAATGTGACACTCACGCAGGTGAAGAACGCTGTGAAATGGCTGAAAAATGGGAAAGCAGCTGAGGATGAGGTGTATGCAGAGATGATCAAGTGTAGTGGAGAGAGCGGAATGAAGTAATGATTGGAGATATGTAAGAAGGCATGGATGAGTGAAACTGTGCCAGTAGAGTAGAAAAAGGCTGTGATTGTACCCCTGTACCAAAATAAAGATGAGAGAAATGAATGCAAGAATTATCGTGGCTTAAGTTCATTGAGTGTTGTAGGGAAGGTATATGGAAGAATTATTATAGAGAAAGTAGGGGAGATATCATCAGTCCTAGTGAGTGATGAACAGGGTGGCTTTGGGAGTGGCAGAGGATATGTGGACCAAATATCTGCAGTGAGACAGATAGCAGAGAAGGCTTGTGAGAAGGACTATAAGGAGTTTCTTGCATTTATGGATCTGGAATAAACATACGGCAAAGTAGACAAAGAAGGACTGTCGAAGGTTTTATGCATGTACGGCGTAGATGGTAAAATGCTAGGTGCCGTCTAGAGGTTTTAAGATGGCAGTGGGGCATGTGTAAGGGTAACTGGGCATCTAAGTGAATGGTTCACGATCATTGTGGTCATGCGGCAAGGTTGTGTGATGTTCCCATGGTTGTTCAATATACATACAAATGGGGTGCTGAGAGTAGTAAAAACACGAGTAATGGAGAGAGAGATGGCGTTGGTAATGAATGGTGATGGACGGAACATCTCAAATTTGTTGTATGCTGCTGATGCAGTGGTACTTGCAAATACCGGACAAGAACTTGGTAGACAAGTGCAATGTTTTGCTGTTGACTGTGAACGTCGTGTTTTGAGAGTAAATGTAGAAAAGAGTAAAGTGATGGTTACTGAGAGGAAGGTGACCCTCAGTGTGATGTCACAGTGAAGAAAAACTGGAATTGATGAGAGACTGGAACTGATGAGAGAGTTGAAATGCCTGGGTACAGTGATAGAAAAGAGAGGAAAATGTGTAAAAGAAGTGGAAAATAGAGTGACACAAAGAAGCAAAGTAGCTGGTGCAATGAAGACTAGTGTGTTGGAGCTGGACGAGGCTTAGCTCAAGAAGTGTTAGTGCCAACTATAACATATGGATGTGAGACTATGGATTGGCACGAAAATGAAAAGTCAAGAGTGAGAGCCGTGGAGATGGGACTGCTGAAGAATTCATGAGGAGTACAGAGAGTGGATAGGATACGGAATAATGTGATTCATGAAAGATGCGGAGTGAGGAAGTCAGTAGACACCAGAATCGAAGAGAGTGTACTGAAATGGTAACGTCATGTGGAGAGACTGGATAACAACAAAGTGGTGAAAAAGGTACGTCTAAGCGAATTTGAAGGAGGAAGGAGGCAAGGTAGGCCAAGGAGAAGGTGGAGGGATACAGTGGATAAGTGTGTGTGGAAGAGAAATATGGAAGTTGGTGAGGGTCGTGGACTGACAAGAGATCGAGATGGTTGGGTGAATGTTGTGAGAAGAAGTGTATGATCGGGGATTTTCACCCCTTTTTAAGCCCCTCGGCTACGTCTATCAACACTACCCCTGAAGTTAACGCACCACCAATAATCTCCAGTCCTATCCTACCTCTCAACTCCTCCATAATGCGTAAACCTAGCCCCCACCTCCCCAGGCCTCGCACTCAGGGACACACTGCACATCCACCAAATCACTGTAATTTCTGTACGTTTGAGCCTAAGAATATTCTATTCCTTTACTGCCCAGGTCTCACTGCCATACAGCATTACACTCCTAACACATGCCGCTTGCAGAAAAATTATTAAAACAGAAAAAACACAGACATACAAAGACACATACAAAGACACAGACAGAGACGCACACAGAAATACAAACAGAGACACAGAGTCACAGAAAGACAAAAAGACAGAGACGCAGACAGACTGAGACACAGACAGACCCATAGAGACAGACACAGACAGTGGCACATATGTTAGGACTCCATATTATAATTACAAATCATAACAGATAGATAGATAAATAGATAGATAGAGAGACAGATAGAAGCAGGAAGTCAGATGATGAGAAGGTACTGTGTCTGCGAGAATCGAGCAATGCTAAACATGCTTACACACTCTTAACTCAAGGAATGCTTTATAGGCACACGACAGCGCTTCGTGACCATACACACACATACACACATACTCACACACAGGCTTCTAGAACTTTCCAACCACAGGGAACACTCGTGACACAACTCCTGCTACACCAGAATTTAGGAAAGAGAGCTGAGATGGAGGCTAGCCATAGAACACAGACAGGAAGACAGAGCCACAGAGAGAGAGAGAGAGAGAGAGAGAGGGAGATAGCTAGCGGGACTCTACTTTATACTTCGCTCTGTGTGAGAGACTTGTTAATATTTCCAAGACAATAAAAATAGTCCCATACTATTCTTTACCTGTCCTTGTCATTGAATGACAAATGGGAAAGAAGATTATCTACTTACAAAGCTACTCAAGTATAACAACCGCTCGTCCACAAGTCTAATATATATAACTTCTCTACAAGTAACTACAAAGTCTTTTATTATGACATTTGGTAGCAGCGAACGTATACGAAACTCGTCTACGAATCAACAGTGAATTCCTACAAAATATCAAGATTGAAAACAAAAAAATACCTCTCACAACCAACAACTTACAACCAGCTCCTGACAGTTCTCTCCAACCCCCCCTCCGTCTCCCCTATCATCATGCTGATGTAGAGGTGAAGAGGTCACAGGACGCCTTGCAAGTAGTTTAACAAAGTACTGATACAAACAATCTTGAAATTTCTACGACGAACCAACGAACTACAATCATCTACAATCAACTACAAGTAACAACTCTACAAGTCGTCTGTATAATCTTCTAGACGCCCCTACAGGTAGCGGCAGTCTTCATCCTACAACGAGTAAATCACAAGAAAAACGGACCAAGAATACATCAAGTAAGAAAATACAAAAGAAACAAACGAAGAGTGAGACACGACTCATAACTCATAACCACCAGACCTCACCCTCCTCTCTCTGCTACATCCACCCAACCACCACCGCTGACGCAGGAGTGAAGAGGTCAAGACGACGAAGCAAATACCAAGTCCATATTCACAACTCATCTTACTCACTTGTCTTCACTCGAGTTACTCATCGCTACTCATTCACTCACCACAGCTACCAGTGTGGGAAGTCGACGTCATCATGCGTGCTTGCTGAAAAGACGCCACGTCAGTCAACTCACCACCTGCACCATCACTAACACCATTCCCACCACGGTAAAAATTAGTGAGTTACATAGTTACTTCATTTATACAATACACAGCGATAGACAATAAGCTTCTGCACAAACATATAAAACGTGCTGTATAGTTACAACTTAAATTCATATACCTACTTCAATTATCTTCATAATTCAATCATTAAATACTTGCACCAACAATAAATAATCTACACTGTATATTTTCATTCATTTATTATAACATTTATTTACTACCAACGAGTGTTACCATTTATACCTACATAAAATACGTGTTTCATACATACAGCTATACATTATTATATCTACAAAGTGATAAAGAAAATATACCATCACAGTTACTCAGTGAGCGATTAAAAGAACTGTATTAAACATTTATTAATTAAAGCTACCTAGTGGAAACATAAATTAAGTTACAAGGTAAACTAGAGAAAAAAAAAATGGCCAACACAAATGACGTTAGAAAGAGTGAACATATTCAACACAATCGTGAAGACAATGATTTCCACACAGTGCTGACACACATATTACCCACGATAGGTACAAGTGAAAAACAAGTCAGTGTATATAGTTAACACTGTATATAGTGTATAAATTTTTTATAAAAAATAACAAAATATGGGGCTATATAATATCATTTTCAGTAATACCTGTGCAATATAAACTAATCTTTTAAAAAGTATCCCAAGGAAATTAGCCAGGGATTATGCAACCATGAACAACATAGAAAAAGCGTACACAAGCGAAGAAAAACAAACTATAGAAAATCAATACATACAAAAAAAAAAAAAAAAGTGAGAAAGAAAAAAGAGAGAAATAGAGTAAGATCACATAACAAACAAATGAAAATAAGTGTAAGTGTTACTACATATGCCAAAATACCACATAAACTACAAACAAAAAAGCAAATTGTTGTCTCCACAAGCAAGTGGCATGGCACATCATCACTATCGTCGACCACAGCATGACCGGATTCATATGTTAGGACTGCAATTATTACAATTATGTAACTACAAACGATATGTAACAATTATGTAACGACAAACGATTGCATTATGTTACACTTGCTACAATTATGTAACTACAAACGATATGTAACAATTATGTAACGACAAACGATTGCATTATGTTACACTTGCTACAATTATGTAACTACAAACGATATGTAACAATTATGTAACTCCATATTATCATTATGTAACGACAAACGATTGCATTATGTTACACTTGCTACAATTATGTAACTACAAACAATATGTACCATTTATGTAACAGTTGCGTTAACAAGATGTAACTTTTATGTAACTTTAACTACAATTATGTAACTACAAACGATATGTAACAATTATGTAACGACAAACGATTTCATTATGTTACATTTTGCCAATTATGTAACAGTTGCATTAACAAGATGTAACTTTTATGTAACTTTAACTACAATTATAAGGCCAAGACACTTATGTAACAGTTGCATTAACAAAATGTAACTACAATTATAAGGCCAACACAATTATGCATTACCACAATATTATGTAACAATTCATAAAATGTTACAATTATGTATTACCACAATATTAGTACAATATTATAAGTCATACAACTATAGCACAATTCTGTATTACCAGTATCATCATACAAGTTAGGTGAAATATTAGACATTACTAAAGTGATAACTCAGTATGTAATGTATAACCTAGCAGTATTACCATTGCACAATTATATGCGTATGTCTGTTATACATACACATCTCACAAAATGTATACAACTTGTTTAAAATGTAATATTACTGGATAATTGCTATTTACTATGAATATTATATGTATACAATATTCATACAATTATGTTACTTTTACAATATTATGTATTTCACTTAATTAGCTTATAAGTTCATTATAATGTGTATATAATATGTATTAATATGTTATGACTATTAACTGTCGATGGTACGCCATTTTCGCGTGACCGAGCATATGTTAGGACTCCATAGTATAATTACAAATCATAAAAGATAGATAAATAAATATAGATAGAGAGACAGATAGAAGCAGGAAGTCAGATGATGAGAAGGTACTGTGTCTGCGAGAATCGAGCAATGCTAAACATGCTTACACACTCTTAACTCAAGGAATGCTTTATAGGGACACGACAGTGCCTCGTGACCATACACACACATACACACATACTCACACACAGGCTTCTAGAACTTTCCAACCACAGGGAACACACGTGACACAACTCCTGCTACACCAGAATTTAGGAAAGAGAGCTGAGATGGAGGCTAGCCATAGAACAGGCAGGTCGTAGGGAGAAGGGCTTAGCAACATGGAAGAGAGAGAGAGAGAGAGAGAGATAGGGAGATAGCTAGCAGGACTCTACTTTATACTTCGCTCTGTGTGAGAGACTTGTTAATATTTCCAAGACAATAAAAATAGTCCCATACTATTCTTTACCTGTCCTTGTCATTGAATGACAAATGGGAAAGAAGATTATCTACTTACAAAGCTACTCAAGTATAACAACCGCTCGTCCACAAGTCTAATATATATAACTTCTCTACAAGTAACTACAAAGTTTTTTATGACACAGAAACACAGACAGGAAGACAGAGCCACAGACAGACAAACAGACAGACTCACACAGACAGACATACAGAGACACAGAGACATAGACAGAGACAGACAGAGACACAGACAGACGGAGACAGCCAAAAATACAAAAACACAGCCAATCGTTTGCTTACCTTTTCCTCCAGCATGAGTGTGGTTGCTGCTTTGGTGTAGCCCATGAGGCGAGGGAACGTAAATGTACAGCACCCGTCTGGAGTTACACCGGCAGTTATGTAGGTGGTGTGGAAGGTGGCCTGGTGAGAGAGACAGAGAGAGAGAGAGAGAGAGAGAGAGAGAGAGAGAGAGAGAGAGAGAGAGAGAGAGAGAGAGAGATTTATGTAAATGCTATAATGCTAAAGGTTGACCTGCAGGCGAGAGTTGTCATGGTGAATTTTAAGTCAGAGAGGGGGTGGGGGCGGATCAAGGACGGGGGTGAGGGAGGATCAAGGCGAGGGAGAAATGGATCAAGGACGGGGAGAGATGGATCACGAGGGAGAGGTGGATCAAGGACGGAGGGCTATTCAAGGGGTGGAGTGGCGATCAAGAGCTGAGGTAGGGGGTGAGATGAAAGTGCAGCCTCCATGACAATTGTACTGGTTGTGTGAAGTCAGCGTGAAGGAAGTTACTCTGTGGATGGCTGGAAAACATGGGCACTCACGACAGTTTGAGAGTTAAGTTAGTGTTAAACCAAAATATACAATAAACATGAAGCGGGGCCAAGGCACAGCAAACCCGTCCCCGGCAGTCATTTTAGTGCTGACGTATAAACACAACAGGATATCTAGTCAAAGATGTCACTTATGAAATTTGGAGCAAATTGGGTGAAAATTCACAATTATATGCCCATTTGAATTTTTAAGCCCGACCCACCTGACACTGACCTCCCCCTACAGCTAACTGGGGGGTGACCCCTCGTGATGTAATGAGGCATGTTATAGGATGCAGAGTTGAAAGATGCACCTTTAGGTTTTGGTTTCATGTCGATATGACGAATCTGAATGGAGTTATGGAGAAGTAACGATTTTTTTACTTTTTTCTTTTTTTTTTAACATTTTCTGGCTATACAACCTGGGCCTTGGCTCAATTTGGCCAAATAATTAAATTAGTTAATCAGAAGGTCATAGCCCATCGTCCCAGTAATTTTAATCAAAATCGCACCAGTAGTTTTAGCGTATATTTGTTGACAAACAGACAGACAGACAAACAGACAGACAGACAAACCAAGTGAAAAAAAAATCCCCCTCCCCGAGCCGCTCCGGCGCGGGGAAGGTTGATAAGCTTAGTTAACTTGAATGTAGGGTCACCCTGCATATGACTCGGGAAATTCCTTAACGCCTTTGCCTCAGCGATTTATTCCGCACATTACACTTCAGTATCCTCTTGCCTGCAACTGGTGCAAACTGTGTCTATATGAGAATAATATAACACATAGGATTCTTAAACTGTAATAAGCAAAATAAATCGCAAGGAATAGGTGCAACGGTGCGTATGATAGCAGCCAGGATGTCCTCATTTCCTCTTTTGTGCCACCAGCCATACATAGATGAGATATAGGATACACAGATAGCATACACATACATAGGATACAGATAGATAGGATACAGATAGATAGGATACACAGATACGTAAGATACACAGGTATGAAGGCTAAACGGATACATAAAAATACAGCGATACAAAGAGATGGTAACAAACGTGTACCGCGGTATACCACAGATACGTATGGGAATAAAGAAAGGATAAACAGATAAGATATACCGGTACAGTTGGAAACAATAACCTTATCGGAAGAATAGATGGTATCATAGAAGAGTAGGTGGAGGTCAGGGTGCCAACACTACCATATAGATAGGCCACACAGATACAGACAGGATTGTGATGTAGGAGGTGCATAGGTACAGATAGGATACAGTGATAAGAGGGTATGTTGGAAATACACATAGGATGCATACACAGATAAGAGATAGGATAGAGAGGATACACATACGGATAGGATACAAACGTAGGAATAAATGGGAGATGCATAGATAAATTTAGCATACAGAGATAAGAAATACAGGAGATATAAACACGATTCACATAACAAGATATAAAGGAGGCGGACATTATACATAGAGACACGAGAGGATACATAGGCATACTCATACAAATATAAAGGATACATAGATGCATAAAGATAAAGATAAAAACTAACCTTATCCGAGGCATACACAACATCGTACAGAGGCAAGATATCGCCCATGGTGCCTGCACACTCGCCGTTTACCAGGGCCACCAGAGGCTTAGGGAAGTTTATCAACTCCCTCACCAACCTGTATGCAGGTTAGTAAATGCAGAGAGAGAGAGAGAGAGAGAGAGAGAGAGAGAGAGAGAGAGAGGTTGGTTAGTTCAGGTCTGGGGAAAATCTTTGGAATAAAGTATATTAATGACGCGATACAAAGAGGATGGCAGAGGTGGTACTAAGCGGATGGGAGAGGTAGCACAAAGAGGATGGCTGAATTGGTACAAAGATGATACCAGAGATGGTACAAAGAGGATGGCAGAGGTGGTACAACGAGGACGGCAGAGGTGGTACAAAGAGGTTGGCAGAGGTGAAACAAAGAGAATGACAAAGGTGGTACAAAGAAGATGGCAGAGGTGACACAGACATGTGTCGAAAATGAAAGTTAACTTTGAGAAGAATGATGAAACCGAAGGGGCAGACGTAAGCAGACATAAAGACCTTACGTAAATCTCCCAAAAGCAGCTAAAGACTGAGTAACCCTGAAGAGCAGGTATCCAAGGACCAAAGTTTATTAAGGTTAGACGGTCAAATTCTGTAAAATGTGAAATGATAGCGTACCGATGGGATGGAAATGATAGGGTTAATTGATGGGATGCAAATGATGGGGACGCAAATGATGAGGACAAAATGATGGGGAAGCAAATGATGGGGAAGCCAATGATGGAGATGCAAATGATGAGGAAGCAAATGATGGGGATGCAAATGATGGGGGATGCAGATGATGGGGAAGCAAATGATGGGAATGCAAATGATGGGGGTGCAAATGTTTGGATGGGATGCAAACTGATGGGGAGGAAAATGATAGGGATGCAAAATATGGGGATGCAAATAATGGGGATGCAAATGATGGAGGAGGAAATTATGGGGGTGAAAAATGATGGGGATGCAGTATATGGATGGAAATAATAGGGATCCAAGATGATAGGAATAAATAATGACAGGGATGAAAAATGATAGAGATGCAAATGATGGGATGTCAGCGATAGGATGTAAATGATACAGATTCGAGTCTGCATGAGCACTCAAGCAGTATAATGAGCACTTAAGCCACATCATTAAGTAGAGAAATATATTACAAAATTAGATGTTTGAATAGAATGTGATTAAAAGGAAAACTAATTTGAAAAAGGTGATACTTACTTAGAAGTGTTCTGTGGCTGTTTAACGAAGATGAAGACGTGTTAATGAAATTCAAAATCTCTCCTAAATAAATAAAATAGGAGATGGCAATAATATAAATCATAGAATTTAACAGATTAACCCTTTAAGGCCGGGTGACAGTTATATCCAAAGTGAAATTAATGGATAATGGGCACCGGGTGACTGCTATAACCTCAAAAGTTTTTTAGGCCGCAGTTTGAAGTGGCCACAACTTGATCTCGTCACCAAATGGTGCGGATAGCCTCCCACCACCCGAGGCAAACATACGAGTACCTCAGTCGTCTCTGTGAATCTGCCAGGTGTAGGATGAGGTTTTCTTACATCTCTTGTTTGATTCTGTTCCCTTCTTACATGGATCTTTGCATCATCCACCCCTGCCAAGCCTCTTTCAAAGAACAGTAGAAAAGGGCTCAGCGATAGTGCCATAAGACATGCCTAGGATGCATCTAGTAGTGGAGTAAGTTACCATGGGCAGATGCACGAACATATCCTGCTCTCTCGCTGCTCTTGCTGCAAAAATTATTTATCTTCCTCACGTCATTACTCATTAACGCTAGGATCTACAGACCTGCGAATACTTTCATTTGCAAGGGGAAGAGTTGTTAAATAAAGTGGTCATTAATTCACTTCCCTAGGTGTACACTTTCCGAGACATTAAGGTTTGAAAACAGGCAATTTTCAGTGGTCTCAGAGAATTTTCTGGTAACGAGGTGACTATTACGTCAAATATTGCCCTGCGTGTGAGGGTTAAAAACTAGTAAAAAAAATTAAAAGCTTCAGAAATAAGCATCAGCAACTGAATTTTGAGTTAAATGAGGACCATATCTAACGTCTTCCTTGAGTCCTAGCTTATCGTATCATATCGTATCATTTATGAAGGCTCCATGCATTGGCCTTGGTCACCTAATGGTGACTCTTCACACTGCTCTATTACTGGCAGCTTCCTTGTTCAGTCCCATATCCTTGAGGTCATAGTATGGTATTGTCCCAGGTCTTTCATGGTCTACCGCTAGCAACCCTAACCCCGAAGGACACGCTTCTCACTTAAATGCAATTGTCATCCTCCATCCTCGCAACATGACTGAACCATCTCAGTCTACTCTTCCTTATCACTGCACCAATACATTCCAGCCCCATCTTTCCTCCCAACTCTTCAATCTCAATCCTATCCAGCCCCCACCCCCCCACAGGGCTCGCATTCAAGGACGCATTACACTTCCATCTAATCATTGTCATTTCTGTATGACTGACCCAACGAATATTCTCTCCCTTTACTGCCCAGGTCTAACTACCAAACAGCATCACACTCCCAACACATGCTACATACAAAGGTCTTTTAGCACGGAGGGAAATCTAACTTAATGCTAGTAGAGGCAACAGGTCCCCGAAATATAATATATAAAATGAAAATGAATGAAAGACTGACTAAGAGGGTATAAGTAGGTGAGGTGGAGGGAGGGAGAGGGAGGGGTAGACCGAGGATGAGGTGGAGGGATGGAGTTGAGAGGTATATGAGGGAGGGGGGGTGAGTTCGGGGGAGGGTAGTCAAATGGTGGGTGACAGAGCGACTTGGAGGTGTTTTGTCTGCGGCCACCCTTTGCGGGATTAGGGCGCAGGGCTATAGATAGATAGACAGATAGAAAATAAACAAGCTGACTAGGGATAAATAAATGCTGTACTCACATAGGAACAGCTTCAGAAATCAGCATCTCTGGTTGCTTAGTGAAGGTGATGACAGTCTTTGCCCGTCCCCCACGGTAATAATCTCCTGTAGCAGTGGTGACAGTTACAAAGGTATTATTGTCATCTCTGGCCATTTTAAGAGCCTCCATCATCTCACTCAACAACTGTGGGCAAAATGGAAAATTGTCAAGCATCTTCAGTTATCGAGTGAAGAGAAAGTTTCTTCCACTATGCTATGTTCACTTGAAATAGGTGTAAAATTGCATTCTCTCCATTTTGAAGGCAGAGTTGTGAGGACATATGAAAATCAGAATATGTTGCTAGTCAGGATGGTGCGTTATGGAAAAGATATAGAGCTGCAGTTGTGTCTTTTCCCGCCACTGAGCAGCAAGAAATGTTGCAAAAGAAGAAATTTCTGCAAAATGAAGGTGAATGGTCCATAGGTAACTAATTCTCTCTGTCAGTACAGAAGCCATGAAATAGCCCAGTATGCGGCCTGGGTACTCATTTTTATTTTATTTGTTTCATTTACTGTGCTTAACCCTTTCAGTCCGGTGACGTGACTTGTTAATTTACTCTTGCTACCATCACATGACTTTAGTATTTGATAGCTACTGTATGGAAGGACAAAATGATGACTACCTCACCATTGGTACAGAAAGTTTCTCCAGTATTAACAGAAAATTAAAACAAAATCAACCCTAGACAGGTAACCCGGGGTCCAAGTCAAAATTTGTTTAGTTTTTCATATTAAAAAAAAAAAAAAAAAAAATGAGGGACCTGATTCTCCCTCTACCTTCCTGACCAATTAAGTAGATTAGGGAGGTGGTGGGGTCATTCCTGTATCTGGCACTGATTTGGCACTAGAGGGGCACTGAGATCCGTTGGACCCCAGGGTACCTGTAGTATTAAAAAAAAAAAAATGCATATAACCTTTCAAGGAGTAAGTCTGTTATTGTCAGCAAAAGTGTGTGTTATCCTGAAAAATATGTTATAATCTGGATTTAGATGTACTTGTGCCAAGGACTATGTACATAAACGTGAATTTATGAATTTTAACAAAATAATTGGTCATTTTTGTTTATTGTAAACAGATTCCTCTTTGTTCAATTTGTTTTCACAAATTCTGTCTATCTAAGTTCTAAATGTGTTGTCATAAGTTTATAAACCTATATGGGACCCTCAAATTATAAGAATTATATAAATTATGTACAATTGTGTAAAAGAAGATTATATCATTTTTTACGTTCTCATTTGGAGCTATGTTTCCTTTTCCTTGTTTTTCCTTTGTTTACAGAAAGTCTCATCCATGGCCTAAAAGACGGGGCAAGAAAAAAAAAGGAAGGTTTCACCTAATAAATTATTTAAAAAAACAGCTTAGAAAAAATATTATGGCTTTTTTTTTTTCAAATGTATCTTTTGCTTAAATGTTCTTGCTTTTAAGGTTCAGTGAATAAAGAGAGATGAAATTACACATATACCAAAGGACACTTCAGTAAAACAAACATAAGTTTTTTGTTTTTACTTTTGGGTCCAGTGGACCCCGGGTTACCTATGGAGAAACAAACTAAAAAAAAAAAAAGGTTACCTGTCTAGGGTTAAGGTAGTTAACTTTAAGAAAAATAATGCAAATATTAAAGGTGTTAAATTATTACTTGTTTTAATTAAGCCTATTTGAAAACAATTGTCCCACAAAATTTTAAAAGGGCAAACTATCCTACGGGTCCTGTGATGGTGTTCTTGTGGTCCTGCCTGTCGAACACGATGACCCTGACCCAGTCCTTGCTAAACACCCTGAGCCAGTCCTTGGTCTTCACTGACACGAGGGCCAGGTGATGGAAGAGAGACCATTTCTGGTGGACTTGAACGGTGGTTTGGGCAAGGTTGATGAGTGGATCCATAATCCCGCAGGGGGTGGCCATTTGGCTTTGAGTTGTTTTACGGGGAGGGGCACTAACCCTGCACAGACCCACTTGATAATACTCAGGGAACATGTATGGGTTTGTTAGATGGTTACCACACAGCGTTATAAATGGTTTCCAGGCTTATAGGAAACCATTAGGCTTGTCACTAGATTTACATTAACAAAAACACGTATATAACATATATAAGAAAGCAAAGTAAACATACAAGTGAAGAAACACACACAAGTAAAGAAACACATACACAGGTAATGAAAGACACACACACGTGTAAAGAAACACACGTACGCAAAAACACGTGTAAAGAAACACACACACACATGTAAAGAAACACACACACACGTAAAGAAACACACATACGCAAAAACACGTGTAAAGAAACACACACACACACACATGTAAAGAAACACACACACACGCGTAAAGAAACACACACACGTGTAAAGAAACACACACATCCGTGTAAAGCAACAGACGTGTAAAGAAACACACACACACACACACACACACACACACACACACACACACACACACACACACAAAAGTAAAGAAACACAACACACCTGTAAAGAAACACAATACACCAGTAAAGAAACACAACACACACATAAAGAAACACAATGCACCAGCAAAGAAACACAACACACCAGTAGAGAAACACAACACACCAGTAGAGAAACACAACACACCAGTAAAGAAACACAACACACCAGTAAAGAAACACAACACACCAGTAGAGAAACACAACACACCAGTAAAGAAACACAACACACCAGTAGAGAAACACAACACACAAGTAAAAAAACACAACACACACGTAAAGAAACACAACACACCAGTAAAGAAACACAACACACCAGTAAAGAAACACAACACACCAGTAAAGAAACACAACACACCAGTAAAGAAACACAACACACCAGTAAAGAAACACAACACACCAGTAAAGAAACACAACACACCGGTAGAGAAACATAACACACAAGTAAAGAAACACAACAGACACGTAATGAAACACAACACACCAGTAAAGAAACACAACACACAAGTAAAGAAACACAACACACAAGTAAAGAGAGACACAAGTAATGAAAGGCACACAAGTAAATAAAGACACAAGTAAATAAAGACACAAGTAAATAAAGACACAAGTAAATAAAGACACAAGTAAATAAAGACACAATCAATTAAAGACACAAGTAAATAAAGACACAAGCAATTAAAGACATAAGTAAAGGAAGACACAAATAAAGAAAGACACAACGAAAGACAAAAGGAAACAAAGACACAAGTAAAGAAAGACAAGGAAAGACACAAGTAAACAAAGACACAAGCAAACAAAGACACAAGCAAACAAAGACACAAGCAAACAAAGACACAAGTAAATAAAGACACAAGAAAGACACAAGAAAGACACAAGTAAAGAAAGACACAAGTAAAGAAAGACACAAGTAAAGAAAGACACAAGTAAAGAAAGACACAAGCAAAGAAAGACAAGTAAAGAAATGCACACAAGTAAAGAAACACACACAAATAATGAAAGACAAGTAAAGGAACACACATAGAGAAAATTATAGATAAATAGTAACACTCAAGAAAAACAAACAAGAAAAACAGATAATGAAAAGAAAAGACAATCAAAGTAAGCAAGAACACACGAGTAAAGAAAAACACTGACCTTCCCCTGCCTATGGATGTAAGAAAATTTTAATGAATATAATCGATTTTTCTAAACAAATAAAATATAAATTTTAACTATATTGATAGACTTAGAAGCTAAAGTACAGTAGGTTGAAATACCTCTAAGTGAATTTTTGTGTACTATTAGCCCGGGGTGGGAAGTTATGACGATCTATTCCCTGCCGTAACTTATATATGCTTTTTACAGGAAGAACTAGACAAGGGAAGACTGGACCCCTATCATTGCCGTAAAATATTTAATTTTACAGGAATAACCAGACAAGGCAAGACTGGACCTCTTTCATTCCCGTAACTTAGATATGTTTTTACAGGTAGAACTACACAAGGGAAAACTGGCCCCTTTCATTGCCGTAATATTTTAATCTTTTTACAGGATGAACACTAGGGAAGACTTTGCACTCATTTCATTGATCTTCCTGCAGAAGATCATTATACTCTACTGTAAGTTTAGTGTCGTAACTTTAGATTTACTTATGAAGTTAGGACAGAGAGGAAGGCTCTACAACCTCTTTTCCCTCTTACATATCAAAACCTAATTTAAAATAGGGAATCGGTCATAAGCCTATCTGTCTAACGTATACGTACGTTTGTGTATTCCGATCCATGATAAATTAGTCTCCTCAAGCTACTAAAAATAAAGACTATCGAGACAGTAGGCTATAGTAAAATAACACAATGGTGGGAAGTCCATCCAAGACCCATTTCCTTTTAACAGATAAGGTAGGTAGCCAGAAAAATCGAAGTGGAGAGGGAGATAGGTAGGAGGCAGAAAAATTGAAGTGGAAGGGGAGATAGGTAGGAACCAGAAAAATCGAACTAGAGAGGTTAGAGATGAATAAAAAAAAATAAAAAAAAAGGGAGCCAGCAGGAATAAGTTACAATAGAATCGCAGTTAAGGCTTTAACAGTTGTATTTAAAATGTTACAAAACTCTTATCTCTTATCATTTTATGAACAGTATACACATTAACCTTCTGTGTTACGTCGTCATCTCACACTGCCACAGGCTTCAACAGCAGTAGTCCAGTACAGAAAGGACGTAGCCCAGTGTTTCTTTCCTCGAAGGGTCAGCCTTTCAATGTACACAAGATCAACTCTGGCGTGAAAATAAAGCAGGCTTCTCACGTTCATAGTCTTCATTTTCCAAGTAATTACACTGTTCGCATAACTAATTTCACAAGTGCCAGAACCACATTAACTTCATGAGGCCACAAGTAAACTCACTCCTCTATTCTCTCCCCCCATCCTTTTAAAACGTTTTCAGACGTTCTAGGTACTCCTAGCAGCAACGGTTCTAAGTCAGAGACATCAAAATATTCCAGAGCTTTTTTATATTATGCAGCACTCTAAAAAATTAAATAGTATAACAATCATCCCAATAAAAAACTTTTAGAGAGAAAAAATAAAAATTAATGCATAATTTTACAAAATATCTTCACTCACAACAACACGGTACCTGGCAAATGTGACCAGCAACTGAAAATGTGCAAACTATCTGGAATTTCACACTACCACCAAAGAACAAACCTGCTTCTCAACACTACCGCCTCCCTACTCTTTTTGTCTTCCCGACAAAGCTACACAAAATTTACAAACATAATCCTTAATCCTAACAAAACTAATTATGCACAAAATATTCCCCTATGCTGCTTCCAAAGACGTCCCTGCTCCTCCATCCAGTCCTCTCTTCCTGGAATGACTTGATCCTCTTCCTGATTCACTTCTTTCCTAGGGAAGCTCACCATCCTCTTCTGCTTCGGCTCCTTGGTCCCCCTCAACATCATCGGCTGCGGGTGTGCACGATTCCACAAAGACGTCCCAGCTGTACTGTCCTGGCCCATAGTGTGGTCACAGACGTTTCACGTGTACCACTTTTTGGGCAAGACTTCCTGCCTCCCTGAATCTGGTATGGTATGTCTGACAGGCAGTCCCTCACAGTGTAGGGCCCATCCTATAGGTTCTGCAGCTTCAGTGACTGTCCCTTCTTCCGCTGAGGATTGTATAACCGAACTTTGTCACCTTCATTGAAGCTAACCACATTCATCATACTTGCGCTTCTTCACTTCACCTGAAAACTTAAGAGCTCCTTCAACTGGATGTACCTCACCCAGTCTTTCCTGAAGATGCCTCACATGGCTGGAGGTGTCCTTAGGCAGCTCTTTGCCAGACGGTCTTCCCACTGACAGATGAACTGGCAATCGTAACTCATGGTCCAGCATCAGTTTTGCAGGGGCGTGGCCAGTAGACTCACGGGATGCAAATCGATATGCCATCAGCAATGTAGGTAATTTCTGCTCCCATTCCATCTGCCCCACTACAGTCCTTAATCAGTTCTTGTCCCTGAGTCCAATTGAATTACTCCATCTATTCATTTGACTGGGCCTTAATGGAGCCGTCTTAGTCCTCCTGATCCCCAGTAACTTGAAGCACTTATGGTACACAGCAGACTCAAAATTTCTACTCTGGTCTGAATGTAGTTCTTGTGGGATCCCAAAATGACAGAAGTACTGGTCAACCAACACCTGAGCAGTTGCAGCTTCCTGATCTCGGATTGCATAGGTTCCGCGCCACTTTGTGACTTAATTCATGGTGACACATATACCAGTTACGGTACCTTTTCCAGTGTGTGGCAGAGATCCAGCAATGACCACCGCAACTCTTTCTATTAGTTACCTACATGGTACAGCTGAAGAGAGGAACAACCATGTTTCTTGGATCCCTTCTTGCCACATTATTCATTAAAGGTCTGACACCACTCTTCAACATCCTGGCACATGCCAGTCCAGTGGAACCTCTGTTGCAGCCACGAGTTTTCTTCACTCCCTGATGCCCACTAATGATCCTGTTGTGAGACTCTGTTAAGACATCAGATCTCATTTTCTTAGGGACTACCAGCTACCAATATTAGCTGAGGCCACTGGTTGTCTCCCACTGATGCTCCTGTAGTCTGTTGTTCAAATGAAAGACCCACTGACTCCAGTATCTCTTAGTCGCAGGGCTAACCCTGGAAACCTCTTCCCAAGATGATCGCACTGTACTCACTGCAGCCACTCTAGCACTGGTTGTAAATCCATATCCTTCACCTGCATCCTCTTCAGGTCTTCTTCGCTGACACTGGCCCTGCTACTGCAGTACATTTGCATTTGATAATAAGATTTTCTTGCCTACTACACTACTTGCAAACTGGTTCACAAGGTTGTTGACTCAGGATATCAGCATTGCCATGTACTCACCCAGAATGGTGCTGAACCTTACAGTTGTGCTGGTCTAGCTTCCCAAGCCAGGATGCCTGTTGTCCTCCTGGATTCTTTAAACCATGGAATCCAGTGTTAATTTCTGCTGACCCTTCCCCCAGCCAGGGATTTCTGGAAAATCACCTTTTTTTACCATAGTATCTCAGTTAATACTTAGCCAAAAATACTAAAAAACTAAGTGTCATATTACTCAGGAATCCTTCAACTACAAACTGATGGCCTCAGATTTCCTTGTAGTGCATAGAGTCCTAGTGAGGGCCTTTGGAAGTGGGATAACTTTTTCCTGTTTTTGTGGCTGTGTCAGTATGCATGGCACACGTAAGGCTTATGCTAGACCTCCACAATAAAAAAAAAAAAAAAACACACACCATTTTTGTGTAGGCTACAAGAAGTGTGGTGCGAATGTGCAGTGGTGTCAACAGGGGAGTGAGTTTATTATGGCAATAACCCTGAGGCAGGCTTGCTGACATCTCACCAGACATAGGGAAAACATTTTGCATAAATCTATCCATGATGGAGGCATGCAGGTAGCTGAAGCATGACTGGAATGCATGCAGGATGGCGGCCAGTATTTGCATGTGGTGGTAATAACCCGTGAAATATGGTGCAAAACACTAGATCATGTATACATGCTACCCGGATGTCTCCAGGCAGTCATCTATACATGTCACCTGGATGCCATGGGTTAACATCTTCAGCCACCTGAATGCTACATGGTCCATCCTAATGAAAAATTGGGACGCTTACAAATTGGGATGGAAGAAGTCAAGGCTTTTCATCACTGCCAAGAGCTCCTCACGGTTCACACATTAGTTTCACTCCGGTGGACTGAGCTTCTTGCAGTAATATACCACCACATACTCTTTCTTACCTTTCTTCTGTGACAGTACTCCACCAACGCCATGGTCACTAGCATCACAGTCCGCAATACATGGTTGACTCTGATCTGGGTACAGCAAAATTAGAGAGCTTGCCAATGCATGCTTAAGCTCACTGAAGGCCTTCTGAGTCACTGCAGTCCACATAAGATTCTGCCTCTTTCATAACAACTTGTGCAGAGGTGCAACCATCATTGCAAAGTCCATGACATAACTCCAGTAGTAGGTACACAAACCCAAGAAACTCCATAGCTTCTTCATAGAAGTTGGAACTGGCCAGTTTTTCACAGCAGCCACCTACTCTGGATCTGTTTGGATGCCACCCTGGCCTACTTTGTGTCCTATGTACTTCATTTCCTTCTGGAACAAGCAGCACTTCTTTGGGTTCAGCTTGAGATGCACTGCTCAAATCATGTTGAAACTTCTGACAGCCCCTTCAGTTCCTGGTCAAAAGTCCATCCAAACACAGTCACATCATCAAGATCGATGAGAGCTGTCTGCCAGAGCAGACCTTCCAGTATTCTATCCATGAAGCTCTTAAAAGTAGCCAGGGCAAAATGGCATCATTCTGAACTGCCATAATCCCCACCCATATGAAAAGGCTGTTTTCTCCCTGTCATTTTCGGTGACCTGGACCTGGTGATAACCTGCTTTTATGTCTATGGTGGAGAACTAATTGGCACCTGACAGAGCATCCAGTATGTCATCAATTCTTGGCAAGACTTAAGCATCCTTCACTGTCACTTCATTCAGGAGTCGATAATCCACACACCATCTTACTGAGCCATGCTTCTTCCCTACCAGAACACCTACTGTACTGATGCCCAAGGACTGCTGGACTTTTCTAACACTCCTCTACTGCAGATTCTCCATTGCCCTCTACAATTCTTGCCATTGAGCTGGTGCCATCTTCCACTTAGGCTGTTCAGTGAAGTGGTGATCCCCAGTGTTGGTACAATACTCCACTAGATCTGTGCATCCCAGGTCTAGGTCTCCGGTGGAAAAGACAACAGCAAACTTCACTAGCAGTTGCCTGTTTACTAAAGATTCTCCATCACCCTCTACATTGAGCTGGCACCATGTTCCACACAGGTGTTTAATCAGGCAGCAATCCCCTGTGTTGATACAATGCTCCACTAGATCTGTGCAAGCTAAGTCTAGGTCTCTCCAGTGGAAAAGACATCAGCAAACTTCACTAGCAGTTGCCTTAATTGCAGCACTTGTGATTCATTCAGACACTGGCAACTTCTTGAAAACAGGTCTTGTAAGTCCCCTGGCAGATTCCCAACTTCTTTGACCACTCTCCTTTTACAAACCTTCCGCTGATGCCACTCAGGGTCTACTACCTAGCACAGTCCCACTATTTCTTCCTCACTGATGAGTGTCTCACGGGAGAAATTGGCCGACACAACTGGTACTCCACCTGCACATTTTTCCACCAAATTTTCCTCACCATCACTCCAGGCTTCATTTTGTACTGTCCATCAGGCTGCATCACCCTAGACAGCTGTCAAAAGAGCCACTCACCTTATACAGGAGTAATAGTTCCATTTTGGGGGTATCACTCTAGTGTGCAGTGCCCTTACCTCACCACCAGAACTAATGTGTCTCACTGCCATGATGGACACCGACTTTCCTCCAACCTTGAGCTCCATGGAGCAGAAGTCCAACTCACATCCCATGGACATCAGATAGCCCAGACCAGGAAGGCAGGGATCATCCATGTTGGCCATGTAGACTGGAAGCATAACCTTTTGCCCTGCCACATCAGTCCAGACATCCAAGGATCCTCTCAGTTCAGTGTAGTGCCCAGATCACCACACAATTGTTTTGATGACTCAGGCAGATACCAATGATAGAACATATCAAGCCACATAAAAATTCTGTTGTGAGGCTGAATCAGTCTCTATGGAACACCTCTTACTGTCTATTCTGTCTGCTTGCACACTGTCAATGAAAGTTCTTTTGCATTTTCTCAGTGGTGGGGCTGCTTCGGAAAAACGGGATGGTTGTTGCCCCTTAACACCAGCCTGTACTACTGTAACTTTCTGCATTAGTCTTGTCTTCAGCAGCCGACTTCTTATCCTCCTTTTTCTTTTTTGAACAATCAAAACTGAAATGTCCCACCTCACAACATGTCCAACACCCTTTTGTTGCAGTCGTAGGTTTACCTGCACTGTTCTGTTCCTGCTCCCTCTCCCATTTGTAATAATCCTCCTTCTTGTGTCCTGGCTTCTCACAGAACCAACAACCTCCTTTAATCTTCTGTTCCCTCTTCCACTTGTAGAAGTCCTCTTACCTATGTCGTGGCTTCTCACAATACAAGCAACTTACTTAAATTTTCTCCATTTCATGTACCTGTCCTATTCTTGCCCTGAATCCTGCAACATGTCCTGCCTGCAAACTGGATATACTGGATCTGATGTAGGATTCAAATTCCAATGATCTTCAACTTGTTGTCTACATGCTGTCTGCAATCCATCAAGTTATTGCTCCCCTCGCACTTCTGCTGCCGTAGCTCAGCGTAACTTCATCCTTCAACTGTTGTTGTTCTTCCTTCAGTATCCCCTTGAAAGCATCTAGTTGTCCCTGCATCATCAGTTGTAACTCGTTTTCTTGCTTCTGTACTGCCTCTTTAAGCCATTCATGTCGTTTTTCTGTTCTTCACTGTGCTTGTAGTTGTTCATTTTTTCCTTACAGTAACTTCATGGCTGCAGCCAGAGACACCACCTCCTGCCTAGCTTGGCTTCTTGTCTGTACACTTTCTAGATCCATGTCGAAGATATGATTCACTACAGCACTTATCTATCCCAACTCCTGACACCATTTGACATATCCTCATCCCACATTGCCACAGGCTCCAACAGCAGCACTTCAGTATAGGAAGGACTTAGTCCATTAAATTGTTCCTCGAAGGTCAGCATTTCAATGTACACAAGATCAACTCAGGCGTCATAATAACATAGGCTTCCCACGTTCATAGTCTTTATTTTCCAAGCAATTACGCTGTTTGCCCAACTAATTTTACAAGTGCCAAACCTACACTAACTTCACGAGGCCACAGTGTAAACTCACTCCTCTATTCTCTCCCCCATCCTTTTATAACCTTGCCGGACGTTCCAGGTACTCCCAGTGGAAACAGTTCCAAGTCAGAGACATCAAAAACATGCTAGAGCTTTCTTACAGTTTGTAGCTTTCTTACATTATGTAACAAAAACTGACAAATATGAATATTTTTAATTTAACAACCATCCAAATAAAACATTAAAGAGAGACAAAGACGTGAATAAAACTGAATGTAATACTTTACAATATACCACCACTCACAACAGCAAGCTACCTGGCACCTCTGACTAACAACTGAAAATACACGAACTATCCAGAATTTCCCACGATTACTTGCCTAGCACTCCTGCTTCCCAACACCTGTATATTTTATATATTTATATTATATACATTCCACACTGGAAATCATGGAGTCAGACTGGTCTGCTTGCCTCATGTTGACACTGTAGTCCAGTACCGACTCTGGTTACCAAACATGGAGCCTCCTCTTGCTGTGGTAATCCATGGATTCGGTACGATGCATCGGGGGAGTGTACCATTGACAGGAGGAAAACTTCCCTGTTGTAGTTCCATATGCTGGTGAGGATGTTGTTCGCCTTGAAGAAAACCACCCCATTCTTGTGAATTTTCCTCCCATCCTTGACCATATGGCAACTGTTTTTCTTGACTGTGCCACAGGCTCCGGTGTCGTGAAGGTGGAGGTAACGAGTGAGAAAGGGGCTAGTGTACCAGTTGTCCAGGTGCAAGACATGACCATGATGAAGATACTCTTCTATCATTGTTTTCACCACGGCCCCAGAGAGTCCAATACTTCGATCTTCTGTTATGTCTGTCTGTGCACCGGTCTACAAGACTATGTCTTGCACATAACTAGTTTTATAGTCACTCATAATGAAGATCTTGAACCAAAAACGGTGTCTCTTGCTGGGTATGTACTGCTGAAAAGAAATATTGCCTCTCCACAAAACGGGATTCTCGTCTATGACAAGGTCTCTGTAAGGATAGAAGGATGAGCGGAACTTTTCCTGCAAGTGAACAAATACCATCCCTATTCTCCTCATTCTGTCAGTGTTATTAGCATTAGCAGAGTCGTCAGGATGGTAAAAGTGGAGGTGGCTCCGAATTTGTTGGATCCTTTTAAGATCCATTATCTTCCCAAAGAAAGGTGTGCTGGTCATTTGGTCCAGAGACCGGTATCCCAGAATTTGTCTTTTCCGCACAACACTCGTCAAGACAACCAGGGCAAAAAAGATGAACATCTCACCTGTAGTAACTGGATAGTCATACTGTTTGGAGTGCCTGCTTGTTGTTCCTTCACACTCACTTTCACAGAGCTGGCTGCTACAGAATGTTTGCTTCACAATCCACTCCACAAACTCCTCACCAAAGTATAGGTGGAAGAAATCCACCCTGGTGGAGCCTGCTTGGAGTCCAGGAGCTGTCCAGCCAGACCGCCATTCTTCCGTGAACTGGTGATTCATATGCATGAAATCACTCCCATCCTCCCAGTCCCACGGCACGCCAACGTCTCCAGCCTTGTCTCCATCGTTGCCTTTGTTGGGGTGTGGAGGAGATGGTTGTGGGGGTAGTTGGAGAGGTTGAGAGTGGTGCCCTTCCCCACTCGCACTCCTCTTCCCTCTCCCTTTTCCCTTCCCCTTTACCTTCCCTTTGCCTCCTTTCTCCACATCACGGGGCTGTGGGGTGGAAGCGTGGGAATATTGTGAAGAGAAAGAGGTGCTAGGGCGCAGCAGCTCCTCACCAGCTCGCTCCCCAAATGCACCACGTGCTCACCCAGGAGCTGCCTCCCTGCCACCACCACTTTCCCCTTCATTACTCACGCCCCCCACATCACTAACACTTTCCCCAGACAAAGCACAAGCACCATACCTTTTTTCCTCCTCACCACCCATTCAGCTCCCCAAGGCAAGATCCTTTCCCTCCCCAACCATGAGGTTACCCCACGTCTTGCGGTTCCGTCCTCGTCCTTGTCCTTGTCCACATCAGACCCTTCGTCTATGGGCTAGAGAAAAGTGCATGCATGTGGTGGAGGTCCAGGCTAGCCTTCCCTTGCCTTATGGTACGTCACATACCGCAGCTTCCTTGGTGACGGTACCTTCTTTTCACTGCTGCTTGTTTCATCATCAGGCACCACATAGTTCTTGTCCTCCACATCGTCATTGATTGGGGAATCACTGTCGCCTGTGGAGATATCAAGGGCAGCTTGAATTTCATCACCAGAGACACCTCGGTGCACCATGTCTGTACTGGTTCACTGCTAACAGGTGAGTGACCAAGACAATGATGCGTGGGGGTTATGTGAGGTCGGGGAGTGTCCCCACCTGTCAGCGGGTAGAGGAAGGTGTCCCGCATATATGTACCAAGAATCACGAGCGAAATTTAAAATTTTTGCAAATGACGGACTTCACAGTTGCAAAACATATGAGTACATTGTCGGGACTGAGGATGACAAAACTTTGCAACATATTTATACATTAAACAGCAAGGAAAGAGGCGTTGATTAAACAAAGCCACTTAAAAATTTAACCAAGGGTAATATTATGCTTACCTGCACATTCTGGACAGAGTATACATCGTGATAAGCTTCAGAGTAACGATGACCTGATGACCTAAAAGAATGATCTAGTAGACTTTAGCTACAATATCTATGTCTATATCCGTCCTCCCCTCCATCCATCCGTCCTTCCATCCATCTATCTATCCATCCATCCATCCATCCGTCCATCCATCCATCCATCCGTCCATCCATCCATCCGTCCATCCATCCATCCATCCATCCGTCCATCCATCCATCTGACCTTCCATCCATCCATCTGTCCATTCGCCCATCTTTCCATTCGTCCCTCCCTCCAATCATTCATCTCTCCATTCATTCATCTGTCTTTGTCCATTTATCAGTCTCTCCATTCATCCACTCATCCATTTATGTCTATCGTTATCTATGTCTATATTTATCTATATCTCTTGAAGCCTCACTAAAGGGGTGTCAACATACGAATCTCCTCCTCTGTCATCTGTCTGTCCTCTCTAAAACTCACACCCCCTCATCTCATATGCCTCTCCACCCGATCCTACCGATGCATCATCGAGCGTTTCTCTACAGTGGCAATAGATTAACACAAATGCTCGTGGGCCCTTCGGGCCCCTCACACTTGCTCCTGCGGACGGCTCTCGTGTTTACGTGGTGTTCTAATGTAACGTTGTCACTTGGTTTTTTTGCAGGTAACCACTTGATCGTGTTATTTGCAGCGTCGGTAATGGAACCCAGTTTATATTAGTTCTACCTCTGGGCAAAAAAAAATTCTACGGAGATCCTATGCCAGGCTCCGGGAGCAGCGTTTTTGGTCAAAATGTGATCGCTCATTAAATATAGTAAAAGTTTTTCAATTGTGATGGGACCAAGTTTTTTTTACATCAGCGATATTTTGGCAATTTTTATACCAATTTTGGTGCGATTTTAATGTGTAGTTTCGGCTGCCCAAAACACACACACACACACACACACACACACACACACACACACACACACACGGCTACTGCTATAGTATATTAGACTAGAATATGATCCTAGTCACGAAGTGCACTAGAAAAGATTCAGAATCGTTGTACTGTATATCTTTTTTCCTCTCACTGAGTTATGTAATATTAGGTAGAAATGTTTGGGAATCTAGAAAACTTGAAGTGAAAATTTGGGTATGTTTCTACTCATACTCTAACACTACCCTTGCCTGCCAGCGACTAGAGTGTGACTGAGAAGACAGATTAAAGAATGAACAGAGGTAACTGAGGCTTCGAAGTCTTTGTGTGTTCTACTATATATATTTTTTAGGGTAGAGGTGCAAACGAACACGAACAATATTGAACGTAGTAATGGGCATACGCGGCCGATCTGGTAAGCAAACTCGAACCTGAACGAACTTATGTGGGTAGGTTGGAGTTACATTTGGCGAACGAACGTGAACACACAAAGAAGAATTAGCGAACGTTCCCGTAACTGATCAGAGGCTGGCCTGTGAGCTTCCTTCGTTCATATTCTTGGACCTCCGTAGGCTTCAATATCCCATCTGCAATCACTCACGCACTACCATAGTGTCATGGGAAGAGAAGGTAGTTGCATAGACTGTAAGTATTGTCATCCTTGGAGTACTGGTGGAAAAGATGATATTAGGGCACCCATTCGAACATTCATCTAAGCTTGTTAGGTTCAATTATACTCGCCAGATCGGCCTTACATTTTCAGTACCTACATTCCCTATTGCTTATTTACACTCGTTCATCAAGTGTAACTCCACCCATTGGCCCGGAACCATTCTCACGGCAGCCTGGAGAAAAGTTGCGACCTTGTGATAGTCAAGAACATTTCCTCAGCTTTAAAATTTGGTGGAGGTGTTGAGGGATAGCCCATGAAGAAGCTGACTAATTTTCAAAACAATAGGTCAAAGGGCCACGTCATATTGACTTTGCCCTGTAACATTGATCGTTGCCCTATTCTGCTCAAACATAGCAAGTTGTGTTACGAGGAATGATATAACATGCAATCCTGGGCAAAAATGTTAACTTTCACCTGTTTATCAAGAAACCTCCTATCTAACATGTTTTGGCACTAAATCTAAAGTGTGTGTGTGTGTGTGTGTGTGTGTGTGAGAGAGAGAGAGAGAGAGAGAGAGAGAGAGAGTGAGTGTGACTGATAAACCTAAACTAGACACACACACACACACACACACACACACACACACACAGAAAGAGCCTGCATCCCACCAAAAACAATAATGAATGACCGCATTTTCGAGTACTGCACATCTGCCAAATTTCCATTATTACACATATACACGTGACATGCAGGAGGACACATATGTAGCGCTCTTCTTCCACTCCGCTGGGTGATTTCTTGTGTGTTGCGGGGACGGCTTAGTCAACGATATCAATGTCCATCCTGCATCTTCTATTCATATCCTACTCACACTCTCACTCTTACCCCCACACCACAGTCAGCATTATCAGTGTCCATCCTGCATCCTCTTCATATCCTTCATGTCTTCCTCACAGTCACACAGTTACGTCCACACCACAGTCGGCTCTTCTGGTGTCCATCCTGCATCTTCTATTCATATCCTATTAGCATTGCCACACTCACACCCAGACCAAAGACAGCATTATCAGTGTCCTTCCTGCATCATATGTTCAATCTCTACTCACACACTCACACCACAGACAGCGTTATCAGTATCTATCCTGCATCATATATTCCTATCTTAGTCCCATTCTCACACTTACGCCCACATCACAGGCAGCATTACCAGTGTCCATCCTGTATCATCTATTCGTTCCTTACTCACACACTCATGCCTTCACCACCGACAGTGTTATCAGCGTCCATCCTGCAGCATCTATTTATTCCCTACACACACACACTTTATTTTACTTCTATGATGGAACACATCCTATCTGTTTCTCTATTCTTTGAAATCTCCATTATCGGAGATTTCAGTGTTCACCACCACCTTTGGCTTTCCTCTCCTTTCACTGATCCACCTGCTTAACAAGCCTACATCTTTTCTATACTAAATGACCTACTGCAGCTTGTACAGCACCCTACCCATGTCTCTGGCTGCCGTGGCGAGAGTTCCAACATACCTGACCTCTTCCTAACAACTAATCCTTCTGCTTACGCTGTTAATCTTTCCTCTCCGTTGGGTTCCTCCGATCACAACTTTATTATCTTAACCTGTCCTATCGCTTCAGTATGGCCTGTGGACCATTAAAAAAAAACGTCGGTGGTGGCACTTTAGAGCTGCTGCTTAGGAGGCCCTCAGGTAGTACTTCTTTGATTTTCACTGGAATGATTACTGCTTCCATGGCCAGAAGCCATCTGAGTATGCATTGCACATTATGGAGGTTATTCTCTTGGGCATGGAAGCATGCATTCCTTTCTCATATCCTTTGGCTCATGCAAAAAAGCCTTGGTTTAATCACGCTTGTTCTAATGCTGTCCACAATAAGGAGAGGACCTATAAAAGGTACCAGAGCCAACCCCCCCTGAATCAAATCTTTTTTTAAGTTTCTGGCTGGAATCATGCTAAGTCTGTTTTTCACTCTGCTAAAAATAATTTCATCAGTACTAAATGCTATCAACTCTCCAACACTAAGTCTTCCCGCTCCTTCTGGCATCTTGGCATAAACCTTTCTAACAACTTTACCTTATCATCCTTCCCCCCTTTTTTCTACTCTGATGGCTCTGTAGCTATTTCTTCTACTGTGCTGTTCCTCCATGACTTCCCCCCACTGACTTCCTCATGGGTGACATTAAAGTTTCTTCAGCTGATGTGCTTTGTTCCATCACTGGCCCCAATACTAAGAAGGCATATGGGCCTGATGGGGTCCCTCCTGTTGTCCCCAAAGAACTGTGCTGCTTTCCACCCTGCCTAGGTAAACTCTTTTGCCTTTGTCTATCAACTTGTACCTTTCCTTCTTGCTGGAAGTTTCCTTTCATTCAGCCTGTCCCAAAGAAGGATGACCATTCCCAACCCACTAACTATCGCCCAAAGATTTTGAGCCTATTCTTAGCAGGAAAAATTTTAAAGCATCTATCCTATCACAACCTTCTATCAGATCGTCACTATGGGTTCCACCAGGGATGCTCCATTGGTGATCTTCTCACCTACCTTTGAGAATCCTGGTCATCCTCATTTCGGGAGTTTGGCAAAAGTTTTTCCATTGCACCTCACATCTCAAAAGCTTTAGATCGCGTCTGGAATAATTCTTTAATTTCCAAGCTGCCCTCGTACGGTTTCTATCCTTCTAACTTTGCCGTCATCTCTAGCTTCCTTTCTGGTCGTTCTATACCCGTTGTTGTTGATGGCCACCATTCTTCTCCTAGATCTATCAACCGCGGTGTTCTTAAGGGCTTTGTCCTATCGCCAACTCTCTTCCTTTTATTCATCAGTGACCTTCAAAGCTGTATATCTAACCCTATCCACTCATACGCTGATGATTCCACCCTTCACCTTTCCATTCGGTTCCCGTAACGTCCATCTCTACAGTTATTTCAACAAACAAGGGATGAGGCTGTGGCACACTTTATGTCTGACTTGGTTCACATCTCTGAATGGGGTAAAAGTAATCTTGTTGTTTTCAGTGCATTAAAGACTTAGTTTTTACACCTATCAACCCAGCAAAATCTTCCACGTGAGTACTCACTAATGTGTAATAATATGCAGCTCAATCCTGCATCATCCATAAACATGCTTGGGGTTTCATTGTCTCGGGATTCATCTTGGAAAGATCATATTACATCTTTTGTAAAATCAGCTTCCGAGAGATTAGGTATGCTAAGCCAACTCTGTACCTTCTTTACCCTCGCCAAGTTTTTTATTTTATACAAGGGATTTTATTCTCCCCTGTTTACAGTACAACTCTCATGTGTGGGGAGGCTCCCCACATGCAGCTCTTCTCAATTTGGTGGAGTCAAAGGCTTTTAATCTCATTAACTTTCCTTCTCTTACTGGCTCCTTTGATCCTCTCTCTCTTTACCGCATTGTTGCATCTTTATCTTTTTTCCATCGCTACTTGAATGGTCATTGCTCCACTGATTTGTCCGCATGCATCCCTCCACTTCTACGATGGGAGCGTAGCACTCATCTAGCAACAAACTCTCATCCCTTTTCTGCCCAACTCTCTAATGCAAGAGTTAACTGTTACTCCCAGTCCCTCATTTATGCAACATTCAGCTCTGCAACTATTTCTTTCTGTCTGTATTTCCTACTTCTTATGGGCACAAGATACCACCAGCTATATTTCAAGTGCAGCACTATTCCCTGTAACATATCCCTCATACTTATACTCTTATTTACATTTGCAGTGCTAAAAAATGGCTGAGAAAGGAAACTCCTGCCCCTTGATGGCCTTACCCTTGGCCCCGAAGATCCAGCAGGAAATACGGACGAAATTCGGATCTTTTGATAAGGGACTGGTGGAGGTTGGACCAGGGCGGTACCTCCTGCCACAGCACTGCAGATTGTACCTTGATAAATATGCCCAGTTCAGGTGAGTAGATTTGAGAGAGAGAGAGAGAGAGAGAGAGAGAGAGAGAGAGAGAGAGAGAGAGAGAGAGAGAGAGAGAGAGAGAACAGTGGGTTGCGAGAAAAGTGAGTCAATGATCTTTACACACACAAGGAGAGAGAGAGAGAGAGAGCGAACAGTGGGTAGCGAGAAAAGTGAGTCAATGAACTTTACACACACAAGGAGAGAGAGAGAGAGAGAGAGAGAGAGAGAGAGAGAGAGAGAGAGAGAGAGAGAGAGAGAGAGGGGTGCAGGGAACGGTGTAAGGCTTTGAAATTCGTTAAAGCAGACTTCCTGGTCAACCATAAGACCCGCTGATATGTCATAAAAACATCCCCGCTAAAACCAATACACCAAGTCCTGTATGCAACAGCACTACCATGTATTCAGTATAGACGGTGGCTTTACCATGTATTCAGTATAGACGGTGGCTCTACCATGTATTCAGTATAGACAGTGGCTCTACCATGTATTCAGTATAGACAGTGGGCATTAGCGCAGAAGTTGTGACATGTGGAGGTGTATAATACGTAGGACTGCTGGACCTCACGGAGTGGGCGTAAAAAAAAAAAAAGTCAGAGCTACTTCATATACCTCACCCGAATCAGTATTATCCAGGCTGAATCTTCCTAATCACTGATCCTGCCATCTTCCCCATTTCACCTTCAGTTCATCCCCAGTCCACATCCACCACTCGTTACCCCACTACCCTACCCTCATTCACTGTGACGTGTAGGTTGTTGAGCAGACCCATTAACCGCAGGCAAGCAACCACTCTCCACCCAGTTAATAGGGGCATCACAGAAGGCAGCACATAACCCCATTATTTGATTATATGGTTGTCACCCAGAAGTGTAAATGGTTTCCTGGGTTAAAGGAAACCATTAGTCTTGTCACTCAGCTTAGAGTCACCTGAAGTTGAAAGAGTAGCAATAAAAGTGACAGGAGGGATGGGAGAAACAGGAGGAGTGGAAAGCAGTCACAGAAAACTGTGGTGGTAATAAGGTTGGGTTCACCACTGTGTCTTTTTTGGTTATGAGGATATATATTTTACTAAGGGGGCTATACCAAGGCAAATGGTTGGAATAAATAAACGCCAATGTGTCGGGAAGAAATAGACAGGGCAGTCATTATTGACTTGGAACAATACAGAGTTATTGCATGATTTCAAAATACTACAAGGCCATTACATTGCAGCATGTGTAGATCAATTACAGGAATTAATAGTTACAGATTAAGAATATGGGTAATGAATTAGTGAGAAGCAGGAGTGCTGGGCTGTTGTGTTTGTGTGTATCGTATAATGTAAAGTAGTACCACGTGGCCAGATTTTACCAGGAGAGATGGAGAGCAAGACAGGTAGCAGCTGGGTGAAGTTCTGATTGGAAAGAAGGGCGAGCGAGGTCACCCACTTGGTTTTAAGCCCTTTAATGAGGTAGGCGTAGCACCGGTAGGCCTAGGTCACCAGAATAGGCAAAATTGATTGGCTTAGGCACCACTACAGGTGAGGAGGGAAAAGAAATTGAATATTATTGGAAGCGGCACTGGTACAGATGAGGACAGATGAAAAATCGACTACTATTAGTAGCGGCACAAGTAGCCATGCTAATTCCAAGAACAAGGTGGGGAAAAGCCACAAGGAAAGGAAACCACTTGTGTAGGTGAAATGCGGAAAAGCCACGAGGGAAGGAAATCACGTGTGTAAGTGAAATGCGAGGTACAACTCTTTGTGATGTAATATACGCCACAGCACTCCACCTTCCCTCCTTCTGTTTATGGCAACAAAACAGGAAGAAAAGAGAAATAAAAATGATTAGGGTATAAGGTAAAAAAAATGTCTATCTATCTATCTATCTATCTATCTATTGCCAGACGCCTCAATCCCGTTTGGGGTGGCCACAAACAAATCGCCTCCACGTCGCCCTGTCCCCAGCCATTTCACTACCCTGCTCCCAACTCACACCCCCCTCTCTCATATACCTCTCCACCTCATCCCTCCATCTCATCCTCGGCCTCCCCCTCCCTCTTCCCCCCTCCACCTCACTCACATACACTCTCTTCGTCAGTCTTTCACCCTCTATCCTCTCCACATGGCCAAACCACCTCAGTGTGTTCCTCATAACGCTTCCTATCACATCCACATCAACACCACAACGCTCCTTTATATCCTCATTCGTCAGCCTGTCTCTCCATGTGACTCCACAGGCTCCTCTTAAATAACTCATTTCCACTGCTCTCACTCTTGACTTGTGTCCTTCCAACAACGTCCAAGCTTCACTTCCGTACGTTAGAGTTGGTATCACAATACTGTCATGTAGTAACTTTTTCACTTCCATGCTCACTTCCCTGTTTCTTATCACTGCTTTCAAAGAACCAGCAACCTTTCTTCCCTGCTGTACCCTTTCAAACACTTCACCCTCTAAACCTCCATCCTTACTCATCACACTACCTAAGTACTTAAACATACTCACATTTTCCAATTCCTCACCATCCAACCTCGCTGTACATTCACTGACTTCACCTTTCTCAAAGACCATCACTTTACTCTTCCCTACATTCACCTTTAGATTCCGTTTCTTACACACTCTCCCAAACTCATCCACCAAGCCTTGCAGCTCCCCTTCGTCTTCACTCAACAACACAGTATCATCTGCAAACAACAGTACAGGGAGTTTCCAAACACTATCCTCTCTCACCAGGGCCACTCCAACATCCACTACCCTACCTCGTACCTCGTTTATTACCCCATCCATGTACAGATTGAACAACCATGGAGACATGACACATCCCTGTTTCAACCCAACCTTCAAAGAGAAAAATTCACTTAGTTCACCATCCACAAGCAGTGGAGCCGTCGCACCATCATATATACTCTTCACAGCATTCAACAACTTCCCATCTACTCCATATATTCTTAACACTTTCCACAATCCTTGTCTATCTACCCTGTCATATGCTTTCTCCAAATCCGTGAAAGCTGCATACAACTTCTTTCCCTTCTCTAGAAACTTTTCCACTAAAGATCTAAGAATGAATATCTGATCTACACAACCTCTTCCCTTCCTAAAGCCTCCCTGTTCTTCTCCAACTAATTTCTCTGTTCTTTCTCTAACTCTGTCAATAAGTATCCTACCATACACTTTCCTATTATACTAAGAAGACAAATGCCCCTATGATTATCACACACTTCTTTTTCCCCTTTTCCTATGTACAAGGGAATAATTATACCTGACTTCCATTCCTCCGGGACTCTACCTTCCTCCCAGGCCAATCAGCACATCTTCCATATCCATTCTACTACTATCTCTCCCCCATGCTTTAGCATTTCACCACACACTCCATCAATTCCTGGGGCGTTCCCCGATTTAACTTTCTTCATTGCTTCCACAACTTCAATCCTACTGATTTCTTCCTCTCTTCTCACCTCCTTCCTTCTCTCAGCCATTCCCCAGCCACTTATACTCGCATTACTTCCATCCTCTATGTTCAAGAATTCCATAAAGTGTTCTCTCCATCTGCTCACTTTTTCTCCCCTCTCCACTAGTAATCTACCATTTTTATCTTTCACTCATCTGCTAACTTCACTTCCACCCTGTCTTACTCTTTTCACCTCTTTCCAGAACATTTTCTTACAGTCCCTCCACTTTACACTCAAATTCCTTCCAAATTCCTCATCCACTTTCTTCTTACTCTCTCTTACTAATCTTTTCACCTCTCTCTTTCTTTCTACATATAACTCTCTCTTCCGTCTCTCAACTTCTTCCACGCCCCTATTTCTCATCCATTCATTGTATGCTTTCTTCTTTTGTGCCACAGCCTGTTTCACCTCTTCAGTCCACCACACTGCTCCTTGCACCCCCCTCCGTCTTCTCTTCCTACCACACACCACATCACACGCTGCACATACTTCTTCTGTAAATATCCTACACACACCTTCCACATCTCCCATCTGCTCCAATTCATATTTGCCCAATCGTTCCTCCACTTCTCTCTTATACTCTGCCTTTTTCTCATCCTTTTGTAACCTTTCCACTCTCCTTGCAACTACTCCTTCCTCTCGTCTTTCCCTTCTTCTATTCCTCCATCTTACTTGAATTCTAATTCTTGCCACCACCAAGTAGTGGTCAGAAAGTCCACTCCCCCAACCTCTATAAACTCTTGCATCCACTACACATCTTCGCATCCTTTCATCCACACACACATAAGCAATCATTACCTTCCTTTCATTCAGTTCACCACCCACCCTTCTCATCACTCGCCATGTATACCTGTGGATCATTTTATGCCTGAAGAGGGTATTGGCTATCACCAACCCCCTCCCAGGACAAATGTCCACTAACGCACTGCCATTCTCATCTATCTCAGCAGGCACACCCCACTCACCAATTATTCCATCCACCTTCACATTCCCAACTTTACCATTCATATCACCAATCAAAAACACTATCTCATTCCTTCCAAACTTTTCCATGCACACTTCTACATTTGTCCAGAACTCTCCTCTCACTCTTCTAGCACGATCTTGCATTGGCACATACACACACACAATCGCCCACATTTGTATTCCAACTTTCAGCTTTACCCACACAATCCTTGACCCAACTGATCCATACTGTCTTATGCTCCTCTTCCATCTTTTACTCACAACTATACATAATCCTTCCTTTACACTCTCATTCTCACCTACTCCTGCACATATACCCCATCCATGCTCCCATTCTCTCACACTTTCTCCTCTCCATTTTGTTTCAGTTATTCCACATACATCCACTTTCGCACCCTCAAGCACCTGGACAATCTCTCTCTCTTTCACCTCATCATTCGCTCCCCTTACATTCCACGTTCCTGATATCCTTTGGAATTGTAGGGTCAGTATATTACTGCTCTTTTATTTACTTATTGAAATTGCTTTGATTTTCAGTAATCAGATTTGTTTTCAGTGTTCAGAGGATCATGTGCGACCATGTCCTTTGTCTGGTCCTTGGTCGTCATCGTTTGGTCAGTCCTTGTCCGAGGCTTATTGTTTGTTTTTTTAGTTAGTTGTTTTCTGGGGAGGGGCACTAACCCTCCGACATATATATATATATATATATATATACAATTTTCAAAGTGAGCGAGCATTGGAAAGTGATTTGAATGTGGTAATTACAAAAAGCAGTTGATATATATAAAGAAATAGTAGCCGGGCATAACACGAGAATTTGACTAGTGCTTAGTTACTTTGAGCAAATGAATGAGAAAGTTATGTTCACCTTTACAACTGAGTTATGTGAGGTAGCATACACACAAAAACAATTCTGTACCATAAGAATGCAATGTAGGTGTGATGACCTGGAGTGTCTGCCGTTTTTGATATCAGATTATGATGGAGTGTAATAGTATGCTGGTTTGCTGAGACGGTCTGATTGTGTATAGGTCAATGTGGCAGTTGTTTATGTAGTTTGTAGGGTTGTGGTTAGTGGTGGAGGGATTACGGGAACGACAGGTGTTGATGGATGAGGGGTATTGACTTGGGAAGGGGTGGGGACTCTTGGGAAAGAGTGTGGGGTAGGATCACCTGAGGTTGACAGAGAGGTTGGGTTAGGGTTAAGGACTGGGTAAGGGGCGGGAGCTGGGGTTGACAAAGAGGGTGGATGAGGTGTAGGGACGGGTTAAGGGGTGGTGGGTGGGGGAGTAAGGTGAGAGGTAGGATCGTGTGAGGTTGACGAAGTGTCTGGGTTAGTGGTAGTAGGGTTAGTGCTGGAGGTAGGGTTTGTGGACGGTAGTGTGGGTGGTGGTGAGGGAGTAGAGGTTTGCTCTACTGCATGACGCCTGAGTCGGTGTGTGGTGATGACAGGTAGCGGAGGGATCGAATTAACAAATGGGATGGTGTGTGTGTGTGTGTGTGTGTGTGTGTGTGTGTGTGTGTGTGTGTGTGTGTGTGTGTGTGTGTGTGTGTGTGTGTGTGGGTGGTGCATGTAGGTGTTGGTGCTGGGATTTGAGGTGTTGGTTGTGTGGATGTTGTTGGTGGACTGGCAAGGTTGGGGGATGACATGTGGGGTGTTGTCTGTGACTGGGTTTGTGGTGTGGCCGGTTTGACTCTGTCTGCAGAGATTGTGGATGGTTTCCCCTGTTTGTATAATATGACTGTTTTGTCTGAGTTTGTGATCACAGGATATGGGCCTTCATATGGGGTTTGGAGTGGTGAAGTGTGTTGACCCCTCCTCACGAAGACCTGTTCAGCGTCTGGTAGGGAGTGCGGAATGAATGTTGTCTGGTGCTGGCGAGAACGAGGAGGGACTGGTCGTAGTGCCTGGATTGCCTGCTGGAGCTCTGGGAGGAAAACCAGGGCTGGCCTGCTTGGTTGCAGGGTGAATTGCCCCGGCAGCCTCAAGTCTTCCCCATACGTTAGCTTCTCCGAGGAATTCCCAATGTCCTCCTTCTCCGTAACCCTCAAGTTTAGGAGGAGGATTGGCAGCACGGCCACCCAATTCACTGGGTGGGGAATTGCTCTCAGTGCTTCCTTCAGGCGACAATGGCAGAGTTCAATCATACCGTTTGCCTGAGGATGATATGCAGAGGTTCTGTGGCATTTAGCACCCAGGAAGTCCATTAGGTCCTGCCAGCCCCAAGATTCAAATTGGGGGCCTTGGTCTGTGATGATGGCCTGCAGGGCGCCAAAACGAGCCTCCCAGGATGTCAGGAAGTGATATGCCATATGGTCAGTCGTAGCGTCCAGCATGGGCGTGGCATCGACCCACCTTGTCGCTCTATCTATACACGTTAAGATATAGCAGTTACCTCTACAGTAGATTTGGGGAGGGGGCCGAGGATGTCAATGTGGACTGTGTGGAAACGTTCAGTTGGTGTGGGCAGTGGTTGAAGTGGTGTCTTGGTGTGGCAATGCACTTTTGCTGACACGCCAAGCATGCTCGGACCCAGTTGGTGATGTCACGCCTCATCCCTGGCCATACCACTCGCTGGCTAAGTAAGCTGTGCGTGCCACGAATGCCTGGGTGCGCCATCTCGTGGTAATGACTAAAGACTTGTCTTTGGAATCGCTGGGGAATATAGGGTCATGCTGTCCCGCAGGATATGTCACACCAGAGTTTCCGGGGTGTGCCGGTGACATCAAACTGTTGCAGTTGAAGTGAGGTTGTTGCCTGCATCAATTCTTGGAGTTCTTGATCGTCCTCCAGCTCCCAGGCCAAGGCTGCATGGTCAAGCGGGGGTAGTGTAGGGCCGACAGGTGAAACTCCACGGGACAGGGCGTTTGCAACCTTGCTCAGGTCCCTACTGATATGCTGGATGTTAGTGGAAAACTCTGAAATGAAGGCTAGCTGTCTTGCCACCTGAGGAGACCAATTTTCATCTTTATAAGCCATGGCATAAATAAGGGGTTTTTGGTCAGTGAGGATGGTTAATTCTCAGCCTTCCAGGAAATTCCTGAAATGTCTGACTGCCTCATACATAGCCGGCAACTCCCTGTCAAAGGCACTGTATTTATGCTGGGCAGGGTTAAGGCGATGGCTGAAGAATGCGACAGGCCCTTTTGCACCACTGACTTGTTGTTGTAGGACTGCACCCACAGCTTCGGTGATCGGTATGCTAGGTAGGGTGCAGTGGCGATGTGGTTTTTGAGGGTGGTGAAGGCATGGTCTGACTGTGCGGTCCACTGAAGAGGATTGGAGGATGTCTTTTTTGTCCCCTTCAGGAGATCGTTAAGGGGTGTTAGTGTGGCTGCAGCATTTCTCAGGAACCTGTGATAATAATTGACCATCCCCAAGAACATCCTGAGCCTGCGAGGTGTAGCCGGGCATGGAAAGTCCTTAACCCTTAAAGGCATATCTTCACCACTTTGGGATTTTGTTTTTGTAAAACATGTGGTACCTTGTCTTCCTTTGAAGATGCTGGCCAGGCCGTCCAGGTATGTGAAGTGTTTGCCTAGGCCTATTGTGTGAAGTAAGTGTGCTCCCTCTTGTTTTCCCATTGTGGGATTTATTTGCGTTTTTAGTCCATCAGACCTATCGTATGCTGTGCACGACACACGATTTTAGGACTTAGCGTATGCTCTACAAGTATAACTACTATAGGAGTGTGCCATTATTTTTTTGGAAGTATATGTGTATGACTGTTTTTTTGTTATGTATCTTATGTTATTATATATTATATATATTATTTACATTATATATTATAGAAATACTATATATATACTACATATATTACACTTTATATTATACTTTATGTACTATATTATTTTATTGGGTTTTTCCTATTTTTTTTATATTTTTTTTGCTGATTATAAGTAATATTATATAAAGACTAAGATAAAAGTGGAACAAAAGACTAAAGTGAAGACTAAAGTGAATATAAAGAATATATCGAAGGCAAAGGACAAAGGAAAAGGAAAAGGAAAGACACTGCTGTCAGACATAGAACTAGAGACCCTTGTGAACACCAGTGCATCAAGTGTGACCTCTCAGTGTGTCTCAGCCACAGCTAAACCCTGTGTACCGATTGTGAGGGGATGTAGGTCAGTAAAAGAAAACTAAACATTGTGTCTTATATTATCGTCATATTATCGTCATATAAAGTATCAGTCCTCATCATTTGGGTCTTAAAATCATAGTTTAGTGTCAAACGAAATTTACAAAGTCATTAGGGTGTATATACAGGGAACCATAACGTCATAAAAAATTTGTATAGTGAAAATTTCCCTTTTTTTTTTTTTTTTTTTTTTTTTTAGCCCTTTTCAGGGTGTCTTCCCACAGTGACCCTCATGAGCCAGAAGTGTGAGCCACTTACAGGATACGGCCACGGGACCTGAGAAGCAGCATATATAATCTCAGATCTTAAATCCTCATACGGGCCGAGTAATTAATTTTTTATTCAGTAACGTCAAAAAAAAAAGGCAATTTTGGTTAGGTTCCTTTAGTCACCCATAAAACATTTTTATTTTTCAATAATTACTAAAGTAAGTATATCACAGGAAAGTAGAAGAGTTGTTCTTTCTTTTCATGGCCAGAAACCCAATAAAAATTGATTACAACCATGTGTTTTGATTTTTCAAAAAAGGAGTTGGTTACACTCAACGTATGTCATACAAGACAGGTCCAACAACGTATGCCTTTAAGGGTTTTAATGACATCTACCTTCTGCAGGAGGGTCATGATACCTGTGGCAGATACCCTGTCGCCCAAGAAACCCAATTCGTCTGCACCGAGGATACACTTTGGCGGGTGCACACGCAACCCGTAGTCCTGCAGGTGTTGTAACAGCATTTGGAGGTGTGTTTTGTGCTGCTCATGGGAATCAGAAGCAATAGGGATGTCATCGATGTACAATATGATGAAATCTAGCCCCCTGACAACCTGGTCCATAAATATCTGAAACATTTGTGCGGCGTTTCTGAGGCCAAAATTCACCTTTGTGTATTCAAGCAGGCCAAAGAGGGTGGTTACCACCATCTTGGGGATGTCCTTCTCCGCCACAGGGATTTGGTGGAATACCGTGACTAAATCAATCTAGGAAAATTCATGACGTCTGTTTAGTTCATGGTGGAAATCCTGGATATGGAGAATGGAGTATCTATTGGGAAATGTCATCGCATTCAGTGCCCTGTAGTTCCCACATGCCCTTCACTCACCCTGCTGTGCCTTCGGTATCATGTGTAGAGGGGATGCTCAGCAGCTTGATGGCGGCCAAATGATGCCCTTGTCGAGTATAGCCCGAAACTCCTTTTCAGCTGCCTAACGACGTTCTGGGGGGAGGCGTCTGGGACGGGTGAAACAGGGGGGTCCGGAAGTGATGATGCAGTGCTCTATACCATGGTCTGTACGACCGTTGTTGGGCGAGTGAGAGGTCAGAGGGGAAACTGGCTTAGTATGGAGTCGTATGAGGATTTCTGATGAAGATGTGTAATGAGTGGAGGATTACCAGCACACCCGGTTACTTTGACGGACGAGTTTGAGGGTCTGTGATATAGATTCCATCCTCTGGTATCCACGAGCAAATCATGTGCCCCCAGGAAGTCGACGCCAATAATGGGTTGAATAACATCTGTGACGAGAAATGGCCAAGAAAATGACACTGATTAGGCGAGGGCCACGTGATGGGGTTCCGTGCCGTATGTGGCTATGGGGGTGCTGTTTGCTACTATCAGGTCAAATGCAGGTTGCTGATTCGTTTTGTGGTCAGCGGTAAGAGGGACTATATTGAATGTGGCTCCAGTGTCAATAAGGTATTTTTTGCCAAAGATCGTGTCTTTAACCAACAGTAGTTCCCTGGAGCCAGTGGAACGCGTTGTGACTTTGGGTGTGCTGATCCTGAGGGGGTGTTAGGTATGTGCAACGGGAGACATTACTGAGACTGTCTCCCACCATATGCGTTTCCCGTGAATATGCAGGGTGGTGAGCATCATCTGGCTTATAAGCCAAAGCGCTTGTGATATGTACACAACATGAAATTGTCCCTAGCATAACGAGCACAGTTCACTGTTGCCAGATGCCTCAATCCCGTTTGGGGTGGCCACAAACAAATCGCCTCCACGTCGCCCTGTCCCTCGCCATTTCACTGCCCTGCTCCCAACTCACCCCCCCCCTCATATGCCTCTCCACCCCATCCCTCCATCTCATCCTCGGCCTCCCCCTCCCTCCTCCCCCCTCCACCTCACTCACACACACTCTCTTCGTCAGTCTTTAACCCTCCATCCTCTCTACATGGCCAAACCACCTCAGAGTATTCCTCCTAACGCTTCCTATCACATCCTCATCCACATCACAATGCTCCTTTATATTCGCATTTGTCAGCCTGTCTCTCCATGTGACTCCACAGGGTCCTCTTAATTAACTCATTTCTACTGCTCTCACTCTTGGCTTGTGTCCTTCCAGCAACGTTCAAGCTTCACATCCATACATTAGAGTTGGTACAACAATACTGTCATGTAGTAACTTTTTCACTTCCCTGCTCACTTCCCTGCTTCTTATCACTGCTTTCAAGGAAGCAGCCACTTTTCTTCCGTGCTGTACCCTTTCAAGCACCTCACCCTCCAAACCTCAATCCTTACTCATTACACTACCCAAGTACTTAAACGTACTCACATTTTCCAATTCCTCACCAACCAACCTCGTTGTACATTCACTGACGTCATCTCTCACAAAGACCATCACTTTACTCTTCCCTACATTCACCTTTAGATTCCATTTCTTACACACTCTCCGAAACTCATCCACCAAGCCTTGCAGCTCCCCTTCGTCTTCACTCAACAACACAGTATCATCTACAAACAACGGTACAGGGAGTTTCCAAACACTACCCTCTCTCACCAGGGCCACTCCAACATCTACTACCCTACCTTTTATTACCCCATCCATGTACAGATTGAACAACCATGGAGACATGACACATCCCTGTTTCAACCCAACCTTTAAAGAGAAAAATTCACTCAGTTCACCATCCACACGCACTGGAGCTTTAGCACCATCAGACATACTCTTCACAGCATTCAACAACTTTCCATCTACTCCATATATTCTTAATACTTTCCACAATCCTTGTCTATCCACCCTGCCATATGCTTTCTCCAAATCCATGAAAGCCGCATACAACTTCTCTCCCTTCTCTAGAAGCTTTTCCGCTAAAGATCTAAGAATGATCTACACAACCTCTTCCCTTCCTAAAGCCTCTCTGTTCTTCTCCAACTAATTCCTCTGTTCTTTCTCTAACTCCATCAATAAGTATCCTAGCATACACTTTTCCTATTATACTAAAAAGGCAAATGCCCCTGTGATTACCACACACTTCTTTTTCCCTTTTTCCTTTGTACATGGGAATAATTATACCTGACTCTACCTTTCTCCCAGGCCAATCTGCACATATTCCACATCCATTCTACTACTATCTCTCCCCCATACTTCAGCATTTCACCATAAACTCCACCAATTCCTGCGACTTTCCTCATTCTAACTTTCTTCCTTGCTTCCACAACTTCCATCCTACTGATTTCTTCCTCTCTTCTCACCTCCCTCCTTCTCCCAACCATTCCCCAGCCACTTATACTCGCATTACTTCCATCCTCTATATTCAACAATTCCTTAAAGTGTTCTCTCCATCTGCTCACTTTTTCTCCCTTCTCCACTAGTAATCTACCATTTTTATCTTTCACTCCCCTGCTAACTTCACTTCCACCCTGTCTTACCCTTTTCACCTCTTTCCAGAACATTTTCTTACAGTACCTCCACTTTACACTCAAGTTCCTTCCAAATTCCTCATCCACTCTCTTCTTACTCTCTCTTGCTAATCTTTTCACCTTTCTCTTTCTTTCTATATATAACTCTCTCTTCCGCCTCTCAACTTCTTCCACGCCCCTATTTCTCATCCATTCATTGTATGCTTTCCTCTTTTCTGGCACAGCATGGCTCACCTCTTCATCCACCACGCTGTTCCTTGCACACCCCTCCATCTTCTCTTCATCCCACACACTACATCACATGCTGCACATAGAATATTTCTTGTGTGAATATCCTGCACACACCTTCCACGTCCCTCATCTGCTCCAATTCATATTTGCCCAATCGTTCCTCGACTTCTCTCTTATACTCTGCCTTTTTCTCATCCTCTTGTAACCTTTCCACTCTCCTTACAAATACTCCTTCTTCCCGTCCTTCACTTCTTCTATTTCTCCATCTTAATTGAATCTTCATTCTTGCCACCACCAAGTAGTGGTCAGAAAGTCCATTCCCCCAACCTCTATAAGCTCTTGCATCCATTACACATTTTCGCATCCTTTCATCCACACACACGTAATCAATCATTGCCTTCCTTTCATTCAGTTCACCACCCACCCTTCTCATCACTCGCCATGTATACCTGTGGATCATTTTGTGCCTGAAGAGGGTATTGGCTATCACCAACCCCCTCTCAGCACAAATCTCCACTAACGCACTGCCATTCTCATCTATCTCAGCAGGCACACCCCACTCACTAACTATTCCATCCACCTTCACATTCCCTACTTTACCATACATATCACCGATCAAAAACACTCTCTCATTCCTTCCAAACTTTTCCATGCACACTTCCACATTTGTCCAGAACTCTTCTCTCACTCTGCTTGCATGATCTAGCGTTGACGCATACACACAAACAATCACCCACATTTGTATTACAACTTTCAATCATACCCACACAATCCTTGGACCAACTGATCCATACTCTCTTATGCTCTTCTTCCATCTTTTACTCACAACTATACATACTCCTTCCTTTGCCCTCTCATTCTCACCTACTACTGCACATATACTCCATCCATACTCACATTCTCTCACACTCTCACCTCTCCATTTAGGTTCAGTTATTCCGCATACATCAACTTTCACACCCTAAAGCACCTGGACAATCTCTCACTCTTTCACCTCATCATTCGCTCCCCTTACATTCCATGTTCCGAATACCATGTCCTTTGTCTGGTCCTTGGTCGCCATCTTTTGGTCAGTCATTGTCCGAGGCTTATTGTTTGTCTTTTTAGTTAGTTGTTTTCCGGGGAGGGGCACTAACCCTCCCCCAACCCTTTTAGTCGCCTTTTACGACAAGCAAGGATACTGAGGGAGTATTCTTGAAAAAAAAAAAAACTTGCAACAGTGGGGGTCTGAGTGGTGAAGCCACTTAATTTACTTTCCAGCTCATCTATTCTATTTGTTAACATTCCTAATAAGTACACAGCACTAACATTGAACCATTTTTGTTATCAACACTGTTCTCTGACACCGCTGTTTCACTAGGGGTAGCACTGGGGGCTATGACAGGGGAAAGAGAGGAGTGTGCACTTACTGTGTGGTTGGCATAATGCTGTCAAGTTTCGTATAGAGTGTCCGCCCGCTCGATGAACTCAGTAAGGGACGTGCCAGGACCCAGGGATGCTAGATGGAGTCGGAAGTCTGGTCGCATGAGTTGGAGGAGTCAGTGCCAGAGGAGGTCATCTGATAGTGTGGCCCCAACTGCTGTAAGAGTGGCTTGAATGTGGGCAAGGAGGGCCGAGGGGCGCTGCTGTTGAGAGTGCAGGGCATCTAGCTCCATTAAAAGTGCCTGCTTTGTTTTGCCCAGGGTCCACAGCAGACTTTCCTGCAGGATTTTATATTTGTGATCTGTACATGGTTTGAAGATTATGACCTAAACAAGGGCAGCTACTTGAGTTGGGAGAGTGCAGACAACTGCTCTGAATTTGTCATCATCACTGGTATCTTCAGGCTATGGAGCATCAACTTGTGTAAACCACGTGTTAACATTGTACGTGAATGTAGGAAGGGATAGTCGGATGTGTGGTAAGGTATCCATGTTGTTTAAACACTCCGGGAAGTCACCAATTTGGTGGTATTGATGTCGGTTTCACCACTGTGTTATTTTTGGTTATGGGGATATATATTTTACTAGGGGGGCTACACCAAGGCAAATGGTTAGGATAAATCCCAACACCAATGTGCTGGGAAGAAATAGACAGGACAGTAATTATGACTTGGAACAATAGAGAATTATTGCATGATTTCAAAATAGTACAAGGCTATTACGTTACAGCATGTGTAGATCAATTACATGAATTAATAGTTACAGATTAAGAATATGAGTAATAAATTTGGTGAGCAGATGGAGTGCTGGGCTGTCGTGTTTATCGTATCATATATGTAAAACAGTACCACGTGGCCAGCTTTTACCAGGAGAGATGGAGAGCAAGGCAGGTAGTAGCCGGGTGAAGTTCTGATTGGACAGAAGGGCGAGCAAGGTCGCCCGCTCGATTTTAAGCCCCTTAAATTAGGTAGGTGGAGCATCGGTAGGCCTAGGTCACCTGAATAGGCAAATTTGATTGGTTTAGGCACCACTACGGGTGAGGAGGGAAGAGAAATTGAATATTATTGGAAGCAGCACTGCTACACATGAGGAAGGATGAGAAATCGAATACTTTTGGCAGCGGCATGAGTAGCCATGCTAATTCTGAGAACAAGGTGGGGAAAAACTACGAGGGAAGGAAACCACGTGTGTAGGTAAAATGAGGAAAAGCCACGAGGGAAGGAAACCACGTGTGTAAGTGAAATGCGAGGCACAATACTTTGTGGTGTAATATACGCCACAAAATGAGTGACAAAGGTGAAGGAGGATGTAAGCAGTACTGCATTAGGTGAGTGGATGATGGTCGCCACCACCTACCTACCACCGTGATGTGTAAGTAAATAAGACATACTGTATTTCTGATGATGGAGAAGAATCAGGGATCTAAAAAGTATATGACTAGTGATGACTAACTTTACTCTTTACGGTAAATATGTAGTTGAGTTTTAACGTGGTTCTTCAAATGTCGGAGCTTTTGTCTCCTTCTCTCTCTCTCTCTCTCTCTCTCTCTCCTTCTTCTTCTTCTTTATTCTCTATGTGCCATGTCTGGAAGGTCCTAAACAGAACAAAAAAAATCCTCAAATAAGACGTAAGTCTAAAGATAATCCACCAAGATTTTGAGGTATATAAGTCCCCCACAATGACTGGGTACTTTATTGGAAGAGGGCTGTGCTACACTCTCGGAGTCTAGTTGTGCTCTGTCTCTCCTAATTTCGTGGGGAGAGATGTAAATGAGCTTCAGTTTACCATTACGTTACGCTCGGTTAAGGAATTCTCGGATTTGTACGCGTAAAACAGTCTTCTCATCATTCTCATCCTTAGTTGCAAATTTGTCGGTAGGAAACGCTCGGCGCCAGTCACCTCATTCTTTTTCTTCTTATCTTTTTTTTTATGAAATGATTTTTTTCCTACGATTTTCATTTTTCTTGTCCAGGTTTCGGCCAGATGACGTAGTGGTGATGACGTTTCCCCGCAGCGGCACGACGTGGACGCAGGAGATGGTGTGGTGTATGACGCACGAGCTTGACTTCACCACAGCCATTAACACGCCACTCAGAGCGCGATCCCCCTTCCTTGAGTATGCACCAACATCTCTTGATTCTGCTTCGCTGGTAGTAGTAGTAGTTGTATTTGTAGTAGTAGCAGTGGTGGCGGTGGTGGTGTGTAGTAGTAGTAGTGGTAATCCAGGTTCATCTGAATGTAAACTATTTTGATGGGTACTGTTTTCACTTGGTCTGTTTGTTTGTCTATTTGTTTGTTAACTACTTTACACGAGAACTACTGCTGCGATTTTGACTAAAATTACTGTGATGATGGGGTATGATCTTCTGATTACCTGATTAAATTCTGGGTCAAATTGGGCCAAGGACCAGGCTGTAGGCCCCCAAAATGTAATTATTTTTTTTTTTACCCTCTAGGTGCATCTTTCAAATCTGCATCCTATAACATGCCTCATTACATCAGGGGGATCACCCCTCAGATAGCGTTAGAGGGGTCAATGTCAGGTGGCTCGGGCCTAATATTTCAAATGGTCATAAAATCATCAGTTTCCACCCGATTTACTCCAAATTTGATGTGTGACACCTTTGACTAGATATCCTGTTGTGTTTATATGTCAGCACTAAAATAGCTGCCTGGGACAGGTTTGCTGTGCCTTAGCACCGCTTCTTGTTTTGTCTGTGCCCTTACGGCTTCTGATTTTTCATTGATTCAAGCCCATATTCTCGTTGATCAGGACTACGTAACGCCTCTGCCTTAGTGATTTGTTTTGCCTATCAACGATCATGTCAACGTCAGAGTAAAGGAAGAAGTGTTGCTTAGTCTCCTGTGTCCTCCACTGAGTATGTATAGTGAGGATGCCTTCTCGCTGTGACAATAAAATGGACAGGCCACTCCTCTGCTTGGTTATATAAATGTCCCTCAGATCCCTCCCTATCCCTGAAAGGAGAATGGTGAAAGAAAAGAAGAAGAATACTACTATTGCTACTACCACTACTACAGTTTGGCATAGACGTTTGGAACTGGAGAGGTTAGATACAGCCTTCACAAACTCTTTTACTGGAAAATAAGACAATAATACAGCTCTACATCCTTTTGCACAACCTCGTCTAAAATTGCCGTGTTTCCATATTCAGTGCCGAGTTGTTAACAATGGGTTAATACTAAAATAGGATGCTGATCACGAAGAAGTGCCGTGCGAAAGTCGTAGAAATATAGCATTGCCCTTTTCTGTCCGTGAACTACGGGAAATAAGCTGCGAAAGGACGGAAATTTGGGCCAAGTTAAAGTGAAGGGAGTATAGATGGATATTTTCGTCCTTTTTTCAGTATACATCCTGTAGTTCAATGGTAGAATAATATAATGCCACGGTCTGGCATCCTTTCCACGGTATTTTTTCGTGACTAGCACCATATTCTAGTGTCCATATGTTACAACTCACATTCTTGTTGGAAGGGGCAATTTTACGCCAAGTTAAAATGAACAGTATTGTTTTTATGTTCTTTTAATTCTTCAGTAATTTCGCCCAAATTTGCCGTCTCCCCATCTTGACTACTGGGGCTTAGCAATAGATTAACATTGCGATATGATGCTTGTCATGAAGAAGTGCTATGTAAAGGATGTAGAGCCCCAGCATTGTCATTATCTGTCACTGAGCTAGGATTAACACTAGAATATGACGCTAGTCATGAAGAAGTGGTGTGTAAAGGAGAGAGAGAGAGAGAGAGAGAGAGAGAGAGAGAGAGAGAGAAACTAAAAACGTTTTTTTTTTTTTTTTTTTTTTTTTTTTTCAGATTTGACTCAATTTACCATCCAGACTTTCCCCTGCCCAATTTTCTGGGTGACAGTTTTTTAAAGCAACATCCAGAGAAGGACCCGGACACCACTGGGGCATTTTTGGCTCATGCTGAGTCCGTTCCTTCTCCTAGAATAATCAAAACCCATCTGCCCTTCTCACTTCTCCCACCATCCATACTAGAGAGCTGTAAGGTGGGTGACTCTCTCTCTCTCTCTCTCTCTCTCTCTTTTGGCATAAACTTAATTAAGCTTCGCCATATAAATGGCGAAGCTTCTTGTTTTCATCAGTAATATTCTTCTTTGCACTTTTTTCTTCGATCTTGATGATATTACATGAAGGTACCCTAGGGCAACCCGAGTCCTTATGCCAAATATAAATGACCTTGACCTATTTCTGAAGGTGATATACTCAGTTTTATTTTAAAAATTGCATATTTGAAATTGAAATATCTCAGAAACTAATTGAGATGCAGCTGTTTGATTGAAAATCCTATAATACAAATGTTTGCTGAATAATTTTGGTTTAATATTTTGCCATTTACCCTAGTGGAAAGTACTGAATTCAAATCTGCTCAATTTTTTCTTTGCAACACATTCTAGAGAAAACCACTAAAGCTGTAACACATCCCGCCCGGCACACCATCCCACGAACCCTTCCCATAGCCGGACATTCCTGTGTGTATATAGTGCTTCCGGTGCCCTCTGGCATCCTTTTACTTAACTCTTGCTGACATACTTCCCATTCCTACACCTAGGTTTACTGGTGTTCCTATCTATTATGCCATCTATTATGCGTTGCATTATGATAATGTATATTCCTACCTCTATGTATCATGCTATCTATTATGATTTAAATTATTATAATATGGAGTCCTGACATCGCTCAGTCACGCCAGCTGGAGAACCTATGACAACAAATATCAGTGACACACTTTAGTCTATTAATACGTAATACTGATTATAATATTGTATAGACATAATATTCATGATAATATTGTACTGACCTAATGATATTCTAGAAACATAATACATTGTATATTGTACACATAATGGTGCAAATGCACTATAGTTAAAATAATTGATTATGGAATACTGTATAACATATTATAAAATGTGAATGTATAACAGGCACATACATATATGCAAAAAATAGTTCAAAATCAAAATTATAGTAAGAGTTTTTAATAAATTTGTATTTTATATAGATATAACGATATTGGTATAAAAATTGGATACTTGTATATATATAATATTAATTCAGTTATTGTTCATAATTTTCCATTTTTTAAAATATAAAATTAACATTACTTACAAAATATTAATACCTCATTCAAGGGGTCTCACTTGAACGTTCACTCTTCCTCCAGTAAATACTGTCTCCAAGTTTGCAAATCTTGCATGCATTTTGTGCATTGCAAAGAGCGCTACGGTACTGCAAATACAATGGAGAAGATTTTAAAGACAGTAGGTGCTGGGCTATACACATAATATGGGTTGAACATACTCATACTCAGTTCTTCCCAGGGCTTTATTGTTTCATTGACTAGTTGAATAGTTTCAGACTTAGATGAAGTCAGCTTAATATTTGTGCTCATGTTTAAATCAATCTTAGGTAAAGGGTGGAAATATTTGTGTGTATGATTGAGGATGGCATAGTGACTGTGGTAGATAATGTGGACATGGATGGTGTAAGTACTGCACAGTAGTCTGGTGCTATGTATAATCCTGATGCTGAAGTATGAGATGGTGGTATATCTGGACATATTATGTAAACTGATGTGTTATGAGTGAAGTAAAAAAAACTGTGAGTGTCCAATGCGCTGATGGTGTATAATCTTATCTGGAGCAAATGTGAAGTTGCATTGGTGATGAATGTCATGATTTCTTATGATAGCTATTTCACAAGGGACTGTTCCAGTCGGCTGAAACGTAAAGATGTACGCACGACAAAGGTGGACAGCATGTAAGGATGTATGGCACTTTCATTCAATCGTTGATTCACTGGCGAAATTGACAGTGTTCCGTCTTTTGGAGACCATGATGAGTTAGGTGTCTGTCTCTATGTTGATGAAGACCGAAGTGTCATTATTCTTAGAAAGGAAGGGGTATATTTGATACACTGTGAACAGATCGTCAGTTATGAATGGTACATGAACTACTACTGATGGTGTTAGTGTTGCTTCTAAATATGGATAATATAACGTGAAATACCTACCACAGAATAAAGGCTTCAAACCATGTTTGCCTTGACTAATTATCTAACGTAGCTCATGAACTGGCATTAGGTCAGTTGTGATCTTGCCATTACCAGCTTTTGCAATTCCTTGCATAAGTGCCCTGTAACGAACTCTAGTGTTATCTAACTGGAGTATAATTGTGTCAATATGTTCCGTGATGACTGAGAAGTGTTGGAAAAGTGTTATGTTTCCTTCCATGGCATTTATTTGTCCACACTTTGATGAGTTATAATTTCTGCCTCTTTTAGATTTTTCACGATTGTCTTCATTGCTGAGTTTTGGCCAGCAACGAACTTGTTTTGATGTGTTAGTACCTGAGCTATCTTATTAAATTTGTTGTTTATTTCTTGAAGGTTTTCCTCTATAGCCAATTCAAAGATATTCCCCAGAATTGCACCACCCAATTAAAAAAAAATGCGCCTTTGGTGAGTAAGTGTGATGTTGTTCGTGTCACACAATGCCTCCGTTCCATGAGATGGTAGATCTTGGACCATGATGAGCATAACTGACTTAGCTTGTTCTATCTTCCATTTCGCTAACTTCACGATTTCAGTCACTTCCTTTGTGTTATGAGCTTCTGAAATATAGCCTCCTATCACAAAGTCCAGGGTTCTCAGTGGTTTGGCAATGTTCTCCCAATAAGTAGGTGATTTTATAAATAATCTAAACCGATTTCAGTACTCATGACATCTACGATTGACGTCATGGCCGTTGGAGCTATGAGGCATCCTTGCCACACTATATGTTGAGGGGTCTAAGTGAGCATATCCTCTTCTTATGTAGAGAAGAATCCTTGGTATAAGTCCCCTCATCGTTACCTACCGAAAAAAAAAAAAAAAAATATATATATATATATATATATATATATATATATATATATATATATATATATATATATATATATATTAATTTCATAATCCAGTCATGCTGTCATCGATGACAGTGATGATGTGCATTATAGCTGGCTCATGGAGAACAATAACTTGCTTGTTATTTCACTTATAGGAGTTTAAATCGACATCTAGATCGTGTAAATACTGTACTGTAGCCTTTTTAGGAACAGTTGCACCTATGTAGGTTTCTTTGGTATACGACCTTAATTTATTTTTGTAATTATTGTTGTCTTCTTGATTGGTTTCATGAGTAATTTTCGGTTTTTCGGTGGTGTCAGAGGTTGTATAATTGCTGGCTAATTCCTTTGGGACCCGTTTTAAATGATCAACATGAATTTGTTTTTCTTCGCCACTTGTCATTGACCTAATTACAACTTTGTTTCCTGTCTTATTGATTACTCTGTATGGGCCCTCAAATTTCGGGGATAATTTATTGTCTCTTGTATGAATGATACCATAGACAATGTCTCCTAAGCTGATAGGCGATTCTTTCGCCTTTTTATTGAATGCCTCCATCATTTCTTCCTTGGACATCGACAATTGTTTTAGACTCTCTTGTGTATATCCTGGAATTCACGTAAACGGAGTTTAGGGTAACCATCGTAGTTTTATAAGGGCAGGTTGTCACCTTCAAGAATTTCATATGGTAATTTCTTATCTGTTCCGTAAATAATGAAATGTGGTGTGTCTCCTGTTGACTTATTTATAGGTGCATTAATTGATGCTTCTACTCTGTGAATCCAATCATCCCAGCTTGCATAAATATCATTGAGAATGTGTCATAGTACATCCAGTACTTTTTTGTGTTGTCTCTCTACTAATCCATTGGATGCTGGGTGATAGGCTAAAACGTTAACCTTTTTTTATATGGTATTGTTTACATATTTCTTGTAAGATATCAGAATTAAAATCACCTCAATTATCGCTTATTAGTACCTTTGGGGTCGTGAAGCGGCATATGACATTATCGATTATTGTTTTTGGTACTGTTTCTGCTGACTTATCCTTAATTGGGGCTACAGTTACATAGCATGAGATATTATTGTACGAATAGGTATTGGATATTATTATATGGTAATGGTAACATGAGTAAGTCAACCGCGACAACGTCCCACGGTTGATGTGGTACAGGGTAATTACCTATAGCTGCAGGTGTGATTTGGTAGCCTTTTTGTTTTGCACGATACGCATCTGTCTATATGGCTGTTTATATTGTTACGTCCTCACCCACACTGCCACAGGCTCCAACAGCAGTACTTCAGTACAGGGAGGACGTTGCCCAGTGAGTTATTCTTCTGTGGTCAGCCTTAAGGTGTACAGCACACACGATCAGCTGAGACGGAAATAAACACTGGCTCCTTAACCCCCCCCCCCATCCCGACGTTTTCTGGGCAGTGGTATGCCCCAGTCCCGATATTTATGGACCTTTTTTTTTTTTTTTGGCTCAAACATCCGCTTTTGGTGAGAAACATCGAATATTCATAGAGAAATCACTCACCTGAGGTTTAAAATACTTGATCCAGGTAGGGGTACCTCCTTACCTTACAGGGTTTTCTACAGGCTGGCTGCAAAGAAAACGAGTTCTATGGGAGGATAACTATTCCACACCACTCATAAACGGTATTTATTTATTTATTTGGTACGAATTCATATGTAGTACGAGAGTATATTGGTTTTCAAACGGTAATATAGGCATTATAAGCATTGTTTCAATCACTAACTCATCACCATTCCTGACCTTTTTTTGCCACATTACCTGATGATCATTTCTGACTGTTTCTTCCTCTAATGTTTGTCCTCCACATTGTCATCGATTGGGGAATCACTCTGGCCCTGAATTTCGTACCGTGGCATGACATGGCTGTACTGGCCAGGTCACTGATAACAGGTGAATTGCTGAGAAAAGGGCATGCAGGGGGGGGAGGAGGTCATGTTGGGTAAGGCATTGTCCCTGCCTGTCATCTTGTAGAGGAAGGTGTCCCGTGTATACGTGCCAAAAATCACTCATGAAAATTGAAAATTGTGCAAATTAAATTGAAACTTGTGCAAATTAGGGACCTTGCAATGTTGCCGCGTTAATTTACGTCTCCAGGATATGAGTGCACATCATGTGAGGACGTGAATTCACGTCTCCGGGACGGGGTGGGTTAATGTTCACTGTCTATTTTCCAAGTAATTCCACTTAATGCTTTTCAACTTCACTGTTCTCACAAGCACTGGAGCTATACACACTTTACTAACTGCTATTTCATATAACACTTCACTGTTTGTACACTTAATGCTTGCCAACACTTCACTTTATTACACAAGTATCGAAAATAATCTTTACTGACAGTAATTAGCCTACACGCGTGCCAAAGTAACTCTTCACAAACTTCACTAACAGCACTGCACTGATACTGCACTACACCAAATCTGACTGCTCTTCACTCAACCTAAAAACTGACTGAACTCATAATAATCTCTACCCCACCTTATAGAAGCCTGCATTGTACTAGAAACATCTACTTCTCCAGAATTCTGGTAAGCACTGGTCTTGTATCAGCCCATAGTAACAACAGTTACCAACTAGGAGACATCAAAACATGCCAAAGTTTTCTTACAATATATAGCACTCTAAATCATTTACTATACGAACTTAAATTACATAATTCAAAAAGCAATCACTTAAATAAATCGTTATAATGAAAAAGAGCAGAAAAATTAATGCGTAACTTAGGAAATAACTACGCTCACAAACAGCAGGCAAACTGGCAACTCTGACTCCTGCCGATACCGGAACTACTCTACACGAAACGACGAGAAACTTCCCGAGCACCCAGCTGGTAAATCTCACTTTTTAACACTACCCCCTCCCTAGTTCTTTGTCGTCCCGATAAAACTACACAGTATATACAAACGCAAACCTTATTCTTAATGGAACATCTAACTATACACAAAATAATCTTTCAACTCATCAGGTCTTCTTCTATGCTGCTTCCGACGGTGTCCTTGTTCCTCCACACAGTCCATTCCTCCAGGAATGTCTAGGTCCTCTTCTTGATTCGCTTCTTCTCTTGGGAAACTGTCACCATCCTCTTGCACTTCAGCTCCATGGTCCTCCTCACCATCCTCGGCTGCGGGTGAGCACAATTCCTCAGAGACGTCCCAGCTGAACTGTCCTGGGCCATGGTACTGCCACAGGCGATTCACGCGTACCACCTTTGCGGGAGACTTCCTGCCTGCCCGAATCCAATACGTTACATCTGATAGGCGGTCCAACACAGTGTAAGGCCCGTCCCATGGGCTTTGCAGCTTCGGTGATTGTCCCTTCTTTCACTGAGGATTGTATAACCAAACTTGGTCACCATCCTTGAAGCTCACATCACTTGCCTTGGTGTCATACTTGCATTTCATCGCCTCTCCTGAAGACTTGAGGGCTTCTCACACTTGATGATGTACCTCAGCCATCCTTTCCTGAGGGTGCTTCATATAGCCGGTGGTGTCTGTAGGCAGCTCTTCACCAGGTGGTCTCTCAATGGGTAAACTTAACTCATGGCCCAACATCAGTTTTGCAGAAGTGTAGCCAGTAGACTCATGGGATGTAGACCGATATACCATCAGTAGTGCAAGTAACTTCTGGTCCCATTCTGTTTGTCCCTCTATGCAATACTTGGTCAGTTCTTGTCCAAGGGTCCAGTCGAATTTCTTCACCATATCATCTGACTATGGCCTTAGTGGGGTCGTCCTGGTCTTCTTGATTCCCAGTAACTTGCAGCACTTACGGAACACAGCAAACTCGAAGTTTCTACCCTGGTCTGAATGTAGCTCTTGTGGCATCCCAAAATGACAGAAAAACTGGTCAACCAACACCTGCGCAACAGTTGCGCCTCTTGATCATGGATAGCTTAGGCTGCTGGCCACTTTGTGAAGTAGTCCATGGCGACACATATATACCGGTTTCCTCTCTCAGTGAGTGGCAAAGGTCCAGCAATGTCCACCGTGACTCTTTCCATTGGTGCACCCACTTGGTACAGCTGGAGAGGGGCACAACCACGTTTCTTGGGTCCCTTCTTAGCGCAGCACACATCACAGGCCCGACACCACTCTTCAACATCCTGACGCATGCCAATCCAGTAGAACCTCTGTCGCAGCTGGCTTAGAGTTTTCTTCACTCCCAGGTGCCCACTAGTGATCTGGTTATGAGACTCATCCAAGATCTCGGACCTCATCTTCTTCAGAACCACCAGTTGCCAATACTTGTTGAGGCCATTGACTGTCTCCCACCGACACTCCATAGTCTATTGTTCAAACGAAGTAGGTCCCACTGACTTCAATAGCTCTTGGTTGCAGGGCTTAACCTGGAAACTTCTTCCCAAGAGGGTTCGCACTGCACTCCGCTGCAGCCATTCCAGCACCAGTTGCAAATCTGCATCCTCCCCAGGTCCTCATCATCTGATGCCGGCCTGATCACTACAGTACAGCAGCATTTCTTCCTATGATTCCCATTCCTACTACACTGCATGTCGTCTGTTCTTCTGTCTTCTTGCATACTAGTCATCAAGGTTCTCCTGCATTTCTTCACTGGAGGGTCTTCTGCAGCCTTCTTATCATCACAACCATTCTGATCCACAAGTAACTCAAACTGTGCACGGTAAGCTTCCCAAGACACTCTATCAGCAAATCCCCGAGGTTTCTCTTCAATAGGACCCCCACTATAGCCATGCACTTCACTAGTTTGAGGCCTAAATGGGGCAGCATAATTAAGGCCAGGACTTAAAGCTCCAACATCCTGATTATTCAGCCCTGCAATGCCGTCATCAGATGCCCAGGATCTGTCAAGATTCACCATACGCAGTCCATTCCTTTCATATGCTCCCTGTACACTAACCTGAGGCTCAGCAGTGCAATATTTCTCAACAGCCTTAATTTTCTCACTTATTATCTTAACATGGTCGACTAAATGCTTCAGCTGGCTATCTACATGCTGTCTGCACTCTCACTATTCCCTCACTAGTTGTCTTCAACTGGTCATCTACATGCTGTTTACACTCCATCACATTATTGCTTACCTCATACTGCTGCAGCTCTAGCTTAGCATCTACTTCCTCCTTAAACTGTTGCTGGTCTTCGCTCACCTCCCCCATGAATTCACCGAGCCTTCCTTGCACCCTCAGTTGCACCTCCCCTCGTTGCCCCTGTAACGCCTCCCGAAGCTGTTCATATCGTTCTTCCTGTTCTTCGTTCTGTGCCTGCAATTATTCTTTGATTTCTTTCTTCTGTGCCTGTAATTGTTCTTCAAGCTTTTTCTGTCCTTCATTTTGTGCTTGTTATTGTTCTTGGAGTTTTTCACTCTGTGCTTTTAATTGTTCTTTTTGTTCTTCAAGCTTGGCCTGTATTAGCTTCACGATTGTCGCCAGAGAAATTTCCTCCTCCTGCCCAGCTCTAGATCTTTTCTTCACACAATTCTGCGGTATAACTTTAGAAACAACCAACGTTACCAATTTTCATTATATTACGTCCCTGAACTATTTTAACTAAGCCTTACCTCCTAAGTCTAGTTTGAGTTGGGGTAGCAAATTTTGTAGGGGTAGTCATGTAGTGGCTTAGGTTAGGCTATCGCTCAGTAGCGGATGAATGTCGCCCCATTTTGGCTGGTGCAGACGTGTGCACTCAGTCTATGTCAGGCCTTAGGTTAGGTTAGGTTAGGTTAGGTTGGGTTACTTTAATGCAAAATAGTGTGTTTTTAATTAATTTTGATCTCGATTTTGGGGGATAAACCCTCTTTTGGAAATCTTACTCAAAATTCCAAAAGGGAGATTTTCCCCCCCAAAATGAAGGTCAAAACTAATTAAAACACATTATTTTGCATTGGAAAACATAATAATAACAAGAAAAGAAAACGCTGGTTACTTCTAAAAATTTACCCCTTCTGCTTCCATGTCGAAGGCTAGTGTCACTGCAGCCCAGAAATAATAATCCCACACTCCTGACACCAGTGTTACATCCTCACCCACACTGCCACAGGCTCCAACAGCAGTAGTTCAGTACAGGAAGGACGTTGCCTAGTGAGTTGTTCTTCTATGGTCAGCCTTAAGGTGTACAGCACACACGATCAGCTAAGGCGAAAATAAACACTGGCTTCTTAAAGTTCACTGTCTTTATTATTCAAGTAATTCCACTTAATGCTTTTCAACTTCACTGTTATCACAAGCACTGGAGCTATACACACTTTACTAACTGCTATTACACTTAACACTTCACTGTTAGTACACTTAATGCTTGCCAACACTTCACTTATTACACAAATACCGAAAATAATCTTCACTGACAGTAATTACACTTAATGCCTGCCAAAGCAACTCTTCACAAACTTCAGTAGCAGCACTGCACTGATATTGCACTACACCAAAACCGACTGCACTTCTCTCAAACTGAAAACTGATTGAATTCATAATAATCTCTACCCCATCTTATATAAGCTTGCATTGTACTAGAAACTTCTACTTCTCTACAATTCTGGTAAGCACTGGCCTTGCATCAGCCCCTAGTAACAACAGTTACCAACTAGGAGACATCAAAACATGCCAAACTCTTCTCACATTATGTAACACTCTAAATCATTTACCATACGAACTTAAATTATATAATTCAACAAGCAATCACTTAAATAAATCATTATAAAGAAATAGAGCAGAAAAATTAATGCATAACTTAGGAAATAATTATGCTCACAAACAGCACGCAAACTGGCAACTCTGACTCATGCCGATACCGGAACTACTGTACCCGAAACGCTGAGAAACTTCTCGAGCACCCAGCTGGCAAATCTCACTTCTTAACAATATCTTTTCGTAATGATGGCCAGTAATATAACAACTGGGCTTGTTTAAATGTCATGTCTTTTCCCGGAAGTACTGCATGTGGGCTATCGTGTATCGTTCGTAATACTTGCGGTATCTTGTCATTAAGTACCACTAATTGTTTATTATTCAGCATTTCAGTTGTCCTGGGTTGATCCTGTATAAGGCATTACTGATTATTGTGAATTGTTCGAATGGTATATGTTGCTTGGGCAATTGTATGTCATCTTCACTTTCTAACTTTTACACAACTTTAGACTATGTTGGATCAAGTCTCTGTTCTTTTGCAGTTTCATCATGGTTTGGGGTGTTTCCTTTGAGATCTAATGCCGAGACATGAATTGTCTTCGGGTTCCTAGACAATACATCAGCTACTAAATTCATTTTGCCTTGTGTGTAGTGAATATATACACTGTAGTTTTCGACTGTACATTTTAATCTTCCTCTCCTCCCAGAGAGGAGTTTTTCTTTGAACATACCCACTTGTGGTTTATGGTCGGTGAATAAGTGTATTTCATAACCATATACCAAATCTTGAAACTTTTGTAATGCAAAGACCACTGTAAGTGCCTTGAAGTGTATAGTGCAATAATTTTTTCTGCACCTTTTTTTTTGTCTGGTGGCGAATGCTATCTATCTATCTGTCTATTGCCAGACGCCTCAATCCCCTTCCGGGTGGCCACAAACAAATCGCCTCCACGTCGCCCTGTCCCTCGCCATTTCACTGCCCCGCTGCCAACTCACCCCCCCTCTCTCATATACCTCTCCACCCCATCCCTCCATCTCATCCTCGGCCTCCCTCTCCCTCTTCCCCTCTCCACCTCATTCACATACACTCTCTTCGTCAGTCTTTCACCCTCCATCCTCTCCACATGGCCAAACCACCTCAGTGTATTTCTCCTAACGCTTCCTATCACATCCACATCCACACCACAATGCTCCTTTATATTCCCATTTGTCAGCCTGTCTCTCCATGTGACTCCACAGGCTCCTCTTAAATAACTCATTTCCACTGCTCTCACTCTTGACTTGTGTCCTTCCAGCAACGCCCAAGCTTCACTTCCATACGTTAGAGTTGGTATCACAATACTGTCATATAGTAAAATTTTCACTTCCATGCTCAATTCCCTGCTTCTTATCACTTTCAAGAAACCAACAACCTTTTTTCCCTGCTGTACCCTTTCAAGCATTTCACCCTCCAAACCTCCATCCTTACTCATCACACTAACCAAGTACTTAAACATACTCACATTTTCCAATATCTCACTATCCAACCTCGCTATACATTCACTGACTTCACCTCTCTCAAAGACCATCACTTTACTCTTCCCTGCATTTACCTTTAGATTCCGTTTCTTACACACTCTCCCAAACTCATCCACCAAGCCCTGCAGATCTCCTTCGTCTTCACTCAACAACACAGAATCATATGCAAACAACAGTACAGGGAGATTCCAAACACTACCCTCTCTCACCAGGGCCACTCCAACATCCACTACCCTACCTTGTACCTCTTTTATTACCCCATCCATGTACAGATTGAACAACCATGGAGACATGACACATCCCTGTTTCAACCCAACCTTCAGAGAGAAAAATTCACTCAGTTCACCATCCACATGCATTGCAGCCTTAGAACCATCATACATACTCTTCACGGCACTCAACAACTTCCCATCTACTCCATATAGTCTTAATACTTACCACAATGCTTAACTATCCACCTTGTCATATGCTTTCTCCAAATCCATGAAAGCAGCAGACAACTTCTTTCCCTTCTCTAGAAACTTTTCCACTAAAGATCTGAGAATGAATATCTGATCTACACAACCTCTTCCCTTCCTAAAGCCTCCCTGTTCTTCTCCAACTAATTCCTCTGTTCTTTCTCTAACTCTGTCAATAAGTATCCCACCATACACTTTTCCTATGAAGACAGATGCCCCTTTGATTACCACACACTTCTTTTTCCCCTTTTCCTTTGTTCAAGGGAATAATTATACCTGACTTCCAATCCTCCAGGACTCTACCTTCCTCCCAGGCCAATCTGCACATTTTCCACATCCATTCTACTACTATCTCTCCCCCATACTTCAGCATTTCACCACACACTCCATCAATTCCTGGGGCTTTCACCAAATTAACTTTCTTCATTGCTTCCACAACTTCTATCCTACTGATTTCTTCCTGTCTTCTCGCCTCCCTCCTCCTCCCAGCCATTCCCCAGCCACTTATACTCGCATTACTTCCATCCTTTATGTTCAACAATTCCTTAAAGTGTTCTCTCCATCTGCTCACTTTTTCTCCCTTCTCCACTAGTAATCTACCATTTTTATCTTTCACTCCCCTGCTAACTCTACTTCCACCCTGTCTTACTCTTTTCACCTCTTTCCAGAACATTTTCTTACAGTCCCTCCACTTTACACTCAAGTTCCTTCCAAATTCCTCATCCGTTCTCTTCTTACTCTCTCTTACTAATCTTATCACCTCTCTCTTTCTTTCTACATATAACTCTCCCTTCCGCCTCTCAACTTCTTCCATGCCCCTATTTCTCATCCATTCATTGTATGCTTTCTTCTTTTGTGCCACAGCCTGTCTCACCTCTTCATTCCACCGCGTTGTTCCTTGCACACCCCTCCGTCTTCTTTTCATCTACACACACATCACATGCTGCACATATTTCTTCTGTAAATATCCTGCACACACCTTCCACGTCCCCCATCTGCTCCAGTTAATTTTTGCCCAATCGTTCCTCCACTTCTCTCTTATACTCTGCCTTTTTCTCATCCTCTTGTAACCTTTCCACTCTCCGTACAAATACTCCTTCTTCCCGTCCTTCCCTTCTTCTATTTCTCCATCCTAATTGGACCTTGATTCTGACCACCACCAAGTAGTGGTCAGAAAGTCCACTCCCCCAACCTCTATAAGCTGTTGCATCCATTACACATTTTCGCATCCTTTCATCCACACACACATAATCAATCATTGCCTTCCTTTCATTCAGTTCACCACACACCCTTCTCATCACTCGCCATATATACCTGTGGATCATTTTGTGCCTGAAGAGGGTATTGGCTATCACCAACCCCCTCCCAGCACAAATCTCCACTAACGCACTGCCATTCTCATCTATCTCAGCAGGCACACCCCACTCACCAACTATTCCATCCACCTTCACATTCTCTACTTTACCATTCATATCACCGATCAAAAACACTCTCTCATTCCTTCCAAACTTTCCTATTCACACTTCCACATTTGTCCAGAACTCTTCTCTCACTCTGCTTGCACAATCTTGCGTTGGCGCATACACACACAATCACCCACATTTTTATTCCAACTTTCAATCTTACCCACACAATCCTTGACCCAACTGATCCATACTCTCTTATGCTCTTCTTCCATCTCTTACTCACAACTATACATACTCCTTCTTTTGCCCTCTCATTCTCACCTACTCCTGCACATATACCCCATCCATACTCCCATTCTCTCACACTCTCACCTCTCCATTTCTTTTCAGTTATCCTGCATACATCAACTTTCGCACCCTCAAGCACCTGGACAATCTCTCTCTCTTTCACCTCATCATTCGCTTCCCTTACATTCCAAGTTCCAATAACCATGTCCTTTGTCCGGTCCTTGGTTGTCATCTTTTGGTCAGTCCTTGTGCGAGGCTCATTGTTTGTCTTTATAGTTAGTTGTTTTCCGGGGAAGGGCACTAACCCTCCACCAACACTTTTAGTCCCCTTTTACGACAATCAGGGATACAGGGGGAGTATTCTTGGAAAAAAAAAAACTACCCCCAGGGTGGCGAATGCAATTGGTTGGTTCTTTCCTCTCTTATATCTTCTTACATCAATACAGCCCCTAATGCTAGATGCGTCGGTGCAAATTATAAAATTTTGTGAAATCAGGATAGGCCAAACATGGTGCATTGGTAAGATTATCTTTTAATTCATTAAATGCTTGTTTTTATTCTTCTCCCCACTGGAATATAGCATCTTTTTTGAGTAGTCGGAATAGAGGAAAAGCTATATGAGAGAATTGTTGTATAAAAGACCTATAGTATCCTGTCGGACCTAAAAAATTGTCTAACTTCGTCTATAGTAGTCGGTTCGGGGAAGTCTTTCACTGCTTGTAGTTTATCATCGGATGTACGAGTATGTATGCCTTCTCCATTCAGTTTGTGACTTAAGAATTTTATTTCCTTAGAGAAAAATTTGCATTTAGACAGCTGAATTTTTTAACCAGCATCACCAAGCTTTTGAAGGAGTTGGTCTAATTTCTGGAGATGTTCTTTTATGTCATTATTTCCGATAATTATATCATCAAGATAGACGAATATTCCTTGTCCTAGAATTCCGGATAATACATTATTCATCAAATGCTGAAAAGTGCCTGGTGCTCTCGCCAATCCCATTGGCATTCTCTTGTATTGGTAATGTCCTGTATTTGTGGAAAAGGCAGTATATTTACATGACTCATTATCTAATGGTATTTGATAATATCCATTAAGCAGATCGATTGTGGAAAATACATTATTTTCTGGTCCAATTTTTGCAGGACGTCACTTAACAATGGCATGGGAAATCGGTCTGGGATTGTGTGATAATTTAGTTTACGGTAATCTACAGCCGCAGGCATTTCTCTGTGTCATTTAGGCATGAAAAATAATGGGGCATTCCACGGGGAGACTGATGGTTCAATAATGCCAAGTTTTAACATTTCATCGATATACTTGTTTGCAAGTGTACATTGTGATTGTGGGACTCTATAGGCAGGTACAAAAATAGGTTGTGTGTCTGGGTGCACATTAATTTTTTGATTATTCAGGTTAGTACACCCTAATTGTTCTCCAGGTAATACTATCGTTTACCGATGTTTTTCCAACAATTTTAACAAATCAGTTTCTTCATCAATTTCACCCGAGTGAATCAAATTATCTTTATTCTTTCTCTATCCATAGATTTTATCTTACTTGTCACCCCAGCTAAAACTATCTCCATCACAGGTGCGGGACATTTTTCAAAATTAACTATACAAGTCCCCTTTTTCAACTGTACGTCCCCATTCATGTAGGAGCACCTGAGTTTGCCCATTGTTATTCATCTGACATAATGCGTTTTCTACTGACAGTCCTTTCACTTTACATAATTCTTCTAAGACAAGAACAGTACTATTCTTCAATTTTCTCTTTATAGTAACTTGCATGTATGAGTTAGGAGGAATAACTAAATCATTGATGAGATCGGCAGGAAAAACTGATGAGTCAGTACTGTTACCTCAGTCTCTAGTGCGGGAAGCTGGGGGTGGGTGGTGTGAGTGGATCTATACACTCGTCTGTTTGTGTATGTTTGTTTAGTCCTTTAATATTTCCAATTCTTTTTGGTTCTGTTTTACTAATCGGTGAGAAATCTGATGGTAATTCTTCTATGAATTCATTAGTATAGTCTAATCCATTCATTTGCGGGAGTAAAGTTATTTTCTCTGTTCTCATGGATCTTAAGCCCAGCAGCATATTAGCTTTTATTGCTAAGTTTTCCACAATATAGAAAAATGCAGAAATTGGTCTTGTAGTCTCTGTGAAACTGATGTTTAACCGTATCATGCCTTTTACTGTAATTTGTTTGCCATCTACTGCATATAAGTCTAAATCAGATTCTTCCAGAAATGTTACTTCCTTCTTATTTCTAAAAATCATATCTAATTCTTCTTGTGTTATTAAATTCACTGGAGAGCCTGCGTCTAAAAACAAAGAAACATTTTGACCCTCACATACAGCTGGTATCAAGATGCACTCACTTCCCAACATGCCTTCTATGTGAAATTTAGACGTGGTTTTCTTTATGATTGATCTTTTTTTTCGTGACTCGGCCTTCCCCCGATTTGAATATGGAAACTATTTTTTCTACTGTCTTACAATTGGTGGTCCAATGACCTTGGGACCGGTCATGCTTACAGTATGGATCACATCCTTGTGCCTTTTGTTTATCTTCTTCAGGAAAAATATACTGGCAGGAGAAGGGATCTTTATTATGTTTTTGTTGATTTGGAAAAGGCCTTTGACAGAGTCCCTAGGTAGGTTGTGAAGTGGGCAATAAGAAAGCTTGGCTTGGAGGAGTGGCTGGTTAGGGTGGTTATGGCTATGTATGTGGGTGCTCACACCCAGGTAAGAGTGAATGGAGATTTGAGTGATGGGTTTTCCATGTATGTTGGTGTGCATCAGAGGTCAGTTTTGAGTCCCATGTTGTTTATTATAGTACTTTAAGCCCTTTCACCTAACTTTAGAAACGGACTCCCGTGGGAGTTGTTGTATGCTGATGATTTGGTGTTGATTGCAGAGAACGAAAGGGAAGCGGAGGAAAGGTTTAGGAAGTGGAAAGATGGTATGGGGCACAAGGGCTTAAGGGTAAATGCAGATGAAACAAAAGTGATGATACCTAGGGTTGGTAGCGGTACTGTCAAAGACGAGGGAGAGTGGCCATGTGCAGTTTGCCACAAGGGCGTGGGAAGGAATTCCATCTTGTGCTGTGTTTGTGATAAATGGGTGCATAAGAGATGAAATGGTATCAGAGGTAGACTGCGAGATAATGCTGATTTTATGTGTATGGCGTGTCAGGGAGAGCAGGTGAAGATTGTCGGACGTGAAATAATTGAACTTGTTGGTGAATCTCTTGAGTGTGTGGAAGAGTTTTGTTATTTGGGAGACATGTTGTGTGCTGGAGGTGGGGCTGGAGCTCTAGCTCTGTGGCTAGGGTGAGAAGTGGTTGGAAGAAGTTCAGGGAGCTCTTGCCTCTCCTGACAATGAGAGGACTCTCCCTACGTGCTAAGGGGTCTTTGTATGCAGCATGTGTTAGGAGTGTAATGCTGTATGGTAGTGAGACCTGGGTAGTGAAGGAGGAGGATATTCGCCGGCTCAGACGTACAGAAATGACAATGACTAGGCGGATGTGTAGTACGTCCCTGCGTCCAAGGTCTGGGGGGGCTTGGTTCACGATGGAAGAGTTGAGAGGTAGGATGGGAGTGGAGTGTATTGGTGTTGTGATGAGGAGAGGTAGATTGAGATGTTTTGGACATGTGGAGAGGATGGGGGATGATAACTGGGTGAGGAAGGTGAGAAGTGTTAATATTGGGGGTGGGGTTGAGGGGTAGACCGAGAAAGACATGGGACGAGGTCATTAAGTTTGACCTCAGGGTTAAGGGACTAAGAGGGAGGCTGCAATGGATCGTGCAGCATGGAAAGCCGCCATTAGGTGACCAAGGCCGACGCATGCAAGCATGTTGGAGCCTTTAAAAACGAAACGAAAGCATTCATTCTTTGTGTGTCCCGGATTAGCACAGTAATAACATAGAGTGGGCCTTTCTCCCGAATGTAATCCTCAAGATGACTTCCCATATTTAGTGGTATTTGTGGCGTGGCTTCTGCTCGGACTGTGCACAGACTTATATGACTGCCTGTGGTCTTGTGTTTGAGAACGCCCTCGAAGTGTGTGGTTGTTTGTTCTGTCTGTTTTCGGGTCGCAATCGATTTTGTTCTTTGTAGCTGATACTGTGTCTGTCATTCTAATTCTGTTAGTATTTGACTGTGTTTCGGTCACCCCTGCGTAGCTACAATTCATCTCTACCTCGGTTATAAAATTCTAGCAAGCAGATTCCTGGGATGCAAGGAATCGTATTGACTATCTTGAGAACTTATCAGGTAATTTACACAAGGCAGCTACATAACCAATGATGTCTACGACAAGCACTGGTTAGACTTTTGCATCCTCCATTACCCAGTTTTAGTTTTCTAAAGTAGCTAATAATGTTCTTTTAATTATGGAAACATCTGCAGTTATTTCACTCAGTACAGGATTTGTTATGTGTTGTCTTACAAGATCCACAATCTTATCTAGTTCTGGGATTATCCCTGGCAAAAAGTTTATACCTCCAGAGAATTTCTTCAGGAATTCTGCTTTCAACTCATTATATGTCTTAGCTCGAAGAAGCTTGTCTGACCTGAGCAAATCACCTGCAGGACATCTTTCTTGATTAATCCAGGAGGAAAATATTGCTATTTTCTCCTGTTCATCTGTTATGTGTCTCTTAACAAATAATTGTTCACATTGGTTGATGAGAGACATTACATCAGTGCGATCTTTCTCTGTTCCTGAGAATTTTCGGATGTTTTTATCCTCATGATAAATGCAAACATGAGGTGGGGATGTTTGATTTGTGGCATTGCCTTCGATATTCATTTTGGTTGGTTGTTTTGTTAGGGTCACTTGGAGTTCTTTATTGTTGTGTGAAGGGAATAGTGGAATAAGTTCTATCTGATCTATGTACTCTGTTAAGCAAATTTTCATAGATATGTAATGCAGAGCTAAAATCCTCACTTGCTACATCACATGGAGTTTCCCAATCATCTAGAAATGATATATTTGTTTCTTTATCTTTACTTTGTAGAGCATTTTGTAGGGTGGGTTTGTTGTCCTGTTGTTCTCCTAATTGTGGATCTGCAGTGGCTGCTAACTGCGTATTATCTGTCACTGACATGGGCGGTGTCGAAAATATTCCCGTCATGTCACTCAGCTAAAATAAACTCATTTTGCTAGGGTATGGTGTTATGAAACCAGGAGCGTCATTTCAATTTTCCTTGGGGGGGGGGGCCTACGCTATTTAGGAGGCTCCCCTACTCCCATCTCACCACATGGGTTGGGTGGCGAGTGAGCATTTTGAAGCCACTTTCAAAGCTGTATTTAGAGAATTAAATCAGTAAACAAATATATAGTGTGTATATAAATATTTGTTAAGCCAATTCCTGAAAGACACACTAATGGATAATCTAGCATTGGAAGTATTTCTGTGTGAAGTTTAATATGTAATTTAAAATGCATGGTAAAATACATATCATTGCATTATATATTATGCTAATGACCTTGGATAATAGACCAAACAGCAATTAAATTGTTTGTATTGGTAAAAGCTTAAATGATTTCATTCTTACAGCCTGATGAAAAGATAATAAATTTAAAATTGAGAATGAAAAAAATGTAAACTTGTAATTGAATTAAAAATAGAAAGCTTTTAGCTTATTTGCCCCCAAAATACCATGAACCATATAAAGTTATGTGAAAAAGTAAGCTGTACACTAAGAGGTAGGAGAAATAAAATGATGGTTTTTAAATTTGGAAGGGATTCACGTAAGAAGAGTATATTAATTTAACACTTCATTAGAGGAAACTGAAAATTAAATTACATAAATTTATTGCATTGCAAAATGAATAAACTACTGCAACAGTGGATATCTCCGTGATCTCTGCTTTGCAAAGTTATCAACCAGGGTGTTGAAGTAACGATTTTTAACAAGATCATTTTCTGAGGCCATAAGTAGCAAGTCACTAAGCGATCATTTCTCACTGAAATTCTTAGATATGTCTTGACTAAGCTACTTACTAATAAAGTCATTCATTGCCTGCAGTAATTACTGGAAGGATGATAAGAATATTGATAATTTTCACAATTTCTGAATACGCACAATCGAATGGTTTGAGTTCATATAATTAAAACAGCTTCTTTGGCTTGTCACTCTTACTTAGAAAATGTCTTTTTGCGACAGACGTATGGGAAACTAGAAGAATTTCATCTATGTTTATATCTTTGTAAGACTGTGCCATAATAGAAAGCTTCTCATATTCTAGAAAGTCTCTGGAGATGCAGTTAAGTGCATTCTTTGCTTCTATTAGGGGCATGTTTTGTGTTAAGCGACTATCAAGCTCTGAGGGAAATCTATCTAAATAGGTTCTTTTGATTTCAGTCTTTGGAGCAATACAAGTATTCACCTCATTTCTCCTTAGAGCTGAATCATTTAAGAAGCTCTTTAGTCTTGATGTTACTTCTGAATTCTCTTAGGCTTAGGTCTGTTCAGCTGATTTGAATTTTCGAAGTTGGTATCCGCGTCATATGTTGAAGCAAAATCTTTAGCTTTGTCAAAAATATCAGAGAAAGCCTCGTCAGTTCTCAAGACCTGCAACTCCTTAATAGTTGACTGTATGAGAGAGCAAGGTTCAGTTAGTAAGGCTTCCTTTGCTTGAAGCTGATCTGACAAACTACTGGTAACTCTAAGGACTTGTTCAGTAATATGTAGATCCATTACGAACCTGAAAGACTAACTTTTTGTACAGTCCAATTGCTTCTGCTGCAGCTTCTGAATCAGAAGCCTCTGAAACTGTGTTAAACACTGATAGCAAACTCCCATAGCGAACCTTAACCTTTGATACTGACCTATAATAGTAAGACCATCTAGTTATAACAGCTCTTTCTAGTGTCAAAACCTGAAGATCTGCTTTCTGTACCTCTGTGAAAAGTTGGTTCCCTGTGTTACTGTTTAATAAATATGTAAAGTGTGTTAAAATGAAGAGAGGCCACTGGTATTCTTTATGCAGTCGCCCAGTACTACATTCAGACTGTGTGCATGGCAATGTATGTACACTGCTTGGGGAATTTTATCCCTTAGTCTTGCATGAACCCCGCTAAAGCATCCACTTATTACACTATCACCATCATAACACTAAGCCACACACCTATACTTATTTTAACCAGATTGTTCTATCTCCTTATATATAAAATCAGCTAAACTTGCAGCATCAACCTTTTCCCTGCGATAGGTTCCAATGACACGTTCCTTCATAATACCCTCACTAAAGTACCACATGAGCATAGCCATCTGTTCCTTTTTTGACAAGTCTTTCCTTTCATCAACCATAACTGAAAAATACTTGGCTTCTTATGCTTCAGCACAAATTGTGTCCTTGATATGTCTTCCAGTAACAATTATCAATGCATTCTGGTCGAACTAACTTTTGTTTTAGAGAGGGATTTGATTCAGCAATTAGGTGAAGAATTTCTACAAAATATCCTGAATTTAATGCATCACCATGCTCATTATGTCCACGAAAAGACAGGCCTTCCCTTCCCAGTAATGCAGGCTCTTTTAAAAGTAACTTTACATGTTCCCTGTTGTCCTCAATTTCTTGTAGCCTAGCTGAAGATAGAGAAGATGCTACAGACTGAGTGGACCCTGACTGAATATCCTTAGACCAAGTGATCATACTATTAATGTGTCTTTCACTTGTCTGCTGGTGTTTGAGAAGGGTACTGGTATCTTTCCATTTCCTTGTTCCAACATCAATAAATGGTGGCCTACCTAATCCTTCCTCCTTACGAACAGATGCTTGAGCAAAGTGCCTACGTGGAGAGCAGTAACACGCATCTTGTGAGACCGAGTAGGCTATTCTAACCCAGAAAATATATCAAAATAGGGATTTCTAAATTTCTTATTATCCTGATTACTTGCATAGCTTGGCAATGTTGGTTGACTGGATTTCTCATAGGGGGACTTAGAAATATCAATTGCTTGAGTCGCTGGAGTTTGTGATGTGGATGGACTGTCTTTTGTATCTTTTTGATCTTGGTTCAGTGCAACAGCATGTGTTAATGTGACTTCTGCTTCATCAACAGAAATAAAATCTGAGTCTTGACTAGGGGACGATGTAGTGGCTAAGTCAGTATTGTTAGTTGCTTTACTGGTTGTATACATACATACATATATATATATATATATATATATATATATATATATATATATATATATATATATATATATATATATATATATGTTTCCACTATATAGGATGATCATGTCTGTTGAGCTTCAAGTTCTTCAACCAGTAAAGCAACGCCCACTTTGGGGACTACTGATCTAAATGAACTCTTAAGACTCACACCTACATGGACGTACTTCCTAAGATGAATAAAAGCTTTTAATGATAGCCAGAATACAATAAAAAAGGCAGCTCGATACCGAAGTTAACTGAATAGTGGGCTGGGAACATATTTACTTTGACATCCTTTAACTCGTCACGTCCCGAGGTTTTCCGCACCTCCGACATCCCCCAATCCCAAGCTATTTTAGAAAAAAAAATTTTTGGCTAAAACTTCCGCTTTGGTTGAGAAACAAAGGAAAATCACCAAGAAAGGGCTTACTGTGGTCCATAAGTGGTCGGAACAGGTGAGGTCCCCCGCGCCAGGTATCGTATTCTATCATTGACGTGTGAGGCGCTCACGTTTTCTAAGGTAGGAAATATTGGGAGAAACAACAAACAACACCTCAACATTTATTGAATTTGAACTAATAAACAATAAGAGTAACAATATAATGAATTTCAAACACATATATATGAAAAATAAACATTGTACCTTCGTGCAAGCATAGCGAGTTAGGCCCGAGTGGTAACATGCTATGTGCTAAGTTTCTTGTATCAGTCAACATATAATTTTTTCTACTTGTATACTTCTGTTTCATTGACATTTTACCTATTTTTACTGTTTGTAAATGTTTTCATATGTTTTCATTCATTACGATGACATGCAGCATAAGTATAGCGCACATCGGCTTACTGAGCGCACTCGCTATGACTCATATTTCAACATACCCAATTGTTTTATCACTTTCCTATTATTTTTTCCTTTACATAGAACCTTTCCTCCACCACTGTAAATGTTTTCAATTATTTACATTCATTACGAGGGCATTTAGCGAAATGCTAGTGCATATTCACGTAGCAAGCACAATCTCAAACACTCGTGTTTCATCTTCTACTTTATTTATTCACTCCAATTATACTTTCCCACTTACATTACACACGTTTACACCCCTATACTGCACTATACATAGTTACTGGCATTATTTATTCAAGTGAGCGTCAGAATATCGCATGAAAATACCCTCGCAATGAATGTTTCGACCAACATAATACTCAATCACTTACATACAAATTCTTCACATATATTACACACTTTCCCACTTGTTGACTTCTATTTTCATAATTACGGGCCTTATTCATTCCAATGGGCGTCAGGATATCGCATCTATATACATACACTAGGAATATTTTGACTTAGAATATATTTCAGCACTTACAATAATTTGAACTTATACCCGTTTGCATTTCCAATAATAATATTTACATATTTATGGGCCTTATTTATTGCACTGAGCGACAGAATATCGCATCAAAAAACCCTAGCTAGGTATGTTTCCACTTACAGCATATATATACACTTACATACTATTTTTGCACTTATGTTATACCCGTATGCACTTTATACTAATATTTTCAGATCAACAGGACTGATAATTTCACTGAGCATCTGTTTGTCACATTTACTTCATAGTTTCAGCGTTCTATCGCATTCACACCATATTAGAATTGCATCAATGTGTGATATTCGCTGAAACATGGGTGAATACAGAGACCCACGTCACATTCGACACACTCATAGCGGGTGTCTTTCCTCTGTGTGGTGAGTCTCACCTGGGAATTGCTACACACGTGACACCTGCGTTGGGGCCTAGGTCTGTTTTTGCTGGGGAGGGATAGGAGTGGGGAAATGGCGGCCAGATATTCTCAGGGGAGTTTGGGCAATAGGGGCAGTGCGGGTGCGAAGTTGGGGCCTTTCAACAGCATAACGTGCAAACATCTCTCTTGTGAGCTCCCTCACAAACCCTTCAAAGGTTTCCTGAACTCCTGTTGTCATGGCGTGAAGGTGGTGGCAATTCAGAGCAGTGATGTCTAGCAAGTGAAAGAACAGTTTCTTATACCACTTCATCGTGGTCCTGGCACACTCTACCGTCGATATCATGGAGTCTGACTGGTCCACCAGGCGCAAGTTTATGTTATAGTCCATGACACACTCAGGTTTCCAAATGTGACGCCTGTTCTCGCTCCGGTAATCAACGGAATCAGTACGGTGCATCAAGGGGCAGTGAACCATTGACAAGAGGCTTACTTCTCTATTATGGTTCCACACAATTGCAAGTATGTTGTTGGCTTTGAAGAAGACAACCTCATTCCTGTCAAGTTTCCGCCCTACCTTGACCATGTGACGCCGGTTCACCTTCACGGTTCCACAGATTCCCGTTTCATGCATGTAGAGGACGTGACCACAATGAAGGTAGTCTTCTATCATTGTCTTTACCACTGCTCCCGACAGTCCAATACTCCAATTTTTTATTATGTCTGTCTGTGCACCGGTTTACAAGACTGTCTTGCACGTATCCAGTCCTACAGTCGCACATAACAAAGATCTTGAACCCAAAATGTGCCTTTTGCTGGGTATATACTGCCTTAATGAAATATTACCTCTCCACAACACGAGACTCGTCTATGACGAGGTCTCTATAGGGATAAAATGACGAATGAAAGGTTTGCCTCAGGTGATCAAAGACCAACCTAATTCGCCTCATCTTATCTGTGTCGTTCGCAGTTGCAGGATCATCAGCATCATAGAAATGGAGGCGACTTAGAATTTGTTGGAAGCGATTACGGCTCATCACTTCCCCAAAAATTGGTGTAAGCATAACAGGGTCCCTTGTCCAGTAAGCCGGAATTCTGTTCTTTCGTATAATACCCATCAAAAGGACCAGGGCAAAAAATAGGAACATTTCTGCAAGGGAGACAGGGTAATCATATATGATAGAATCCCTGCTCCTTGTTCCCAATCTTTCACTCTCACGGCGCTGGGTGCTTGCAAAAACGTTGGTTTGGTCAACAATCTGCTCCACGAATGCCTCACAAAAAAACAGGTGGAAAAAATCCATCCTGGTGGAATTACGATGAATTCTGGGAGCAATGCAGTCAACGCACCCATGCTCAGTGAAGGGGTGAATGAGGGGAGAAAAATCACTCCCATCCTCCCAATTCCATCCCACAAATCCCTCGTCCCCATCATCCCCATCATCGCCTTAGTCTGGGTGGGGAGGAGATGCTGGTGAGGGAGGTTGGGGAGAAGGAGTGTGGAGGGCTTCCCCACTCTCACTCCTCTTCCCTCTGCCTTTACCCTTTCCCTTTCCCTTACCCTTACGGCCTTGAGGAACATTAGGGGGCTGTGGGGATGAAGTTCAGGAATATTGGGGAGCATAAGACGTGCTGGGGAGTGGTTCCTCCCCACCTTCCCCCTCCATCACAACCCCACATGATACAGAACGCACCCGCACTCGCCCACGTGATACACCCCGCCGCCTCACACTACCTAGGGAGAGCGATGACTCACGCCACTCTCACTTTCCATACTCCTCCCTGCATTTTCCCTTTAACTCCCCACTCCCTCCACGACACTTCCTACCTCCCCAAACAAAATACTAGGCCCATACCTGCTCGTCTGATGTGGTGTGCACTCGGGGCCACGATGAGTAATCACCTGACGTCCATACCACGTGGCAGCACGTCCCACGGCTCCGTCCTCATCCACATCCTCATCCTCGTCATCAAATTCGGGTTCCACATCATGTTGGGGCTGGGCATAGGGTGTTGCACTTGGATTTTTGGCCGGCTGCCCCTCTCTAGTAGCACGGTAAGTCACGTACTGCCGCTTCCTGGGGGACGGGACTTTTTCATCACTGCTGGTGGTTTCCTCCTCCTCTGGCTGCACATAATCTTTGTCAACAACCTCGTCGTCCTGTAAAGGCGTCCAGGGTGGCTTGAATTTCGACCTCTGAGAGACATCTCATCGTCATGTCTGAGCAGGACTGTTGCTAACAGATGAGTGAACGAGCCGCGGGTGAGCACGGGTCGCGTGGGGTCGCCGAGTGTCCCCACCTGGTGGCAGGTAGGGGAAGGTCAAGCGACGATACTACCAAAAATCAAGTGGGAAATTTGAAAATTGTGGAAATTATGCACTTTGCAATGGCACGACGTACCGGTATGTCGCCGGGACTGGCAAATGCAAAACGTTGCAATGTACCCATACGTCGACAGGACGGGGCAGGTTAATATACCCAGTAAATTATTGTGATTATTACACACACACACACACACACAATATATATATATATATATATATATATATATATATATATATATATATATATATATATATATATATATATATATTTCACTCAAAACATATTGAGGCTAAACACAAATTATTTTTAATTTCACGGTGTTAACCTTATATTTTTTTATTTCTCAATAACTGTAGTTGATTTGGAGTCACGCTCAGAAAGTTTGGGGGGGCGAGTGCCCCTCGCCTCTCTAGCCAAATGATGCCCCTGTATGAAACACTTATTTTATGAATGTGTTAACCCGCCCCGTCCCGACCACTTTTCGACCACTGGTACCCCCCAATCCCGACCATTTTTTTACTTTTTTTTTTTTTGCTTAAACTTTCGCTTTTGGTCAGAAACAATGGTCGGTGGCAAAGAAATTGGTCCCTGGGGTCCCTAATTAGCTTAACCAGGTATGCCTTGGTCCCACCTAGCCCCGTGTTCTCCCTAGGCGGTCTGAGCCTCAAACGTTTTCTATGGTATTATAAGTCTGGGAAACCAATGAAAGTAAGTAGAAATGAATTTATTACAAACATAAAAACATGTGATAAAAGAGTATATTGGATTTTATACAAAAATAGAGCAGAAATAAGCATTGTACCATCGTGCGAAACGAGCAAAATTGGCCAACTTGGTCACGATGAATCGCTAACACTCTAAAATCATGATACATATAATTTTTTTTACTTACATAATACTTCTACAATAACATTATACCATTTTACATTTTATTGAACTGTTTTTACGTATTCACAGGCCTTTTGATAACATTTAGCGTAATGTTAGCGCTTATTTACGTAGTGAGTGAACTCGCTGTGACTGTTGTTTCAACTCGTATTGTGCTTTTTCTACTTACATAATACTTTTCTAATATAATTATACACTTTTCAACTTTATAGAACTGTTTTGAGATTATTTCAGGTCTTACGTAAATATATAGCGTAATAATAGCGCATAATAACACACACGGTGAAGTCGCTATGACAACTATTTCAACTTACAACCTATTTTTGTACTTATATAATAATTCACCACTAACATTGCACATGTTTACATTTGATATAATTGATATCACATCATTTCTGAACTTACGATGGAACTGAGCATCATATTTGCGCGTACTTACACAGGGAGTGTTATCGCAATATCATTTGTTTCATCTTACACTAGTATTCAACTTATAAAATACCTTACTACTAACATTACAACATCTTCCACTGTATATAATTCCTATCACATACTTACTGACCAGAATGTGGGTGTACTCGTGACATCAATTATGACAACTTACACTAATGTTCAACTTATACGTTTTATTCATGCTAACATTACACCCGTTTCCACTTTATTTCCTTGCTATCACATATTTACTGACCAGATTTACACAGTGGGTGTAGTTTTGATAACAATTCTTTCCACTTACACTAATTCTCATCTTATACATTACTTTTCTGAAAAAATAACACCCGTTTCAACTTTATATTTGACTTAGCACCTACTGACTGGCCTTACCATTATCATGAGCGTCATTTTGCCTTCCCATCACTCTCACTTCTCTTCCCTCTCCCTTTTCCTTTACCCTTTCCCTTCCCTTTCTTTCCTTTCCCCACATCCTGGGGCTGTGGGGAGGAAGTTTGGGAATATTCAGGGGCGAAAGAAGTGCTGGGGAGTGACTCAACCTCCTCTCCCCTAGGCCTACGAGCACCACGTGCTCGTGCTGCCTCCCTCACACCACTTGCCCCTTCACCCCGCACTACCCCCACACCACTCTCACTTTCACCCCGCGCTGCTGCCACAACACTTTCCCTTTCTCCCAGCAATCCCACCACACCACTTGCCACTTCCCCAGACAAAGTACTTTCACCATACCTTATGTGTCGTCTCGCCCCACCTTCTGATCCTCGTGGTGATATTTTCTCTTTTCCCAACCACGCGGCGATATCACGTCCTAGGCCTCCGTCATCCTCATCGTCCTCATCCTCGTCCTCATCAGATTCGGGATGGAGAGATAGCTGCGCACGTGGTTGGGGAGCAGGCTGGCCTTCCCTTGCCTTACGGTATGTCACATACCGCGTTTTTCGGGGCGAAGGGACCTCCTCATCACTGCTACTTATTTCTTCCTCTGGCTGGACGTAATCGCGATCCACCACATCATCATCGAGTGAAGAATCACTGTCTCCAGTGAAGGCTTCCAGGACGGATGCGATTTCCTCGTCTGAGAGACCTTTCCGCGCCATGTCTGACCTGGTCACTGCTAGCAGGTGAGTGACCGAGACAAGGGCGAGCACGGGTCACGCGGGGTCTAGGATGCTGCCTGCCTGGCGGCAGGTAGGGGAGGCTTGGGTACCCGGGCGAAACGAAAATCTCGCGCGAATTTTGAAAATTGTGGAAATTATGAACCTTGCAATTGCAGGACGTTGAAGTACGTCGCCGGGATTAGCTGTGACAAAACGTGAGGACGTGGAAGTACATCCCCGGGACGCCGCGGGTTAAATGAATAGATGAGTAAATGAGTATTATTAAATGAAAGGTATTAAGTATGAATAAGTAAAGGAGGTGATTGTACCTAATTGTAAAGCTATTCTATCTATATACCTAGACTGCTTCCCCCAAGGAAAGGAAGATAGCCGAGACAGGACGACACACTCCCCATTTACTCATCAATTCAAACACATTCATTCGCATCTTAGCCCCAAAGGGGAGAACGGACAGATCCTCACCGCACCACACCGCACAAGGGTCAAATGCGCAATGCAATCAGTGACATCCACAGCAGGGCCCAACAGCAGAGCTGGTTTACCCCTGCCACATCATAACAGACCCATCCCCTTACCCGCACCTGACCTGAGTAGCTGATCAGACCAAATGCAGGAGAATATCCCCTCAGGGCTACGTCATCGCTTATTCATTCACAATTTCTCTCCATTTATTTCTGTCATGCACAGCCACTCTTCCTTGCTCAACAGACATCCCTCTCGCATCCAGCGCTCTCTTCACAGTGTCCATCCATCCTATTCGTGGTCTTCCTCTCAGCCTTACACCTCTCACATCAGATCTAGTTATATTTTTCACCAATCGCTCATTATCCATTCTCTCCATATGCCCAAACAATCGAAACACCCTCTGCTCAACTCTACTAGCCATCTCCCAAACAACTCCAGTTCTCCTTCGCACTTCATCATTTTGCACTCGATCCATACGCGTCACTCCACACATACTCCTCAGACACCTGATCTCCATTACATTCAAACTTTTCCTCTCTACTACACCCATATTCCATGTTTCAGCCCCATATAACGCAGTCGGTACCACAACACCCTCATACAGCCTTCTCTTTACATCCATTCTAAGCTAACGACATTTAAACACTTTTTTCATTCCTCCCAGCACCTTTCCTACTTCATTTATTCTAAACTTCACTTCTGCATCTCTTCTTCCATCCACAGCAACATGTGACCCTAGATATTTAAAACACTCTACCTCCTCGAGCAACTCGCCATTCAAAACTATATTCATCCCTCTACCATCTACCAACCTCGTACACTTCATCACTTTACTCTTATTCTCATTTACTTTCAATTTCCTCCTTTCACACACCCTTCCAAACTCCTCTACCAACTGTCTCAATCTCTCCTCTGAATCAGCCACCAGTGCATTATCATCTGCAAACAGCAGCTGCTTCAGATTCCACTCTCCACCATCAACATTCATCAGACTCAGACCTCCACCTAAAACTCTTGCATTCACCTCCCTTACAACACCATTCATGTAAATATTAAACAACCAAGGCGACATCACACATCCCTGTCGCAGCCCCACTCTCGCAGAAATTCAATCACTCACAGCATTTCCCACTCCACACGCTCTACTATTTACATAAAAACTTTTCAGCCCTTTTAGTAACCTTCCATCAAGTCCATACAATCTTAAAACAGTCCACAAAGCCTCCCTATTAATTCTATCATATGCTTTCTCTAAATCCATGAATGCCCAAAGCACTGGGAAGAAATTAGTAAGGTATAATCACCCACTTGAATGGCAGATGATGTCACTGGCGGAGACTCATAGACGTGTTGATAGAAGATGTTGGTCCCGGGAGGTAAGTGCAGTGTTGATAGATGATTTCACTCTTGGGAACTCCAGGGCTGTGTTGATAGATGATGTTACCCCCGGAAATTCCAGGGCTTGGTGATCTCAGTGTTGACTGCAGTGCAAAATGGCCAGTCACAGTCGAACCTCACCATACAATGTCGAATTCCCACTCAATACCTGTTGAGAATAAATGAGTATGAGTAGGAATGTGTGGATAAAGATGAATAACAAAGCAGTGGGTGAGAGGTGCATGGTGTCAGACACACGTTGATTGACGTGAGGTTGTCTCAGCAAACACGCACAGCAACATCAACTTCCCACACTCTTGTAGCTATGGTGAGTAAATGAGTAGCGATGAGAAACCCAAGTGAAGATGGATGAGTAGGATGAGTTGTGAATGCGGGCTTTGGTATTTGTTGCCGTCGTCTTGACTCCTACGTCAGCGTGGTGATGGAGACGGAGTTGGGGGGCGGTTGTCGAGAGGAGGGTTGGGGTCAGGTAGCCGTATCTCACTCTTCGTTTGCTTGATTTGTGTTTCTTTCCTCTTGTGATTTATTCGTTGTGGTTGCATACCCGCTTGTGTTTAATTGATTGTAGAAGTGACGGTTTGTAGGTGCTGGCTCATACGTTGCTGCCACCAACTATAATATATGGATCTTGACCCTATAATATGTGAATCTTGAGATTGATTTTAGTTATCGTGTAATCGAAGACAGGAAAAGTTAAAGATGGATACTGGGTCTTGATAGTAGTTTATTATCTTCAAAGAGAAAGTTTAAGTTGAACACTGTGTGTACACAGGAACGTATATATTCTAGCTAACTTCTCACTTGATCCCTCTTCTTTTTATCGTCTCTCACTTCTGTAGCTAGCCCCCTTCTGACTCTCTAATTCTTCCTTCCATCTCTAGGAGGGCTTGTGTCACGTGTATAACCCTTATGTACGGGTTCTAGAAGCTTGTGTTTGTTTGTGTGTTTATAGTGCTACCAGTGCCCTCCGGCATTCTTTTGCTTAACTCTTGCTGACATATTTCCCATTCCCACACCTAGCTTTACTGGTGTTCCTATCTATTATGCTATCTATTATGAGTTGTATTATGATAATGTAGATTCCTACATCTGTTTATCATGCTATCTATTATGATTTGTATTATTATTATATGGAGTCCTGACTACTACTATTACTACCACACCTACTACACATACAACCACTACACATACAACCACTACTGCTACCACTACAGCTACAATCATTACTACAAAGAACCTAAAAAAAAAAATGTGAACAATGTAGTTATTCACGTACTGTCCATAATCGGAAAGACTTACCATTATGACTTTTTTTCTTTCCTGTGTTATGTACTTTTTCAGTATAACAAATATGCATAAACACAAATATTTTCAATATGAAATGAGGCAACGACTTGATCATGAATGAAACTTTCTGCTTCCATTATTCACATAAATATACACAGAGCAATAAAATCATTTATTCTAATTACAGAAAAAAACAACATACCAGTATGTACTAAACTAACACTAATTTATGCATAATACCCAGACTTCTACCACTCGGTCTTTGAGAGAAAATCAAAGAAACAGTTAGTGTACAGTGCCACCACACATTCAGCACACCACCATCTTGTCATATGGCGTTGCTGTGGTCGGCGCAATGAATTGGTGCAAATACAGCAATGCCAGTAGGCTTCTTTGCCTGCAGGTGTTTGAGGCAGTGCTTCCATGTAATGCCTACTGAAGTAGTCCCTGCACTGCAGCCGGTCAGCCAATTGCTGTACACCGTTCCTCCGTTTCACAGAAGGTATTACTTGGTCATATCACTCCAGAAGGCCGCAAACTACACCCTTCTCAAACTGTCTGAGGGATATGCTGGTCTAACATCCTTCTATAGAATGAAGGCATTCAGTACACAGATGCCAAGTACATGTACGAATGCCTTCTTATACCACTTACAGCACCTCCTCAGACCGTCAATGGTGCCAATCTGTGTATCAGATTTATCGACGAGTCGCATTTTCACTATACAGTCAATGATAGTACCAGGCTTGAAGACTGGCTGCCTCATTCTCATATCGACCTTGCCTGTGTCAACCAACTTCCTTTCATGGACCATGGAGAGAACATTTGCCTTTCTCTTATCATGCCAGTGAATAGCAAGGAGTTTACCCGATTTCAAGGTCCTGCATTTCCTCTTCACGGTGCCCTTGGGAAAGGACGGCCAATGCTTCCTCTTTGCACAGACAGTGCCACACTATCCAATTTTGTGTTCTTCCCAGTACTCTGCAAGGCTTGGTGCTGTGAACAGGATATGGTTGCCACCGAAGTACTTGTCCATCAGCTTCTTCACAACTGAGCCAGAGAAGCCATGGGGATCGTCCTTCGATAACACCACATCACTCGCTGTGTACACAGTAAAATGTAATACGTAACCAGTCTTGCAATCACACAAAACAAAAAACTTTATTCCAAAATGATGTCTCTTTGAGGGAATGTACTGAATGAAGGCAAGACGTCCCCTGAACAGAACAAGTGACTCATCGATAACAACCTTCTGGAATAGCCTGAAATTCAATCAAAATTTCTCCATCATTTCCAGAATTGAGCTAATTTTCCACAGCCTATCATTTGGATGGGGGCCCATAGTCATGGAAAAATGCAGGTACCTGAGCATGTCAAGGTAGCAGTCCCATGACATATACTTACCGAATGCTGGGTTGCTGCAACATCATCCAAAAGTCAATAATCATGAATACCGTGCTTTGTTGTATGAGGCAATAACATTGTCAGTGCTAGCCAAACATACATCTCACTAACATTTGTCACTCCCCATTCTTTCATTTTCACCCTCTCCCTTATGTGTGAGGTTTCACCCCAGTGGCAGCAGAATTCCGTGAATACATTCACTTTTTTCACAATGAAATCCATCATTACTGTTGTGAAAAAAGCAAGGAAGAATTCCACAGCAGAAGATGGATTAGAAGGGAATTCTGGCTGCACATCAAACATAGGAACCTTGGTCTGAAACCCCGTCCCTTCCTCCCAGGCAAAAGTTTCAAATTTACCTACCCTTGGTTCCTGCCTTGTCTGCCATGCCCCTGGCCTGCCCCATGCCCTGCCATGGTCCCTAGCATGGCGGCGTGTTGACAAGTCCACTGACTCATCACTAGATTAGGCAGGTGATGGTCGTGGTGATGGTGATGCTGCTAGTGACAGTGATCCTGGTGGTGGTGGTGATGGTGATAGTCGTGGTTGGGTATGAGTCTGATGGCATGCACCCGCACCAACATACCCTGATGTTCGTAGCTGTGGTGATGAGGCATGTGGTGAGGCAAGCCAGCGTGCCGAGGCAAGTGGTGAGGCAGGCTGGCATGGCAAGGCACTTGGTGAGGCAGGCTGGCATGGCTAGACACATAGTGAGGCAGGCCAGCATGACGAGGCACATTTTTTTTTTTTTTTTTATGTGTTCGACTCTGGGTATAGGCTTCACAGCCTGCTATCAAGGCCCAACAATCCTCCTACATACCATACACCTCTGCAGCCCAGCATAGCAAGGCACATGGTGAGGCAGGCCGGCATGGTGAGGCACGAAGGGAGTAAGTCCAGTGTGGCAAGGCATGTGATGAGGCTGGTACAGATGCAAGCCATGTGGGAGAGGCTAGTGCTGAGGAAGGATGGGTGGAAATTTCTGTGGTAGGCAGTGACTCATGCACTGGTGCACGGCTCAGCCTATGGCGTTTCCTCCTCCCACAATCCTCCACCTCCTCCCTTTTTTCACTCCCTACCTCCTCTTCCATCTTCTCCACTGTGTGAATATCCCCCTCTGTAGGATCATCAATATCATCTGACCCTTATTCATCAACAGAAAAGTCCGATGATGGTGTAGAGGGAAGAACTCACCGCACTGTGGAGAACTCACAGTCACTGTCCTCATCAGACACATACATTTTCACACTCAGCATGGTGAGGTCACTTTTGTCAGAGGAGGAGTCACTTTCCTCACTCACTATTGGCGATAATGGCAGGTCCAACTCCCTCCCTATTGCACTATCACTAAGGTCTTTCCTTTTGGGGCCTTTAGACTTCACTGGTGTTGAAGTCAGCACCTGAGGGGGCTCACCTGAGGGGGCTCACCTGAGGGTCTGGTCACAGGAAAATTTTTTGCATAGGTCTATCCATGACAGAGGTATGCAGGCAACTGGAGCATGACTGGGATGCATGCCAGAGGGTTGCCAGGGACTGTGTGTGGTGGAAATAACCATCTGAATATTCAGTCAAGGGCGCGAATTACTAGATCATGTATACATGTAACCCGGATGGCCGTGGGAGGACATGTATACATGACACCTGGATGGGATGGGTTAACCCCTTAACCATGGGGTGTCACTTTCGTGACGCTTGGGAGCAAGGGATCATACCACAGGGCGTCACTTTTGTGATTCAGTGTTATTTTGAATTCATCCGGTGCTTTCAAGTGGTGGCTTGTATCATCTATCAGTACTGCCAATGTCCAACACTAGTCAGCACTCCTAATCTCATCTGTACTCTCATCCATTGTTGACAATTTAAACATTTTTCCCCATTCTTGACTCCCCTCCGTACCTCCCCTCCATTACCCTCTCCTTTAGCCTGCTCGGCCGTGGTGCACTAAGTAAATCTTCCCCGGAATTTTCCACTGATCTCATCCATTGAAATAAATCCTATGCCCTATTCTTATACAAAATAATATATACAAGAAAGAAACAAGGTAAGTAATAGTGTCATACACCTGGAATTGGCTAATTATCACCTGACAGCATCTCAGGTGCACTTGTTCGCTAATTTTCCCTGTTTATTTCCCCTTGAAATATGCCGTATAAGCTATTCTCATAATAAAAAAATATATATGAAAGGAAGGGAGAAGCCTAAGTGATATTTACATTCACCTGGAACTACCTAATTTATTATGTATTGTCTAGATTTCCTGCCAATCATTTCATTGTGCATATATTAGCAGCTGTCACCACGCTGACATTGTCAGCCTTTCACTGCCCCTAGGCCACCACAGCATTCAGTTTACTTTCGTCTTTCAAGGTGAAACCACTTCGGATTTGCACCTGTCCAATTCCGCCGCTTTTTAGCCCTATGCAAAGGGCCCTGTGACCTCTACCCCTACTAAACCTCATATGGAAAGGGGTAAAGGGCTAAGTGACTGCTTTGGAATGTGAACTGGGTAATTTATCAATGAAAATGATGGACAGTGACTACGATCTTTCTGGTGACTATAACAGTGCTAGTGGAAATGTAAATAATGTGTAAATAATGTGTAAACAGCAAGTGAAAGCAATGAATGTAAATATAAGTGAACAGTGGAAAATAGTTTTATAAGTTACTGCAAGTGACAGTGCATAACACAGTGTAAATAAAATAGAAATGTAAAAAATGTAAGTAAAATAGAGAATGTAAATATAAATGTAAATGAGTAGTAATAAAAGAATACGAGTATATATACTAGGAGTAATGAAAGTGAAAGTTTCACTCTAGCATGTATGAATAGTTATGAAAGTGAAAGTGACAGATTTGCTCTCAACACTAGTATGGAGGACGAGAAAGTGAATGCTACATATTTTACTGAAAGAGAAATTGAATGCCTACGGTGACAATAAACTACTATTACTGAAGGAAACTTATGGATAAAGATTGCAGATATATATATATAGGTATTATATAGTAATAGAAATATAAAGTGTGAGTGTTTTTATGAATAATAAATGACAGAATACCAGCGGCAAATGAGCGCAAGTGGGAAGTTGGTACACACTCGTAATATTCATTGATTTCACAGTGTTTTTTTTTGGAGTATGGATTCCAAACTATTTTGAAAATTATAGAATAGTGTTTCTAGTGATATCAGGCTGTGCTAATCATATTAAGGGGTGTCGGGAAGTGTAAAGTGGGGACTTCGTTACCCAACTTCAGAAGTCTCCACAAGTCCTAGGGTACTCAACGAAGACTTAACAAACATCCCAGGAGAAAGCTGAAGGTATGTGCCATAGGCATATTTAATTATATTCTAGGACTAATAACTGATTTTTGGCAAATATTTTTACAAAGTCTGTTAGAGCGCGAATACCACTGCAGGACACGCAAGGAGTGACAAAACAACCTCGCGGTTTAGGGATTAAAGATGTACATTTCCAGATACTCAGCTCTGGTCTGTCTTTTGATCTGAAAGGAATATGATTGCAGTTAACCCGTCACGTGCCGGCTATTTTTAGCCCTATGGGTCACCTCAGTGCCGGCCATTTTTCGACCTTTTTTTTTTTTTTTTTGGCTAAAATGATAGGTTTTGATGTGGAAACAACGGATTTCACCGTTTAAATGCTGACCAAGGCTCGGAAATGGGTTTTATTCAGTCCGGCACATTCGTCTACAGGTATAGCCACTCTCTCACGCTCACCACATGCGTGAGAGAAAGCCATTTTCTGTCAGGTATACTCAGGTATTTATGCTGGGAAGGTATAGCAATGTTCAGTACACTTTTCTGATTACTTATTACTTCAGCATCTATCACAATTTGCATGTCTTTCTCACTGTGAATGCATTATCTTACACTTACTTGAAGATAGGTACATCCTGACTTCATTATGTACAGTCCTGGCACTCACAAGAAGGTATTTACAACTTGACTTCACTACATAGTCATTACACTTACAAGAAAATATTTACAACTTACACTTACATGACAATATTTACAAAATGCCTTCACTATGTACAGCACTGGGTGAGGCACGCAGGCAGAGTGAGGCAGAGCAAGTGTGAGGCGGGGAACGAGTGAGTGTATTGCCTTGACAGCCTGGGGGATGGTAGAGGACCAGTTACCTTACATGCCTGCCAATTTTTACCTGCGAATCTTGAAAAATGCAGTCACAGTGAAGTTTTTTTATTTTAGACCATTTTAAAACGGCACTGGCACTGACCACGTAAACTCCTTAACTAGCTGTTTGTATACGGAGTTTCTATCACCAAAGTATTGCAAGTTACATTTGGTAGCAGCGGTGTTTCGGATCATCAGATTCTGACCGCCTCCTACACTATTTAGTAACACCAACAGATACACAAAGTCTCACATCTCACAGCCTCACCCCTCTTCAGTGCCTCTCGCGGTGTAATAACCGGCTGCGCCTCCAGTTGTACAATTTCTCTCACCAGTGCTCACCTCTCAAACAACCCCACCCACACACCTTGTTCCTGGCTGTGTCACCATTGCCGACCTATGCACCTGTTTCACCTGTTCCCAGCACCTGTTCCAAACTCATCATAAATCCTGCCCCCACATTGCCACTTATCACTGTCTGCCCACCGCCATTCTCTGAATTTCCAACTCAACAGCTCTACACCTGCATTGTACCAACATCTGCCCTCACACTCACCACTGGGCCCGACGCCGCCACACCCTGCCCTCACATGTAGTCTGCATTAAGTGAGCCTCCTAGGACCGCAACTCCCTGCCGGTGACTCATCGGAACATCTCTTCCTGTCTCGACTTAAGCTCAGAGAGAATTTCCCCATCTTCTAAGGCTCATCCAACATATCGCTCCAGTCTCGTCCCCAGCCACTCTCATCTCCGACCGGCTGTCCCTCCAGCGCTGACCCGCCCCAGCCCCGCTACGCCCAGCCTCATCTGCACATCATACATCTTGTCAATCCCGTCTCTACTGTGTAACTATAGTATACCTTACCTTTCTATAGAGATTATCCTCGATTTTCTCACGGATTGGATATTTTGTAAATATTCCATCTCACTTCCATTACCCTGTTTTCATCTTCACCTACGTTATTTATTATCCATCTCATCCTTCGCCTTTTATTTAAACCCTCCATCCCCTCACCTTCATTCGTTTTCACACCTACTCGTGTATAACATTCTCTCATCTTTATATTATACATTTCCACCTACATATCCATCTTCATCCTTCATCTCATCTTCCATTAACCACTTAACACCAGCCCTCTCAACCTGGACACATCACCTGATCATACACCATCTGCCGACTCTGACATGATCACTCACTTAAGAAGTGGCAAGGAGTACCACCGACCTGTACCTGAGACTCCCGTTTCACTTCCCGCAGAACCACTTACTACCCATCCTACACTCGTAAATCCAGATACCTCTTCCTCTACCCCTACCTCTACACTCCCTTCTTCTTCCTCTACTCTTTCCCCTATCGTTCACTCTCCTGCCTCACTTCATACCCCGTCTTGCTCACCCTTAACTACCACTACCTTCTCCCTCTCCCACTCCTCTCCTTCCGACACTTCCGCACTTCCAGCCATGGCCACCCCTCCACAGTCTATCTATCTCGACGATACCAATCGTCCCAAATTTACCAGCCAGGACCCAACTTGGTCTGTCTATGATTTCCTCCGAGAAGTCGAAACCGACATCCACAATCGGCAGATTACCGATGAATCGCTCAAAGTAGCCTACCTCATGGGTCACTTGCACCACAGCAAATCGGACATCGGATCCGTGATCCGTGCAGGCCATTTCGATAGCATTAATACCTTTGCTGATTTTGGTACGGAACTCATCAGCCTTTGTTGCCAGCATTCAAATACCACGTCTCTCATGGCATTCATTAATCTCCTAAACCAAATGGATGAGGACTTGAGGGTCCCAGCACAACATGCCAAGCTCCGCGAAGCTGCCGCCGCCATGAAAGCAACTAGTAGCGAGATGCTCCAATTACTGGTAGGCACGAAATGGTTAGAACACAAAAATGGCATTCCAGTGGTTTCACTCACCAACTTTGCTGACTTAATCGGTTACCTGAGATTCCTTCACTGGCTTACTCCTATACAGTGAGAGCTAGCCTTGGCAATAGGTTTCAGTCCAGGAGATAAAATTATTCAGGTCACTAAAGCCATTCATGAAAGAACAGGTTCGAACTACACGCGTCAGGGCACCACCCAACCCTTGGCCTCCTCAGTCTGTCACACCTCCACTACCCCAGACCAATCTCGCTCCCGTCCCACCACACGCAGCAGACCTGCCACGCATCGTTCTCCTATCGCAGGTCGTGATCAATCTAGCGTCCGACGGAACAGACAATCTTCGATTCTTTGCTGGCACTGTGGTCATCCTGGACATCGAGAATCCAGTTGCGACTGTAAATACAGACGTTCTCACTCCCAAACCAGACAGCGTACGCCTTCCTGCTCCCGTCGTCCTACATGCAAGTACCACAAATCCAGCACGACTCACACCACTGAGGAATGTCATTACCTCAACCGCCACCAGTCGGGGGAAGCACCGCACCTGTATCGGCCCAATATCATGTTAGAACCAGAAACCCAACTCCTCATCCACCATGTTGGTCCCATAACATCCTCGGGTTTAGTCATTCTCGGATGCAGTCATGACATACCAATGTCATTCTTCTTGGACACAGGATCTATAGTATATCTGATCTCCGACAATTCCTTACATATTATTCAACGACATCACAACCACATCAGTTTCCTAGAACCACCAGACATTCACCTATGTGGTGTCGAAGGCTCAGAGTTTAAGGTTAAGGGAAGAGTCACCATAGAAGTCAAACTACACAGAGATTTGCACCCTATCCCAATTGAATTTCATGTCACTAATGACTTGCAGTATCCCGCAGATGCCCTTATTGTCTCCTCCACCATGGCACGAAACTCCATTGCATTATTACCTGCCTGTGGTAGTATAGACATTTCTGGATTCCCAGTATACAGTATGGAATGTCCCCGTCCTGTTCTTACGATCAAATCAGTCCTTCAGTTACCTCTGTCCCTACCACTACCAAAAAGTCCAGACCAGCCCAAACCACCACCATCATCATCTGAAAACACAGAGATCATTCCTTTACTGACTGCGAGCAAGGACATAAATTCCTCAATGTCTACTGATACATCCTCTCAGCCTTCGGAAATGGCTCTTACCTACTCTCCTGACAACACTATCGCTGACTCAGACATGTCTCGGTTACCTACCTCACACAGTGTGAATGATCTTCTCCAACACGCAGAGACGAAACGTGCAGTAACGAATACGTGCACAATTTTGTTACTGCATGAGTTCACCAAAGTCTCTGTTTGTGTTGCCGGTGCGAAAGAAGGAGTGGATGTACTAACACTACCTGAGACGTGTTGTGTGAATGGCTTGACTTATGAGTCAGCGTGGTGTACAGTCTTAGAGGACAGTTTATGCTACCTGTACTTGCTCAGTCACAAATGCTCCACTAAAACTTAAAAGTGGTGTAAAGATTGGAGACTTCCTAGTATACCCAGCGGCCGTAAAGGTGTGCCAGGATTCCTCAGTTCCTATTATTCAGACTGATGGTAGTACACCAATCTGTGTACCGGGTATGTACTATTAACTCTACGGGATTTGCACCGACATATTCACCCGATATGCTCTCACATCTCACTTGCACGGATTTCCCAGAAAATACACCTCATCTCCTCGACCTTCTGACCTCGTACAGAAACGTGGTTGCCTTACCCGGTGAACCGATGGGCAGAACAGACCTTGTCAAACATTCGATTGAACTACTACCAGGAACTCAGCCGATTTACATACCAGCATTTCGATTTCCTCACAGCTAGAGAAAGCAGACGGATCAAATGGTACAGAACATGATAGACCAGGACATTATTGAACCCTCCGTCAGTCCATGGAAAAGCTCACTTTTCTTAGTACCAAAGAAGGATGGCAACTTTAGACCAGTAGTCGACTATCGTAAGGTCAATTCTGTCACCATTCCAGACCGTTTCCCGTTACCCGTCCTCACTGATTTGCTAGAATCCCTTGGTGAAAATAACGTAGTCTTTTCATCTTTAGACCTCCTCAGCGGTTACTGGTAGGTCGAAATGAAAGAGTCCTCTTGCCCAGTTACAGCCTTCAGCACCCCTTCCGGACATTTTCAGTTTAAGAGATTCCCTTTTGGTCTGAGAAATGCTCCTTCCGTGTTCATGCGACTTATCCATTCAGTCTTCAGCGGTATGATGGAACACTCTCTTTTTGCTTACCTAGATGATATCATTGTTGTGAGTAAATCCATCCCTGACCATTTTACCAAGCTCCAGCAAGTCTTTGAACGCCTCCAGCTCGCAGGCCTGAAAATCAATCTCAGTAAATGTGAATTCCTGCGAAAGAAAATCAAATTCCTGGTCCATGTCGTAGATGCACAAGGCATTCATACTAATGAAGATATAACTAAAGCGATTATTAACTTCCCAGAACCTATCACTACAGAAGCTGTACGAAGTTTCCTGGGCCTCAGTGGCTATTATCGTCGATTCATACGGGATTATGCAAAGATCACCGCTCCTCTGACCCACTTACTCAAGCAGAATGTGCCCTTTGTTTGGCCTAGCGACCAGTCACAGGCTTTCCAAAAGCTAAAGACAGCTCTTGTAAATGCCCCTGTTCTAGCATTCCCTGATTATACCAAACCCTTCCTTCTCTGCACAGACGCCTCAGGCACTGGACTTGGTGCCGTTTTGATGCAACTCGATGAAGCACCAAGGAAGCGCGTAATAGCATATGCTAGTCGCACCCTTACAACCGCTGAACGTAACTACAGTGTCACAGATCTCGAAGCGCTAGCGGTAGTCCGGTCTTTGAAACATTTCAGAGATATAGTCTATGGTTATCCAGTGCATATCCAAACAGACCACCTTCCACTATGTGATTTGTTCAAGAACCGCAACCTAACAGGTAGGCTAGCTAGATGGTCCGTCATCATCCAGGACTTCAATCTCACTTTTCAATATGTAATGTAGTCACAGACGCTCTATCACGTCACGTAGCAGCAGCTATAACATCAATGCAGCCCGAAGTAACTGAAAACACTACACTAACATCAGAAGTTGTTTGAAACTTTCAGCGCCAAGACCCTATGTGGTCCAAAGTCATTTATTTCCTAGAATCTGGCGATGCCTCGACCTTACCTACTCTGCCAGTATCACTAGATGAGTTCATGCTAGATGATGATCTCTTGTACAGGAAAACACTACTAATAGGAAAAGACATGCCCAATCGCAAAGTACGCCAACTTGTTGTCCCCACTGCCCTGATACCAACGGTTCTTCACATTGTTCATAATACCCCTCAAGCTTCCCATCCAGGTAAAGACCGATGCTTGCGCCAAGCACGTCTCAAATACTATTGGCCAACCATGCGGCGCGATATCAATGCCCACTGTGACTCTTGCTTCTCCTGCCACCGCCACAAAGGATCAACCGGCTTACCTGCACCGCTCTTACAACACCCAATCCTGTCACGACCATGGGAAACTGTCTCAATCCATCTCTTAAAACTACCTCTCATGGAATCCGGCTCTGAGTACTTGTTCGTAGCGGTCGACCACTTCTTCTGCTACTGTGTCCTCGTACCCCTCTCCGACAAGACCGCGAAGAGCGTTGCACGTGCCTTTGTAGATCACGTAATTTGCCCGTTCAGTACCCCTCATACCATTCTTACTGACAACGGTACAGAGTTCAACAATAGCCTTCTAGATGAGATCTGTCGCCGCTTTCATATCAGTAAGTGCAATGTCGTACCTAACCATCCGGCTTCCAATGGCCTTGTAGAATGCCACAACCGAAAAATCTTAGAGTGCCTTAGACATCTAGGGTCCCATAGTTCGTTCTGGGATGACTGGATTCCCCAAGTGGCATCCTCAATCAATAGCTCCATCAATGCATCCATTGCCGAATCTCCTTTCTTCGTCCTCTTTGGTTTTGACAAGGACCTCCCATACTCTCTCTTATCCTCAAAGCCAGAACCCATCTACAACATGGATGATTATGTTAAACTAAAATTGACCAACTTCCAAACCATTCACTAGTATGTCCAATCCACTTTGGCTTCCTCTCAGGAGGACATGCTGCAGCGCCAACATAAATCTGCCTCTCCTATCACTATCAGTGTAGGCGATCTTGTCTTTGCTCATTCCTATACGCGTTCCTCTAAGCTGGATGACAAATTTACAGGGCCCCACCGCGTCCTCACTCAACAAGGCAACAAATTTTACCTCCAGGACCTGTCCACTATGGACACCAGATGGGTCCACGTCGATAACTTAAAGCGAGCACCCTGTGGCCTTGTGTTGGAAGAGTCACTTACACAACCTCCTGACCCCCCTTCCCCTCCACACATCCCTCAATCTCCTCCATCTCCACCTATCCCTCAGTCTCCTTCATTTCCACCTACACCTACTCATTCATCAATCAATCAATATCGGTCCAAACTGCGCTCTGCCCATCAACCTCTTCAGGACCTCTCCCATTAACTCTACCCTGATTTTCTAGGTACGATGTTAGCAATCTACCTGCTGGCAGTGCTGACCCTCCTGGGGTCTGTGTCGGGTCAGGACGATGGTGGAGTACGTCCCGGGGCCTTGGTCGGCTCAGGAGGCGAGGTAGTCTCCCACGCTACGATCTTGCACCCCTGGCCGACGTTGCCATTGCCCTACCTGCCTACGTGCACCAGCTCTACGGAATCAAGACCCATCTCACGGCCATCATGGGGACACACAACCCAAATCAGTATCTCTATAACCTTTTCCTACCACTCTCCTGGCAATTGCAATATATAAGTAACAAATTCACTGAGCTCAATGACACATTGTCCATTCAGACACCCGTTGGTCGTTCTCGTGTGAAACGAGGTCTCTTCGACCTCATCATTCCATTCCCTTTCCGCCTCAACAACTCCTTGTTACAGGTATCTGTTCCTTCAGAATATTTCCTCCTCTCCCATGATCATCTTTCAGTTGCCTTCCTTTCTTCCACAGACCTCCAGAAATGTTCCTCCCTTACTCCGACCTCACGTCTCTGTGCTGCCCACCTTTTCGCTATCTTCCCTAGCAGCACTACAACCTGTGAGTCTGCTTTAGTTCGCAACCATTCCATCTACTCGGCCTGTTCCTTTGTACCAGCTCCTGAACTCCCGGTCCACCATGCTCACCTCAACCATGTCCAGTACTTCTTCTTTGTTGTTCCCATCTCTGTCACAATCATGTGTCCTGGTTCTTCGGTTCGATCCGTCCCCAGTAGACGTCTTTACAAAGCACCAGACTATTGTACCGTCAAATCAGAGTCTGTCATCACTTACGCCACTCGCTATCACCAAGCTGTTCGTAAACACTCCTATGACATCTTTCAACCAATCGACATGCCTTCAACCCTATCATCTGCCAACATTACCGTCACCTCCCCTAACTTGCGCATGCTAACATTCCTCAATGACAGTGACTTCATTATGGATCAATTTTCTCTGGCCTTCAGCCGTTCATGGGTTCATCCAACAGTTGTGTTTCCCCCTTTGGTTATCGCTTTCATAGATTTTCTACTCATCATATGTGCAGTGCATTGTTGTGTCAGGAAAATGCAACGCCGACTCCAAGAAATCAGAGTCGCTCCAGGTATAGTACACCCTACACACGACGTAGAAACTCCCCGTACTTAGTGCCCTAACATTCAGTGACTAACGATATCATCTGACAATTAACCAAACTGTGAACAGAACTCTTCCTACTAGAAAATGATGGTATTTCTTTAATGCATTACTGAGTGACAGTGTATCCTACAGAAACTAGCAAAAAAAAAAAAAAAATGAACGAAGAAAAAAAAAATCCTCATTTTTTTTTTTTTTTTTTTTTATGTGTCCGACTCTGGGCATAGGCTTCATAGCCTGCTATCAAGGCCCAGCAGTCCACCTACATACCATACACCTCTACATGTCACCACTTCGGCGCTAACACCCACCGTCCATATTGAATACATGCTAGGGCTGTCTCATACAGGACTTGTGTATTGGTATTAGCGGGGGTATTTTTACGACATGTCGGCGGGTCTTCTGGTAGATCAGTAAAGCCTGATTTAATGAAATTCAAATCCTTAAACTGTTCCCTGCCCCAGCCGGGAATCGAACCTGGGTCCGTTAGGACTACAGGCCACCTCTACCAATTGAGCCACTGCCTCCCCTCATATCTACTCCTTGTTTATTTTTGTATCAAGATATTATTGTATAATTCCCATTATGTCTATGTATAACTTCGACCCTTACTGGACACATACCTATTAATCCTTGTATACCTTATATGAATATATCCTTCTAATTCCCTCCCCTAAACATGGCCATGTCTCCCCTACTGCCCCTGTATCATACTTATCCCTTGTACAAACCTCCCCGACCCTGCCTTAGCAATATAATCAAACACCATATACCTCCTGGTGTCAGAAGACACCATCTCAGCTACCCAGGTGAGTAGTGTACCCCCCCGACAATATGTCTACCCCCGATGTATATATGCCCCCCCACCAATGCATACATGCCCCCACTTAACTTGCTGACCTAGCACGCTTTCCCAGAGCCCAAGCCTGGGCGAAGGCATTACTGGGTCAGTTTTGAGCAGACACTCAGGAAGGGCAGACTATTTTTGTCAGAGCTCGTAATAAACTCCTTAACTAGCTGTTTGTACAAATCACCAAAGTATTGCAAGTTACACGCGCAATTACATCAGACCGTTTTAAAATGGCACTACCACAGGGCGGGTTAAACATATGGATAGCTAGTTAGTGGGACAAAAGTAGAATTTACAAATGAGTTCTTTGACATCTTTCTCTTCAGATTTCTTGTTGATGTTACACAAGCAGTTACCATAGGTCTTCATATCTTGTTTATATTGCACATACAGTACCTTCTATACCATTAATAGGATCATTGCTGGTGCTAGGAGGAGCTGAGAAAGCAGAAAGAGAACAAGAACCGGAGGAACAATGGTGGAAGATGCATCTCCTGCTACTGCCTGTGACCCGTTGAGGAGGGCCAATGGCAGACCTCAGTCTCTGGTGGCCAAGATCAGGGGAACTGTGGTTTGGTTCAGTGTCAGGGTGGGGTAAGGTTTCATCAAGTGCTAGGTTACTGTTGCTGATGTTTTCATGCACCGCCAGACTGTTATTGCACCAAACCCTTGGCATCTCCAGTGCCTCCCTCAGGGATGGTGAGTTGGTGGAGTTTTGTCTCTTTGAGACTCCCAAAGGTCCTGAGTCTCGGGATATTACTGGACTGGAAGGTGTGGCCATGCAGGGTACTACCTACGCACAGTGGCATCTCATGGCCTGGGGAAGCCAGGGCAGGGACCCTGGGAGTCCTGGGAAGATAAACACCATCGTGGAGATGTGCATCCATACAGTGAAGGCTTTTTGTGGGGGTTACAAGGGGGCTTTGCACATTCTTCTCTTTAAGATCTTTTAGGAAAATGGGGTGCCTTTCCTTGTCATCCCCGAGTGCTTCGCACACGATGTACACTCTGTTCCTCACCAACGGGAGTGCTGGGCCAGGCAGCCATAACCTGCTGCCTGCCGTATGACACTGCAGAAGAGGCTGAGGCTGGATGCCTCACTTAATCAGAAGATTGCCAACCAGATCACCAACCCAGCACTGGAACAGGACATGGCTACGACCACAGCTGAAGTACACCACCCGCCATCAGAGACTGAGGAGGGCAGGACTCTTCTGGCTCTGTACCCATGCCTGAGGATGCATCAACCTGCTCTTTGACTGGGGAGGAGGTGGATGAGTAGTCCCCTCCTCAGGTGAAGGAAGGCAACCCATCTCACCCTACTATTTTGGAATACAAAGGTCGGATAGATGCATCTTCCTACCATCGCCTCCTGACACTCACCTCCCACATCCGGTCATATCAGCTCGGAGCCACAACCTACTCCAACCTCTATGATTTGCTCCAGATGGCTGACCTGGGTGAGGGGATTCCACCCATTCTGATTGCCAGGGGGGAGGTTTGTCTATCCGATCTACGAGCTTATACTATACATGCTCCCATCCCACTTGGCCCCCTACATTGGTGATTATGTGCACTGGTGGAATTTGGTGGTGACTTGCATTCCCAATCCTCATTGGCCTAATGCCCCACATTGTGGGTGATGACCATAAAGCCATAATTTAAAAAAATACTTTTAATAGTTATGACGAAGCTTCCTTGTTCTGGCTACACAAAAAGATTAGGTAACTAACTTTAATCTCTCTCTCTCTCTCTCTATCAAACTGCTAATTTTGATCTGTTTTCGTTCCTACCGTTGTCGACAAAGACAAACTTAAGCCATCTAATTCTTCTTTTGAAATCAAAATGGTGGAGATGAAAATGATGATGATGATGATGATAATCGTTTTCATTTTCATTCGTAGGTGATATATGTGGCTAGACATCCGGGTGACGTGTGTGTGTCTTACTACCACCAGCAAAGGCTCATCAAGTCAGTATATTTCAAGGGCGACCTGGAAGAGTTCCTGGATTTGTGGTGCCGAGATTTAGGTAAGAAGAGAGAGAGAGAGAGAGAGAGAGAGAGAGAGAGAGAGAGAGAGAGAGAGAGAGAGAGAGAGAGGGGAAGAGAGAGAGAATGAAGAATGGAACTTTGCAGAAATTAATGAATGATTGTTGATGTTGATTTTAAATGCAGTTGAATAGGTATAAGTTGCTGTAATCCTTCTTCATCTTCTCCTTTTTCTTCTTCTCTTTCCCCTATCTCTTCTCCCATGCCTTCATCTTCTTTCCCTCTCTTCTCCTTCTCTCTTTCTTTTTCATATTGTTCTCCTTCTTCTTCTTCTTCTTCTCAGTTATGCTAGGGCCATATTGGAGTCATTTAAGTGAGGCATGGGCAAAACGCACCCACCCAAACCTCCTCTGGCTATACTACGAAGAAATGAACAAGGATCCGCTGAGGGAACTTCAGCGCCTGGACCACTTCCTCGCCACAGGCCTGACGGAAGACGAGCTGCTGCAGGTGGCCCAGCATTCCAGCTTCGCCAACATGAAGGCCAGACCTGCCACCAACTACAGTCTCATCCCGGAATCGCCTGGACTGGTGCTGAGAGAGGCTGATTTTGTGAGGAAGGGTGAGTTTAATTAGCGTCATCGTTGTTGTCATCATAATCTTAGTCATCCTCTTCTTATCTATTATCGTCATTGTCATCATCATCATTGTCATCATTATAATTATTATTGCCTTAAAAGTCCAATAATTCTGCAGCTGATTATTTGTTAGATCTGATAATTCGGCAGTTACTGAGAAAAAGTCCTATTTACGAAAGTCCTTGCCTTCATTACCATCATCATCATCATCATCATCATCATCGTCCACTGCCGTTGTCACCTTTGGCATCATTATCATTATTATTGCCATCATTACCATCATCATCATCATCGTCATCATCATCATCCCTGTCTTCGTCTTAGTGTTCATCATTGCTGCTACATCATCATTATCATCATCGTCATCATCACCATTCCTGTCTTCGTCTTAGTAGTTATCATCATTGTCGTTACATCATCATTATCATCATCGTCATCATCATCATCCTTGTCTTCGTCTTAGTGGTAATCATCATTTTCGTTACATCATCATCATCATCATCATTCCTGTCTTCGTCGTAGTTTTCACTGACCTTATTAATGGATGCAAGCCAGTGAGTACAGTAAGGTGTAATAAACAAACCACTTGGAAAAATGTGTTAGGGGCCTTCCGTTACAAGAATAAGGGCCATGGTGTAATATATGGACCACCCTTTACTAGAAATAGGTAGATATAAGCTGGGTGAGATTAAGGTGAGCCCACAGATAAAGGTGAAATAGCTTGTTTTACCTGATAAAGATCCATAACCCTTTGCAGCCCAGTTGATGGCCAAGTGAAGTCAGATTGGAAGGTCAATTTAACTGTTAATGAAGGAGGCTCATGTCAACCTAATTACTAAACTTCATCTAAATTCACACAACTGTGACTTAGTTTTCAAGTTGTAAGAGTGGCTCCATCAGGTGAATTTAAACTGAATATAGTGTGTTCTCAAGTGGCAGTGTTCTCAGTGTTCATCCTGTGTTCTTCTCTCCCTACAGGTGCCACTGGTGACTGGGTCAATCGCTTCACTCCCCAAATGAAGGCCAAGTTCCAGGTACCTTACTCACAAATTTTCCTGAGCATGATTTGAGTATGAGGTTGTTACTTTATGTTTTTATTTCCACTCCTGACACTTTATGGCCAATCTTGAGTTAGTATTATGATGAAAAATTTATACCAAAGACAATGATCTGTGATATTACTGAACCACTGCAATAGAGATTTGTTTATTGCAAAAATTGACTAGGATCTTTTATTCTTCTCCAGGCTTGGGTGGAGAAGGGGAGTAAGGCAGTCGGGGAGGTGCCACCTAGGTACACCCAAGGACAAAAGTTCACTTAACATTGCACCTGTTCTACTTCCCACTCTTCTCTGTTGGCTGATGTTCAAATGCTGAGAAACCTGGTGTGTTTCTCTGCCCATAAATAATGTCTTCTAATTTAAGCTATTAATTGAGGAGGCCTGGGTGATGTCCTGCTCTGAGTGAAGCTAAGTGAAATCAGTCAGCTCAATTTAAGGACACCTCCGATGGGTGGTTGTCCGGAGGGGGGGTGGGTTGTAGTATAGTGCTGTGACCGAGGTGTTGTATTGTCCTGCACGTGAATACAGTAGGCAGGTGTTTTTTCATTGTTAGTGTTGGAATATCTGGAGGTGAGATATTGTTGTAGAGGGTTTGATAATGTTTGTGTGGTGAGTGTTTTATGTGCCTAGGTGTGTTGTGTGTTTCTTTCATATAAGGACAGGAGTGTTGTGTATTGAAGAAGGCTCCTGCAGAGAATTGTGTGCCCCTCATATCGAGGTAGTTTCTAACAGGGAGGACTCTCGTTTCAGATTGCAAATAAGCTATTGGGGTGATTTTCGTGGAACCAGTGGTGATGCATAAAGTATTGTTCTATATGATCTGTAATATGTTGTAGCGAACATTAGATAGGATGGGAGCCCATGCGGGGGAGGCAAATGACATTACTCATCTAATGTTTCTTGAGTAAGGAGAGTATTTCTTTTTGTTCCCTAATGTGTGGCCTTATAGTTCCCTTGTTGCATTGAGTCTGAGGATGCACTGCCTCGTGATGTACATGGTCCTTGAAGGTGAGTCCTGTGTTAATTGTCACTCCAAGAATCTTAACAGCGGGTGTATGTGGCACATGTAGCCTAGATTGTTAAATGTGATGTGGGGGGAGTACCTGTGGTCATGTTTACTGCTGATGAGTGTGGTGCTGGAGTTGACTGGGTCAATCTTCAGCTTGTTGTCCTTGCAAGTTTGCAGCGTGTAGAGGATGCCCTGTTGCAGTGTGCAGTCTGTGTCTGCAACGACGTGTGTGGTTACTTTGGTGATTTCATCTGCATAATGAGGTAATGTTTGTAGGTGGATGGGGTGTGAGAATATGTCTGTATAGGTCGAAGAGTATGGCTGACAGAAGAAAGCCCTGTGGAGCTCCGTTAGGGAAATTTCTTGCCCATGATGACTTGCTGTGGAATAAAACATTTGCTTACCTACCGTATAAATAATTGGCAAGCCAGCATCTAGTATTGTTCTCCATATTCATTTTCATTACCTTGGTGATTACTTTGCATCGCGGGATGGCATCTCCTGCTTTACATATCTGTTGTGAGAAGTGTACTCTGAGCTGGTGTCTTGGAGTTAATGCCATTCGATACTCGTCGCGTGAGATTAGTCAGCAAGGTGCTTGTAGAATGCATTGCTTTGAATCCGTGCAAGAGGGACATGGGGAATGACTTTTTTTGAGAATGAGACATTCACCTATTTTTGATGGTGTGCTAAGTAGTGTTACGAGTCTGTACAAAGAAGGGAGTGTCGGGTCAGTGTTTGGTTTAGGTACAATTGTGACTGTTCCATGTTTCCAAATACTGGGAATGCTGCAGTGTGAAGATGAGTAGTTGCTGATGTTTGTCAGGGTCTGGATGCCTTGTGGTCCTTAATGTTTTAGATGCAGGTTGCTGATACCATCTGGCCGTGCTTGTAGGGTTCTTTTTGTAGATGTTTAGTATCTGTTCTGGAGTGGAGCGGGTTGCATTGTGATCGGGAGAAAAGGACGACCAGTGTTGAGAGGTTTGTTTTTCAGACCCTGTGCATGTTGTGACTTATGTTTTATAGTGATTTATAAGAGTGTTTGCTTGTTCTTTGTAGGAAGTGATGTGCTGGGTGTTGGGGGTGATGGTGGCGTGGGTCTTGGAAGTGCATTTTTGTGATTTAGTGATACTGTTGAATATTTTGTAGTCTAAAAGTGTCGGTGGAGTGCCAAAGTGTTATTTCAAAAGCCTTCCAGTTTTCCATTTCCTTTGTACAAATTTTGTTGTTCATCTCATCACTTACTTCTTGGAGCATTGTGATGGTGTGTTGAGTGTGCGGGAGAGGTGAGGTGTGTTTAAATCTGTTGCATTGCCTTATGAGGCAGACAATCTTTGGTGAACAGTTTGGGTTTCAGTGTATTCTGTTGCCTCGTGGGTTGTGGTGTTCGTGTGTGTTGAGTGTGGTGTGGACTAGTAAAGATACAATTTGAGCTGCATGGTTCTAAGCCTTTAGATGATTTTCCCAGATAGTGTGTATGACAGAGCAATATAATGGACATTCCCTAATTGTGAAGTAGATGCAGTGGAATGGCTGAGAGAGGTATGTTATGTTTCTCAGCTCACAGACAATTTTCTGTGATATTGTACTGTACGTCAGGGAGGAAAGTGATGAACAGTACATGCTGTAAGTGTGAAGTAGATGCACTGAAAGGTAAGGAGGCTTGGTATGTTTCTCTGCCCATAGATGATCCTCTTTGGTATGAAATGTCGGGGAGAAAGTAACATATGCTCGAAGCGTGAACTGGACGCAGTATAGTCCAGTCAAAATATTACCTGAACCCCCCTCACCCCAAAAAAATTGCAAGAAAATGTTTTATTGCGTTATTTTGTTGTTTCAAGTGTAAATAACAAAATTGCAAAAGTTTACCAAAATCGCATCATCGGAAAAGTTTTGTATATGACGTCATGTTTGATGGCCGCCTCTGCCACTACAGACACCTAATATTCCAGTTAGGAAGGCGGTTGGCCCTTCCATACTTTGATAAGTGTTCATTTCGATGAACAAGCGACTTTGGAAAAGTCTAAAAAACATTAACCCCATTATTCCGGGCTCTCAAAAAGATTATAGGCGCAGTCATAATGTCATGACGTCATCCTGCAATGACGTTAATTTGGTTGGTACATGCATTGAGTTAAGTTATTGTTTTAATTCAGCTGTTCCAGATATTAGATTTTACTAACATTAATTTCTTTTGCATTTCAGAGCATTAAAAGATGGCAAGTCGAGGAAATTGTATTTTATGTGGCAGTGAGATACATGGTGAAACGGTGGTGATTGGTGAAAAGGGGGCTGAAGGAATCAACAAGGCCAGCATCAACAGAGGCGACAGTATCGTGGTAGTTGCTGGTACCGAGGTGCATAGAAGATGCAGAGTGAGCTATATTAACAAGAAGCAAATAGACTTATTCAAGAAAGCCAAGCTACAACCACCTCTACCTGTCAAAAGGAGTGCACGTGTTTCTGTCGGACCTTTCAACAGTAAAACGCACTGTTTGTTCTGTGGGAATGAGATAATATAATCACCCGGTAGCGCCGATTTTGATTAATTCAGCTGTGTCAAAACAGATTCATTCGTTGCGACAATCCTCTCACATTGTAAGGATCGTAATGATGACTGGACATTCACTGTTCGTGGTAGAATAGAGTATTTCAGAAAGGACCTACACGCTGCCGATTGTGTGTACCATCGGTCATGTGACACCAATTTTCGCACGAAACGGGTCATTCCTTTGCAGTACAGAGATGGTCCAACTGAAAAGAAGCCAAGAAAGGTTGGAAGACCAAAGGACTCTGACCAAGAGCAAGCCTTCATCAGAATGTGCTCGTTCTTAGAAGAAAATGATGAGGAACAATTGACAATGGATGATCTTGCTAAGAAAATGGCAGAATATCTGGTTCAGCCAGATTCCGTGGCCTATGGGAACCAGTACCTGAAATCCAAACTGGTTAAGCATTATGGGGAATCTATATTCATTGCCGAGCAAGAGGGGTTACATGATATCGTAACATTTCGTGAGAAAACTAGTAGTATTCTGAGAAACTATTTTAGCCACCCAGAAAATGATGAAGAGGCTCAGAAAAGAGCCATCATACAGACTGCGGCTAAACTGATCAAGAGCGACATTAAGTCAATGATCCCATCTTCAACTGACCAATATCCAGATATTTCGGCGCTAAAACTACAATCTACCCTAGAATACATTCCATCGAGCTTGCAATGCTTGCTCCAACATTTATTTGTTGGCAAAGGCACTCGCAGAAAGGTGGCGAGTATTGGACAATCTATTGTACAGGTCGTGTACCCATGGGCTTTGATAGTACCGCTGCAGATTGGATTAGCAGTACAGGTACACCACCATGTCAGGTCGCAATTCCTGGTTGACAGCCTCTCAGCCATGGGTTTCTGCTCTTCTTACTCAGAGGTCCAGCGATTTGAGGAAAACACTGCCACCTATACTGCTCTGCATTTACTGGGCGATGGCAACATAGAAGGACCAGATTCAGCAATGATGTTTGCAGCTGATAATGTTGACCACAACATCATGACATTAGATGGGAAGGGTACATTTCATGGAATGGGGATGGTTGCAGCCATAATTCCCGGGAGGCAAGTCCGCCGAACAATCCTTAGTAGTCGGATTGAAGATCTGATGATTGTTGAACTGACTGAAGTTGATGTAAAAGAATACCAGTTCACAAAATATGCCCGTGACAACATCAAGTTAGATCCTCTGCCATTCCTTGAAGCTGCTGATCAAAAGATTGACCTACTGTGGGAGATGTCCCCATGCTTCAAACAACCTTCGCCAAACTGGAATGGCATGGTGCATCTGTTGCATAAGGACTGCAGTCATCCAGGGCAGTCCTCTGTGGTATTCCTTCCAATCATTGACATGTATTCTGGAGACAAGTCATGCATCTTCTCCACCCTTCAGTACCTTTGCAAAATTGGAGATGATCACAAGTCCCCGGCAGTTGTGACATTTGACCAGCCACTGTACTGGAAAGCGTCCCAAATTGAACATGAGGTGCCTGCAGACAGTTCGGTTCGAGATGTGGTGTTGCTGCTGGGTTGCTTCCACACTCTGATGAATCTTCTGGGTGCGATAGGAACGTTGATGGATGGAAGTGGAATCAATGAAATCCTAGGAACCATCTATGGCGAGAATGCAATAAAGCACATCTTGTCAGGAAAGGCAGTTCAGCGTGCTCTCCGTGGTCATCTGCTCCTTGACCAGTATCTCACACAACAGGTTGTAGATAAGATCATTTGTGACGAACCTGATTTTGCAAAACCTGTGAAGGAAATTGACGAGCTGTATTTGCAAACACTGACAGGGGACACAACACTGGATTCGCTCATCTCATCTGCCTGTCTCACTACTATTGACCAAGTCTTGTCTATCAAGAGAAATGAATGCTCAACTCATTCTAAAACAAGCAAACTCTGGCTCAGTTACCAACACATGCTAGGCATTGTCAGGGAGCTTATCAAGGCTGATTGCAGAGGATCCTGGGTTATGCACCTCCACGCCATCGCTGACTGTTTGGCCATATTTGCCGCAGCTGGACATGCAAACTATCTCAAATCGGCCTACCTTTACCTCCAGTCCATGCAAAAACTAGAACAGGACCACCCATCCGTCTTCCATAGGTTCATGAATGGCTTGCATGTCATCAGGCATACTGATCAGTACTGGGCTGGCCTTGGATGTGACCTGGTTATCGAGCAAGCTCTTATGAGATCCCTCAAAACTGCAGGTGGACTCACACGAGGAAGTGGAATGTCTGACCATCAAAGGGCCCTGTGGACCATGTCTGTGCCAGTGTCTTCAACGTACAGTGAGGCAATGCAGATTTTCACAGGCCAGAGCTTCGTCACCAGTGAGCAACATAAGGAGGCAACAGGGCCAAGGGTGAGATGAGATCATGAAGACCTGGAGAAATTTGCAGACAAACTACAAGCATTTTCTCCTTTTGCTGATGAATCATCTCTGTGCAATATTATAACAGGTGTAAATGCAAATGAGGATATGAACGTCCATGACCTGTTTGCTAGTGGCAAGGAAACAATAGCAAAGATGGAAGGACAGTCGGTGTTTTCCTTTTCATACAGAAGGAATGTGAAGGCAAAGACCTTGGCATCAGCGTCGACAATCAGAATTGCCAAAGACAGAACAATAGACTCAGCTTTGATGTTCCAAAGGTTTCTCGAAGTGTCTCAGACTCAAGAACTTTCACTCGATGATATCATGAACTACGAACTCTCGCCTTATCCTCCAACACTCTTTGAAGTAAAACAGGTCTTACGGAAGACAGACAAAGCACAACTGATGGACGCTCTTAAAGCCCATGTCACAGCCATTTCGGATGAAGCAGTCATGGAGACTGCTCCTGAAGCAAAACACAATGTCTTAGATGGAGGTTCCTTCTTCGTCGGCTTAAGTGGTCTGATGGAAGGACCTACACCTCCATTGCCAACGTCTATGCAGCATTCACTGTGAAACACTACGGCAAGGCTACGGTAGTCTTCGATGGTTATAGTGGTGGTCCAAGTACAAAGGACAATACACATCAGCAACGGGTCCAAAATCGTGATGGTCATAAGGTGAATATCACTGAAACAACGAAATTCATTGGAAAGATGGAGGATATCCTTTCCAGTAAAGAGAACAAACAGACACTGATCCATCTGATTGTCGATCGCATGAAAATCAGAGGATGTCATGTGATACATGCTGAGGGAGATGCTGACTTGGACATTGTGAGGACAGCAGTATCAATGTCATCTGAAAAAACTACCACGCTCATAGGCGAGGACACGGATTTGTTAGTGCTACTGCTTCATTATGCATCTCCGAGCAATGGTACAAAGCTTTACTTCTGCTCAGATAAAGGGAGTCCTACTGTAGTGTATGACATAAAGGTCATGAAGCAGGTTCTAGATGGCGAGATCTTTCAAAGTCTACTGTTTCTGCATGCATTCACAGGATGCGACACCACTTCCAGGATATTTGGAATTGGAAAGAAGTCTGCTCTGCAAAAGCTGATAAAAGGTGATCCAGTCCTCTGAAGTTGTGCAAAGATATTTAGTACACCTGGACAAGACATGGAAGTGATTGTAGAATCTGGGTGTGCACTCATGGTGTCTCTGTTCAATGGCAAACCTGGGGACAACCTATCAGCTGTCAGATACACCAGTCTTTGCAAAAAAGTCTGTGTGGCCAAAAGCTTCATGACACCCGAACAACTGCCTCCAACATCTTTGGGTACAAAGTACCATTCTCTGAGAAGCTATCTCCAGGTAATGCAATGGATGGGCAAGGATGAGGATATTGACGTCACGAAATGGGGTTGGAGCTTACAAACCAACAGACTAGTTCCAGTGATGACGGACACTGCACCCACACCAGAAACACTCCTGAAAATGATTCGCTGCAGCTGTTCTGGTGTTTGCAACACACACCGTTGTACTTGCCGAAAGCATGGACTAGACTGTTCTCAAGCATGCGGACCAAGCCAAAATGGCCATTGTTACATCACGAGTCAAGATCCAGTATCAGATGATGAAGGGGAAATGTGAAATATGGACTGTGGTTTGTTGTGAAACTCTACACCACACCAAGTTCTTATGGTTTATGAGAACCACGAATGGTGAATGAGAATACAAAGAGCGTGAGAGACTTAGACAACCAACATTGTTGGCACTGTAACAACTTGAAACCTTCTTGAATAGTAGAAGATTCTGATGATTTAGAGGCATTGGTGGCCATCTTTGTATGACGCCATTTTGACCCATTTCCGGTAACCCAATTTTGGTAAACTCTTGCTGTATTGTTGTTCACACATTAAAGAACAAATTAACACCATAAAACAATTTCTTGCAATTTTTTTAGGGTGGAGCTGTAGTTAAATGAGTTTCACACCCTCGTATATAAAGGATATATTAACTCTTGCTATACTATATATCTGTGGCAATATTTTCTGCCTCTATCACTTTTTTGGTAAATATTACCCTCATCAAAATCTTATGAATTTTACAGAATAAAGTTTTTGTTAGAGTTATTGAATATTCTGTATTATCTGATATTAAACTTTTCTAAAAAAATTTGTTCAAATAATACCAATACTCTGAGCTGACCTTGTCTTGTAAATATTTTCTTTGAACTTTCCCTGTGACCTTGACCTTTGTGCTCATAATCACACCCTGTTATTCGTGTCTTATCCACAACCTTACACAAGTGTTATAAATTGGATGAAAATTTTAAGTTGACCTTGCCCCGTGATCTAGAAATTTGACATATAGTTAAAAACAAAAAAGATCTTCACTCCGTGCCCCACCCTTAGGCATTCAGCTAAGCTTGACTAAAAGCAGACTACAACTGTTTGAGTTATTTTGTTAACCATCACACACCCGAATCGAAAATTTGACTTTGACCTGTGACCTTGATCTTTCAGTGAGTGTTCTCAAAACTGAATCACCCAATTCCTGCCATACCCTCAGCTCTTCCTCCAAGTTTTGTCATAACTGGATAAAAACTGTTGACGTTGATCTTGCTGAATCAACGTTTGACCCAGCCCCGTGACCTACATCTTTGACCCATTGTTCTTGAAAGACAAGAACATTCCTCTTGTTCTGTCCTTCAACCGTTCCCCCAATTCTGACTGAAAGCAGATTACAGCTTTTTAAACTATTTTTTTACACACACACACACACACACACACACACACACACACACACACACACACACACACACACACACACACGCTATCTATCTACCTATTGTCAGATGCCTTAATCCCATATGGGGTGGCCACAAAGAAACCGCCTCCACGTCACCTTGTCCCCCGCCATTTCACTGCCCAGCTCCCAGCTCACACCCTCCTTCCTCATATACCTCTCCACTCCATCCCTCCATCTCATCCTTAACCTCCCCCTCCCTCTCTCCCCTTTCACCTCACTCACATTCACTCTCCTCGTCAGTCTCTCACTCTCCATCCTCTCTACATGGCCAAACAGCCTCAATGTGTTTCTCCTAATGCTTCCTATCACATCCACATCCACAACACAACGCTCCTTCACATCCTTATTTGTCAGTCTGTCTCTCCATGTGACTCCACATGCTCCGCTCAAATACTGTAATTCATTTCCACTGCTCTCACTCTTGACTTGTGTCCCACCAACAAGGTCCAAGCTTCATTTGCATACGTTAGAGCTGGTATAACAATACTGTCATGTAGTAACTTTTTCACTTCCATGCTCACTTCCCTGTTTCTTATCACTGCTTTCAAGAAACCAGCGACCTATCTTCCTTGTTGTACCCTTTTAAGCACTTCACCTTCCAAAATTTCACCCTTACTTATCACACTACCCAAGTACTTAAACGTACTCACATTTTCCATTTCCTCCTCATCCAACCTCACTCTACATTTACTGACTTCACTTCTCTCGAAGACCGTAACTTTACTTTTCCCTACATTCACCTTTAGATTTCGTTTCTTACACACTCTCCCAAAATCATCTACCAAGCCTTCCATCCCTTCATCTTCGCTTAACAACACATTATCATCTGCAAACAACAGTACAGGGAGTTTCCAAACACTGCCCTCTCTCATTAGGGCCACTCCAGCATCAATGCCCTATCATGTATCTCTATTATAACCCCATCCATATACAGATTGAACAACCATGGAGACATGACACATCCCTGTTTCAATCCAACCTTCAAATAGAAAAATTCACTCAGTTCACTATCCACACGCGCTGCAGCCTTAGCACCCTCATTCATACTCTTCACAGAATTCAACAACTTCCCATCTATTCCATCTAGTCTTAATACTTTCCACAATCCCTGTCTATCCTCCTGTCATATGCTTTCTCCAAATCCATGAAGGCCACATGCAACCCTTTTCTAGAAACTTTTCTAATAAGGATCTAAGAATAAATATCTGATCTACACAACCTCTTCCCTTCCTAAAGCCTCCCCGTTCTTCTCCAACTAATTCCTCCATTATTTCCCTAACCATCTTACCACATACTTTTCCTATTACACCAAGAAGACAATGCCCCTATGATTACGACACACCTCTTTTTCCCCTTTTCCTTTGTACAAGGGAATAATTATACCAGACTTCCAATCCTCCGGGACTCTACCTTCCTCCCAGGCCAACCTGCACATTTTCCACATCCATTCTACCACTATCTCTCCCCCATGCTTCAGCATTTCACCACACACTTCATCAGTTTCTGGGGCATTCCCCATTTTGACTTTCTTAATTGCTTCTACAACTCCCATCCGACTACTTTCTTGCTCTCTTCTCACATTTCTCCTTCTCCCAACCATTCCCCAGCCACTTATACTCGCAATACTTTCATTCTCTATGTTCAACAGTTCCTTAAATTGTTCTCTCCATATGCTCACTTTTCCTCCCTTCTCCACTAGCAATCTACCGTTTTTATCTTTCACCCCCCGACTAACTTCATTGTCATCTTGTCTAACTCTCTTTACCTCTTTCCAGACCATTTTCTTACGGTCCCTCCACTTTACACTCAAATTCCTTCCAAATTTCTCATCCACTTTCATCTTACCCTCTCTAATCTTTTCACCTCTCTCTTCTTCTCTACATATAACACTCTCTTCCATCTCTCAGCTTCTTCCACACCCCTATTTCTCATCCACTCACTAAATGCTTTCTTCTTTTGTGCCACAGCCTCTCTCACCTCTTCATTCCACCGTGCTGTTCCTTGCACCCCCTTTCGTCTTCTCTTCGCCCCACACACCACATCATATGCTGCACATATTTCTTCTGTAAATGTCTTGAACACATTTTCCACGTCCCCCATCTGCTCCAATCCATATTTACCCAATAGCTCCTCCACTTCTCTCTTATACTCTGCCTTTTTGTCATCCTCTTGTAACCTTTCCATTCTCCTTGCATCTACTCCTTACTCCCGTCCTTCACTTCTTATATTTCTCCATTTTACTTGGACCATGACCACCAAGTGGTGGTCAGAAAGTCCACTCCCCCATCCACTACATGCTCTTGCATCCATTACACACCTTCGCATCATTTCATCCACACACACATAATCAATCATTGCCTTCCTTTCATTCAGTTCACCACCCACCCTTTTTATTACTCACCATGTATACCTCTGGATCATTTTGAGCCTGATGAGGGTATTGGCTATCACCAACCCCCTCCCGGCACAAATGTCTACTAAAGCACTGCCATTCTCATCTATCTCAGCAGGCATGCCCCGCTCACCAACTACTCCATCCAGCTTCACATACCCTACTTTACCATTCATATCACCAGTCAAAATCACTCTCTTATTCCTTTCAAACTTTTCCATGCACACTTCGACATTTGTCCAGAACTCATCTCTCACTCTGCTTGCACGATCTTGTTTTGGCGCAGACACGCACACAATCACCCACATTTGTGGTCCAACATCCAATCTCACCCATACAATCCTTGAGCCAACTGATCCATACTCTCTTATATTCTCCTTCCATATGTTACTCACAATTCACACTCTTACTTTTGCCCTCTCATTCTCATCTGCTCCCGCACATATACCCCATCCATACTCCCATTCTTTCACACTCTCACCCTACCACTTAGTTTCAGTTAATCCACCTCCATCCACTTTCCCACCCTCAAACACCTGGACAATCTCGCTCTCTTTCACCTCATCATTTTCACCCCTTACATTCCACGTCGCCATCCGTATAATGTCTTTTGTTCGGTCCTTAGTCGTCACCTTTTGGTCAGTCCTTGTCCGAGGCTTCTTGTTCGTATTTTTAGTTAGTTGTTTTCCGGGGAGAGGCACTAACCCTCCGCCAACCCACTTGCTGTCACATAGGGAACACGTGTTGGTTGGTTATAAGGTTACCACCCAGCGTTGTAAATGGTTTCCTGGTTTACAGGAAATCATTTGACTTGCCACTCAATGTAGAAGTACCCTAAAAAACAGAGTATCACTACTCTATATGGGTGGATGATGGGCTCATCCACCTACCACACACACACACACACACACACACACACACACACACACACACACACACACACACACACACACACACACACACACACACACACCACTCAAAACAAAACATCCTTTCTCATTTCATGAGTCCTGGGTACAAAAACGTGATTTGGGTTGAAAGGTTTAGGGGGGTTAGGTTTTGGTGGTGGTGGGTGTTGGAGCAAGGAAGAAGTAATACTTACCTGTTAACAAAGGTGGTGCAGGTTGCATTCAGTGGATCTGTCTATCCCATTCTCTTCTCTCTCTCCGAGTATGCCTGGGCAAGTCCAGTCCAGCTGTTGTAAACAACAATAACAGCAATAAAGCCGTTCAGTCTCTCTCCCAGTAGTGCGTTTTCCCACCCACCTCCCTCGGGAGTCGCCGACCCCCAGAACCGAGTCAGCAGATTTTCGCTTTGTACAAATATTACTTCACTTTTATTTATGCCTTGCGCTACTACAGCATCACTATATTTTTTTCCTACATTTATAACGGAAAAATATCACAAAAAATATTTCATTCCTTTATAAATAATATATTGTAAAGAAAGTTGTAATTATTCATGATTTGTCTGGAGATAATTAAAGCTGATTTAAATGTACATAAATGAACACTTTTGTTCTCCATTTTTACATAGGATTAAAAGAGGCCAAAAAAAGTAATTGTAATATTTCTTAATTTGAACAATGAGAAAGTAATTAAACAAATATATAAATAAATAAAAACGAAACAAGTTCCGAACTGCTGCATCTTGCTTACTATACCGTTGGAAGTATGGAACTGCTTGCACCACACATGCCTGGCAATGGGATCGCCACACACCTAGGCCAGCATTAAGAGATAAACTGGATGGACGTCTCGTCTTGTATGACACTGAGCAGAAAAACAGTACGTAGTATCTCTTCTCCTTTATCACCAGAGATGAATGTAGAATAAAAACCATAAATCATCTCCACTCTACTCCACATGACTTTTATTCGGCTTAGGGTATACTTCTCGCACTGAAGGCATTAATGAACGTTGCATCTAACTCCTCCAGTTCACAGTCTCGCCTAAGTGGAATAGCATCGTCTGAAGAAAGCAAGTATAATTCTGAAACAAAAAAGACAAAGAATGGGTTAATTATCTTTCAAATTTCGGTTAATATATCGAGGAAACGTGGAGCAATCCGAGGCATCGTGCATGACTTTTATTAACCATTTCTTGTTCTTGCCATCTCTAGGCAGTTTACTTCAGCCATGGAGACACATTTCATACTGAATTTGCCAAGTACAGCCTTCATTAAACACTCTACTAGAAGTGTTTTTTCCTAAACTGAGTATTATCGCTTCGAGATAGCAAAAATATAGTAGAACAGCCGTTATCGGTGACATCATATAAATTATGTTCTTGCTACATCCAAGTACTGTCCTCAGATTATCTCTGAAACGACTTCTCGACCTAGATGGATTAGATACTTCCACCATAAAATATTTCAGTACTAGTGAGCTCTCTGGGGCAGCATAAAATATTCTGGTAGAGGCAGCAGTTAACTATAAATATGTCAAGTATTGACGTAATCTGGAAGGCACGCGACGCGACCCACCGATATTTTTTTTCTTTGTGCTTCGGACTCTGGGCAGTCCTCCTACGCACACTGGATGGCATCTTACATGTTCACACGAACACTGTTACCATACCGCCATACCGTCTATACTATAACACCCTAAGGCTGTTTGATTCATCACTGGTGTGATGGTATTAACAAAATGTGTGTTTCAGACTGTACCCTGCCCCAGCTGATATTGATGTCTGCACCTCGGTCAGCAGTCCGCCGTTTACCACTTGGCTACCACCTCTTCTTCAATATGAGCGACATACCTGTGCCAAGTTAACCCCTTAAGACCGCAGTTGTTTCGGGCAGGGTCCCTCCCACAACCGCAATTCAAGGGTGTTTTGGCGACTTTTACCAAGGGCAAATTGACTGTATTCTGGCTAAAGAGGAAGAATTTACACACCTGACAACGCAATCCGTACCCCCGTAGGCCTAATGGTTACAGCAGTATCCCTGGGATTCTCGAGGAGCCCCTTTTGAACTGCTGTACCAGGTTGCATTGAAGAGCCATTCGTTTAAATTGCGAATTTGCTCCATCCCTGGCTGGCATATCAGTTCTAGCTTCTTTAAACATATAAAGGGCTGAACCATGCATTGCTGTATCACTGGAAGTAAAAGAAACTCTTGAATATCCATAGGTAATGATTTGTGCCCGTTTATCTGTATATTTTCTGGCTGTGTGGTATGAGAGTTTGCTTATCCTCTCTTAGACGATACCAACTACGTGTTAGAGGTGGTAGTATTCAGTAAAAACTATCCATGTAAATAGGGTGATTCACATAGGCTTTCATATTCTTGCTTTATTTCACACCATCTCAAACAAGAAACATTGCTGGAGTACTGATATTAATACAGTAATTTGAAATGCCAAGAAAAACAACAGCATAGCAGGCACTCTTGCAGCTTATCAGTTTATTTTTGTATGTATACATTCTTTTCATGATCAATTTGAAATAAATAAGAAAGTCATGAATACAGTTATCACCAAAGCAGCGCACTGCTGTGTTTTAACTATGAAGTTTGTATTGCTTAGTAACTTTGCATAAGCGTATTATCTTATCCTTTTCCATTAGTCAACCTTTTTCTTTTTCTTACAAAGGTTCCTGACTGGTAAAAAATTTCACTCACAACATCAAGCTGATCTGCTTACATCGCTGATGCTCTGGGAGTGTTTGTGTACCTGCGGCATTACTGGTTTTACAACTCACTGCTCTCGCCACAAGTTTCCAACTACCTCCACATGTTTACAGCTCCATCCACGAATTTATATCTCACCTACACTCAGCATATTTACAATTCCCTCAATATATTTATAACTAACTTCATGAATTTACAATTCCCTTCACAAATACAATATATAATCAACTCATTCTCCTTAATTATTACATCCCTCCTCATGTTTACAACTACCCTCACAAATTTACAACTTCCGCAAAAATTTTACATTTTCCCTCTCACCTACTCCCGAAAAATTTACAACGCGTTGTGTAAATTTACAAATGACTACTATTCACCTACCCACCACAAACTTATAACTCACCTGCCCTTCACAAAATTACATTGACAAGACAAATTTACAACTCTCTCACTATTATTATCTCAGCATCCTGTTTACAGATTACAACTACGTTCTCATATATATAGTTTGGCAATCAGTTCATAGACTTAAAACACACCTATCCTGCACAAACGTACAATATACAGGTCAATGCATCGTTCACTTCACCAGTGAAATTGATTTTTCTCACCTTTTATTTACAACAGAATATACTGTTTACATACCTCTCACAATTTTTTACTAACCGCAGTGTTCTCCGACTATCCACAAATTTTCCTCTAGTTATAAAAGTAATGTTCTCAGAACTGATTTTTTTGCAGAATCCATGGGGGCTGTCTAATATAGTATTTGTTCACTGCATCCCTTACTTACTGACTCACTCTCTGAGTTGCTCCACGTTTATGAAAAATGGGGTCAAAGCCTGATGGGGAAGGAGGAAGAAATGTTAGGAAAACGAAATTTTGCACACTGGAAGGCCTAACGTGGCCCAGGTTTCTGACAGTGCAACCTCCAAGGGTGGTCCCCCATACATGGAGGGGGAGGCCCCCAGGAATCCCGGACAAAGACGTTAGACTCATAGCTTTCTTTTTAGGTCGGAGACCATGAATTTACACACGGTGACAGTGCATCACTCTGACCAGGTAATAAGCAGCGAAGGACCCCCGAGGACCACCTCCACGTCAGAGGGGAGTGAGCTACCCCCTGTGGTCCCAGTTAAAGTCATTATGCACAGCTGTAGTTTGCAACCTAGGATGACGAAATTGTGCATTTTTTTTTTGTGTCCGACTCCTCTGGGCAAAGGCTTCACAGCCTGCTCTCAAGACCCAGTAGTCCTCCTACATACCATACACCTCTACATGTTCACATCGGACACGTTTTAGACAGGGTGAAACCCGGAAAGCCACTTCCCACGGACAGGGAAAGGTGGGGGGGGTGAGGTGACGGACCCCAGAGGTCCCTACGAAAGCCGTTATACACAGACATATTTTTATTTTTAACTTTTTAAGGGGAGGCGGTGGCTCAATCGGTAGAGAGTTGGCCTGCAGTCCTAATGGATCCGGGTTCAAATCCCGCTGGGGCAGGGAACAGTTTAAGGATTTAAATTTCATAAAAATCAGACTTTACTAATCTACCATAAGACCCACCGATATGTCGTAAAAATATCCCCGCTAATACCAATACACCAGTCCTGTCTGGGACAGCCCTAGCATGTATTCAGTATGGACGGTGGGTGTCAGCGCCGAAGTGGTGACATGTAGAGGTCTACTGGGCCTTGAAAGCAGGCTGTGAAGCCTATGCCCAGAGTTGGTCACAAAAAAAAAAAAAACTTAGTAACGTGAAATTTTACACAACTTTTTAGGCAGACTGGGATCCCTGAGAGCCGCCTCCCACACTGGTCCCAAGGGTCCTGGCCAAAGCCTATATGCACGACCATAGTTTTTAACCTACGAATGCGACATTTTCATTGCGGGTAGATGCTTTCCGTTACCTCTTTTTAGGCAGGGTGGGACCTTCAAGTGCCGTCCCCCCTCCCCCACGGGTGTGTGGCTCCAAAAGTGGACAGTACCGTTTTTTATTTTTATTTTTTTTTAATCAGTGAAAACGATGGACATTATGAAGAGAGCGTTGGATGAGAGAGGGATGTCTGTTGAGCAAGGAAGAGTGGCTGTGCAAGACAGAAATAAATGGAGAGAAATTGTGAATGAATAAATGATGACGCAGCCGTGAGGGGATATTCTCTCACATTTGGTCTGATCAGCTAATCAGGTTAGGAAGGGGATGGGTCCATTATGATATGGCAGGTATAAACTAACTATGCTGTCGGGCCCTGCTGCGGATGTCACTGATTGCACTGCGCAGTTGACCCTCGTGCGGTGTGGTGCAGTGAGGATCTGTCCCTTCTCCCTTTTGGGGCTAAGATGCGAATAAATGTGTTTGAATGGATGAGTAAATGGGGAGTGTGTCGTCCTGTCTCGGCTACCTCCCTTTCCTTGGGGGAAGCAGCCTAGGTATATAGATAGATAGATAGATAGAAAACGAAATTTAGTAATGGTGGAACCCCCGGGGACTCCCTTCCCTGTAAATAATTATTTCTCTCCTCTGCAAGAATTGCAGGGGTGGGTGCAGCTATCAGAGGTCTCCTTTGTCTTGCTTTGTATTTAACTGGACAGATCTGTTCACAGTGGGCATACACTTTGAAATTACTTGACAAAGTTTATGGCTTCAAAGATATTGTTCTAAATCTGAAGTCTGTTTGTAGACGTGAAATTAAGGAAGGGGGGGGGGAGGGAAATGTGACTTTTTTCAGCAGAGGTGATTCTCTGAGATAAGTGACATCCCCTAATGGCAGCCAAATACAAATACAATATTCCAACTCTGTAGGCAGATAAACGTGATGAAGAGTATAATTAATACCTTGGCCAATATAACTGGAGCTGCTCAGTGGTTTGCGCACTAATATTGCAATGCCTGAACCCCGAGTCTAGGGTTCGAACTCAGCCTTAGTGGACATTTATCTCCCATGTTGACAGTATGTCCTTTCATATGCTTGCATTTGTTCCTCATCTGTCGGACCTACCGATGACATGTAAAGACAGTTAAATACAATAACTTAGCTGTTACGGCAATTTGTCATTCACATGCATCACTCTCCCACCAGACAGCCAGTCCCTATTCCTTCATCGCCAGCATGGAGGTAGCATAAACTTCCATGGGTCTGCTTCCAGATTAGGCGTACTAAGCCGACTCAGTGCCTTCTTCATCCCTGCACACTTGTTGACTTTATCCACTGGTTTTATTCGTCCCTGAGTTGAGTACAACTCTCATGTGTGGGAAGGCTCCCCACATACAGTTCTTCTCAACAAGGTGGAGTCAAAGGCTTTTCATCTCATTAACTCTCCTCCTCTTACTGGCTTCCTTCAACCTCTTTCTCTTCGCCGAACTGTTGCATCTTTATCTCTTTTCTGTCGCTACTTCAGTGGTCACTGCTCCTCTGAACTGTCTGCTTGCATCCCTCCACCACTATGGCGGGCGCGTAGCACCCGTCTAGCAACAAACTCTCATCCATTTTCTGACGAGTTCACTAATGGATAAGTTAACCGTTACTCTCAGTCCTTCATGCAACAGGTCAGCTCTGGAACTGTCTCCCTCTGTCCGTAATTCCTACTGCTTATGACCTCCAGTCTTTCAATCACAATGTGTCTAGACATCTGAAAAAAAAGCGGATCTTGATTTTTTTTTTTTTTTTTTTTTCTTGGAGGGAACAATCTTGCCGGCCCCTGGCCTTTGCTTCCTTCTTTCTTGCATTAAAAAAAAACTACCGATTTCCATCTGAGTAGAAGGTTCAGTCCTGCGATAAATCTGTTATGGACATGTGATTCAAGAATTATGCTTCGTTTCATCCTGTACATCATTTACATTTTTTTTTCTTTTCACGCTGTTAAATATTCCATTTTTTTTTTTTTTACCAATGCATAATTTCCATAATGCTGCCTAACACTTAAACCAGTACATCATTCTTGTACTCAGTTGCTTCCAGAGTGATATTCAGTAATGCAGGACTCAATATCCAGACATATTGCACTGGGCGGACACATTAGTCTCGCTCACCCAGCCATTGATAACCACCCTTCACCATTACCATGGAGGTCAATACGCTGATGGCTTACGCAGGTACACAAATTTCTCTATCTACACCAAACTACATGCACAGTACATACTACACTTCCTTTTCCAAAATTCAAAAAAGAATCATGGCGTTTCATCACCCAGCCTCGGAGTCCCCAGGAGGGGGAACCATAAATGCCTCCACCTTCCGCCCCTCTCCCGGTGACGACTCAAGGTGCCTGGAACCACTGTCTGACTCTCTTCTTCTTCATTTCTGCAACATTCGCGGCCTTTCCTCTAACTTTCTCTCTGTTGAGCACCACCTCTCCTCCTCTAAACCTCACCTTCTTTTTCTAACTGAGACTCAGCTGTCTGAGGCAACTGACAGCAAACCCTTTTCTGTATCCTCCTACTTTCTCTATACTCATTTCAAAGCCAAAGGTGGCTGTTGTGAATATATACGCAACAACTTATCTTGCTCTCGTGTTCCTGAACTCGATTCTTCTGAATTTTCTACACTCTTGCTTCGGCTTTCCTGTCATTCTCTGACTAAATATATCTGTGCTGTTTACTTATTCTCTAATTCTAGTGACTATCAAAAATTCTTCGACTATCTTACTTCTACAATGGAACACATTCTATCCATTTCTCCTTTCTCTGAAATCTCCATTCTAGGATTTCAATGTTCATCACCATATTGGCTCTCCTCTCCTTTCACTGATCCACCTGGTGAACAAGCCTACATCTTTTATATCCTTAATGACCTAGAGCAGCTTGTACAGCACCCCACCCGTATCCCAGACCAAATACTTGACCTCTTCCTTACAACTAATCCTTCTGCTTACACTGTTAATCTTTTCTCTCCGTTGGGCTCCTCTGATCACAACCTTATCACCTTAACCTGTCCTATCACTCTGGTACGGCCTGTGGACCCTCCAGGGATACGTCGTCTGCGGCATTTTGGAGCCTCGGATTGGAAGACCCTCAGGCAGTACTTCTTTGATTTTCCCTGGAATGATTATTGCTTCCATGACTGGGAGCCATCTGCGTGTGCCTTGCACATTACAGAGGTTATTCTCTCGGTCATGGAAGCATACATTCCTTTCTCATATCCTTTGACTAACGCAAGAAAGCCTTGGTTTAATCACGCTTGTCCTCATGCTGTCCACAAAAAGGAGAGGGCCTACAAAAGGTACCAGAGCCAACCCATCCCTGAATCACATCATCTTTACGTTTCTGCCCGGAATCATGCTAAGTCTGTTCTTTGCTCTGCTAAAAACAATTTCATCCGTACTAAATGCTCTCAACTCTCCAACTCAAATTCTTCCCGCTCCTTCAGGCACCTTGCCAAAAACCTTTCTAACAACTTTACCTCATCATCCTTCCCTCCTCTTTTCTACTCTGATGGTTCTGTAGCTATTTCTTCTACTGATAAAGCAGATCTCTTCGCACAGACTTTCTCCTCCAATTCCACCTTAGACGATTCTGGTGCTGTTCCTCCATCACTTCCCGCCACTGACTTCCTCATGGCTGACATTAAAATTTCTTCAGCTGATGTATTTTCTGCCATCACTGGCCTCAGTACTAACAAGGCATATGGGCATGATGGAGCCCCTCCTGTTGTTCTCAAGAACTGTGCTTCTGTGCTTACACCCTGCCTAGGCAAACTCTTTCGCCTTTGCCTGTCAACTTGTACCTTTCCTTCTTGCTGGAAGTTTGCTCTCATTCAGCCAGTCCCAAAGAAGGGTGACCACTCCCAACCCTCCAACTATCGTCCAATTGCTTTAACATCCTGTATTTCAAAAGTTTTCGAGTCAATTCTCAATAGAAAAATTTTAAGGCATCATTCCTATCACAACCTTCTTTCTGATCGTCAGTACGGGTTCCGTCAGGGATGCTTCACTGGCGATCTTCTCACCTACCTTTCAGACTCCTGGTCATCCTCCTTTCGGGACTTTGGCGAAAGCTTTGCCATTGCACTTGACATCTCAGGCTTTCGATCGAGTCTGGCATAAATCTTTAATTTCCAAACTGCCCTCTTACGGTTTCTATCCTTCTACCTGTGCCTTCATTGCTAGCTTCCTTTCTGGTCGTTCTATAGCCGCTGTTGTAGACGGCCATCGTTCTTCTCCTAGATCTATCAACAGTGGTGTTCCTCAGGGCTCTGTCCTATCACTAACTCTCTTCCTTTTATTCATCAATGACCTTCTAACCTGTACATCTAACCCTATCCACTCATACGCTGATGACTCCACCCTTCACCTTTCCATTCGGTTCCCGCAATGCCCATCTCAACAGTTACTTCAACAAACAAGGGATGAGGCTATGGCACACCTAATGTCTGACTTGGCTCGTAGCTCTGACTGGGGTAAAAATAATCTTGTTGTTTTTAATGCATCTAAGACTCAGTTCTTACACCTATCAACCCGTCAAAATCTTCCATAGGTATACCCACTAATGTTTAATGATATTCAGCTTAATCCTGCATCATCCTTGAACATGCTTGGGATTTCATTTACTCGGGACTTATCTTGGAAAGATGATATTACATCTCTTGTAAAATCTGCTTCCAAGAGATTGGGTGTGCTAAGCCAACTCCGTTCTTTCTTTACCCCTGCACAATTGTTGATTCTATACAGCGGTTTTATCCGCCCCTGTGTGGAGTACAACTCTCATGTGTGGGGAGGCTCCCCACATACAGGCCTTCTCAATAGGGTGGAGTCAAAGGCTTTTCGTCTCATTAATTCTCCTCCTCTTACTGACTCCCTTCAACCTCTGTCTCTTCGCCGCACTGTTGCATCTTTATCTCTTTTCTATCGCTACTTTAATGGTCACTGCTCCTCTGAACTGTCTGCATGCATTCCTCCACCTCTATGACGGGCGCGTAGCACCCGTCTGGCAGCAAACTCTCATCCTTTTTCTGTCCAACTCTCTAATGCAAGAGTTAACCGTTACTCCCAGTCCTTCATTTATGCAACAGGTCAACTCTGGAACTGTCTCCCTCTGTCTGTATTTCCTGCTGCCTATGATCTTCAGTCTTTCAAACGCAGTGTGTCCAGGCATCTCAAAATGATCGGATCTTGAATTTGGCTTTCTCTTGTATTTTGTTTTTCTCTTGGAGGGAACTGTTATTGCGGGCTCATGGCCTTTGGTTCCTTCTTCCTCGCATAAAAAAAAATATATATATATATTAACAGCTTTTCCTTAGCTGTGACAAGAATAAGTACGTCACTGTACCGGGTTATGTATACTGCATTACGTAGGGATTTCCTTAGCTTAACCCCTTCACCACAATAGCATTATTTTATATTCTTCCTACCTTCACACAATATTAGCCACTGTAGGATAGGTCTCTTGTTCTGAAAAGATTAAGGAAAGCTCTATCTTATTCCTCCAGTTGCACTAGTCCCTCAACAACTGAGTATAATTATTATCTTAGTAGCAAATAGGACCAACAAAATGTCATCGAAGACGTCAATAAAATCGTCTGACGGTGGCAAGAGTAAAACATATATATGATGTGGCTGAACAGAAAGGGAATTTAATCCTTTTTAGCCAGCTGATGGCAAGATATTCTTCCAACATAAATACAGTACAATTGCCTGGCAGAAGCAAAAATATAAATACAGCATTATCGTGCTGAAGTTTTATTGAAGACTAACTCCTTTATTGCAGAATGTCTCTCTTAAGGTTGTTATATAGTCAACATGTGGCCTTACTAATGCTAAGTAAAGTTTCCATACTACTTTAGATGTCCTATTGCTCACGTTTCGCGAAATAAACCTTGGACCCTACTTATTTTATTTCTCACATTAATACGCTGTTGTCTTGGTTTGAGGTTAACTCCTAGATCTCTCTCGCGTTCCGACTTACTAATATCTTTGTTATCTAAGTTCTATTTAGTATCTCCAATAGATAGATAGATATATAGTTAGATGTGTGTGTGTGTGTGTGTGTGTGTGTGTGTGTGTGTGTGTGTGTGTGTGTGTGTGTGTGTGTGTGTGTGTTAAAGGACAATATTTTCAGACTTCTAGGCTTTGGTTAGTGTTTCGATTATCAAGCAAATTTCATTTCAGAATATCATAACTTTATAGCTGGTGCTGAAAGGGATAACGGGTGCTGTTCCTGCTCGTCATTGCCTGCATTTCTATACAGGTCTGTCAAAAAGCCAGCCATGCAAATATTGTTTGCACTGCCTGAGGTCCCTCCCGAAACCTGCTCTTTATTTTATGAGTAATCCCGTCTGAGCCGCGCTGGGCCGCCAGCACAGGACGGGCCAAACCGGGGCGGAGGGACAGAGTGTTGCCAGGACATGGACAGTGTAGTAGTATTTGCTTTATTTCTGTCAATCAAATAACGACAACTTTAGGTAACTAAGAACGAGTCCGTAAGTAATGAAGCTGGTGGAAAACCAGTCAAACGGAATATGCGTAAAGAAACAACAAAAATAAAATAACGGGTTGAGGTTGAACATAAATATTTTAGTACTGTTTTCTATTGGTGTTATATATTCTTGCAAACCAGACTATTTCATTCAGTTGGAGAGCTGCCTGGTGAAACTAATCCCTTCAGTACGAGGACGTAATTTTGTTATTCTTGCTCTCTTCCGACAATTTACTTTATATGAGCCTGTTCCAAGTAAAGGAGTTACATATACCCTTCGTTCACTTTTACTAACGTACTAACAACGGACTCACGTAATCTATACTTTTTTTTTTTTCTAGGAGCAAGAATATAACACAAACAGCTTACCTCATGGACTGGGCTAATGAAGGTTGTATCCAACCCACCAGTTACACAAGTCTCTTTTATGTTGAACAAAATCGCATAGAGCCAGAATGGAAGAAAAAATACGATCGTATTGACGGAGTTAAATCTTTGGCCACGGTGTTTCAAAGTAATAAAACCGTCCATGTATTAGATGGCTAGAAAGTATATGAGTATAATTTTTGAAATGAACAAAAATCATCTAACATTAAAAAAAAAAAATTGTATTTTCCAAACAAATGCGTCAAGAGAAGCTGAGGCTCATTTTTTCTTCCTAATAATGAACCTGGTTCGCTATGCTGATTCACTTTAATGTGGTGTTTATTTCTCATTTTTTCACCAGGAGTACTCTACCAAGTTTTGGCACACTTTTCACAGGTCATGCAGTACTGTACATGAATTATGCTTGGTAAATATTATCAACGCTTGAGTACTGTGATGAATTGACACAGCAATGCTTTACGTGACCATTGGATCAGGCACTTCTCAGTTACTTTTTACTGATAGTGACTCTGATAGACTATAAGGGAGTGAAGCGTTTCTGAGCACATGAAATACTGAATTCATCACTGACGACAATTAGCCTGCATGAGTTCAGCTACTTTTCCATTTCGCTACTGTGACGTATCTCTTATGTCTAATACCTGTTCACGTTAGGAGTGTGTCATGTTAGGGAAAGGAATAGTTAAAGCTGAATTACCTCATTCTGTTCAATATAGTCAATCGTAATTTGACTATACACGTCAGAATGTGGAATAAAAAAAAAAAAAAGACCATATTGAGGGGGTTATTTTTATGTTTTCCATTACGATTATTTACTTTTGTTTTCACTTAGGCAGCAGGAGAGCAGTAAACACGAACAGAAGTTCTCTCTCAACATCACACTTAACACTGTACAGTCGGCAGCAAACCTCCTGTCCTGATCTCCTGCTTTTCAGTCAATGGATTTCGAATAAAAAGTGTGTTTAATGAGAATCAGGCTACAGTGACGACTATTCTGACCACAGATCATTGTCATCAGTGTCGTTTGCTGTGGATTCAGAAGATTAATTTTCAAAGTTCATGGAGAAAAAAGCAGGAGAGGCGGCAGGACTTCTTGATTCCGATTATACGTGTGCCACACACCTACCACAAAGATCTTTGGAATAGCATTTGGCACTGGACTAACCTCTAAGAAACATGTACGAGACATCAAGAGGCAGTACACTTGGAGTGACAAAGTACACCAGGCTTACCTTTATGGACCATGTACTGTACAAGATATCAGGAGGCGATACACCCTCAGACTCAGTGCAATCACGGCAACTACAGAACCAGACTTTGGGCAACAAAAAGAAACACTATCCATACTCTACAAACAGTACATTATGTCAGTGATGTCCTATGTCTTCCCGGCAAGGGCTCCCATCCATTTTTATACTCACTACAACACCCTGCAAATCATGCATAACTATACCCTATGTATCACAACTGAATGCACCAAAACCACCCCAACAGCTCTCTAAAACTATGAAACTAAAATCCTACCTGCCAGAAACAACACTGATATGAGAAGCACGCAGTTCTATGCAGCATCCCGTGCCAATACACAGCACCCCTGTCATTACATGCCATAGACATAGCACACCTTGTCACACAGAACAATCACCACATAAACATCATCAAACCCATTACAACTCTTACAGTAACTTTGTAGGTGCTTGTAGTGATGTTTTGTAGATCAGTTATACAGATATTAGACTCGTGGACGAGCGGTTGTTATACGTGAGTAGCTTTGTAAGTAGATAATCATCGTTCCCTTTTGTCATGCAATGACAGGAGAGGTAAAGAGGAGTATGGGACTATTTTTATTTGTCTTGGAAATATTAACAAAGTCTCTCACACACGAGTGAAGTATAGAGTCCCGCGAGCTACCTCCTGTCTCGCTCTCTCTCTCACTTCCACCCTCTCGCCCATGATGGTAGGCTCTTTCTCCCTACTACCTGTCCGTTCTATGGCCAGTCTCCTTCTGAGCTCTGCTTCCTAAATTCCTATTTTAGCAGGGGTCATGTCACGTGGAATATACTGATGAAAAGCTTCTAGAAGCCTGTGTGTGAGTAGGTGTGTATGTGTGTGTATGGTCACGATGCACTGTTCGTGTGCCTATCAAGCATTCCTTGAGTTAGAGTGTGTAAGAATGTTTACCATTGCTCGATTCTCGCTGACACACTACCTATCTCAGCCCCTGACTTGCTGCTTCTATCTATCTATCTATCTACCTATTCATCATGCTATCTATTATGATTTGTAATTATAATATGGAGTCCTGACACAACAATATCCAACAATCTCACCTCAAGACATTGTAGCACCTGAAATGAAGAAACATCTACATACACTTCATGTGCAGGGAAATACAATATCTCGATCACAATACCCTAGTACAAGCCCCCCTCCTGACATTCACCCATTGGAGGTGTCCTTAAAAAAGAGTTGATCTAGTTCCTCTAGATACGCTTAGATCAGGACTTCACCCAGACCTCCTCTGCTACTGGCTTAGATCTAGTTTGGGTGAAATAAATGATGACACGTGCTCAGCTTGTAGAATAGGACCAGACAACGTAACACACATAATGGAGCACCGCACAGCACACGCCACACTAAGACACAGACATAATTATCAGCGGTGTAGGGAACCTACGGGAACACAGGAACGATTGCTTACCTGTGATCGATCGGTTTGCTCGATTAAACAGACCAGGGTTGAACAACAACAACAACTTAGGCCGCACAGACAGATTTATTCAAGCTCCCAAACTGACATGGTCAATGAAGTCTGAATCTAACTTTAATATCGAAAAAAAGCTTGACTAAGGTTGATTGAAAGTGTCTGCATGAAGCAAGAATTAAATAAAGAAACCCTCATACACAGAATTCCCCGTGTAATAAGCCGCATTCCTGCAGATACAGAAGATGTTTTGCACAACTACCTTACCGATTTTTTCATTATATTCCAAAATATGTCTGTTTATCCTATTTATATGTTTGTTATGTTAACGACGTTGTAATAAGTAACAAACAAAATGATATCACTCGTACTGTGTTTATGTAAAGTAAATAACCGAGGAAAATCGTTATGAAATTATCAAAAGTCAAGAGGCACATAGCCCATTATCAACAAAGGAAACTTTCAGGTCAGGATCATTAATGGTCCCTCTGGCTGACTTTGATATAACAAAAGAAGTCACCTTTTTAAACATACGATAACATTAAATACAGCGTTATGCCCAGTACATAGCCTTGTCTAGTGCAACTTTAAGGCATTTTTCAAGAACTCCCAGTCTCGAAGCAGCAGCAAAACTGGCACATAATTATCAACACGCTCAGAGGAGGATACATCCTCAGGAGAACACTTCACAGTGCTTTTAATTCTCTCGTCAGACAGCTAATCAATAATTATGCTCTCTTCTTCCAGACAGACAGCAAGGACATATTAACTCAAGAATAATATGATCTTTTAAAGCAACCAAAGAAACAGTCCACGGAAATCAAAATCATATCTCTCTCTCTCTCTCTCTCTCTCTCTCTCTCTCTCAGTGAGTTAAGTGTGAAATCTCAGATCCTACTACAAGGAACTAGAGAGGTAGAACTATTTAGTCATTTACCTATAGTTCCAATCGTATATGATAAGAACTTTATATCTACAAGTCCATACCCTATGATTGGGTGTGGGTCACTGTGGTGGCTGTTTTAAGTGAGGGGTATCAGAAACAGAAATTGAAGATGCTGTTCGCCGATGATAATAATAACAGCAGGATCGAAGGAAGGGCTGAAAGAATGGGCGCTGCGGTGACAGGAAAGATTATACAGAGGAAACCTCAAGGGAATTGCACAAAAGACATAATGTACTACTTGGTAGCAAGCAAGGAGGAGATGGAATAGAGGGATTAGTGGCGAGGGAATGAAACAAATGATCAGGTGTAAGTACCTGGGAACCATGATAACAAAAGAAGGTAGTTGGTGAGAGAGTATAGGCAGATTGATCAAAGTTGAGGGCGCTATCTGGAGTGGTGTGTGATAACAGAATGATATAAAGGTTGAAAATAAAAATCTATGAATCGGTAAAAAGGTCAGTGCTGATATATAAGTGGACACCTGGGTAATGAGGAAGAAAGAAAAGGAGAAGCCTGGAAGGACTGAAATGAAATATTTAGGTGGATGTTGGACACTTCGCTCAAAGACAGAATTGGAAATGAGGCAATGCAGAGGAGAGCAGGTGTGGTGTGTATCAGGCAGAAGATAAGAACAGCAAGATTGAGAACACAGGGTCATTTGGTGCAAAAAGTTGAGCAAGAACCAATCAAGAGACCATGGAGACAGCCAGTGTAAGAAAGAAGGTCAAGAGGAAGGCAGTAGATTAGGTGCATAGATGGGGTTCACAGAGATCTGAGGGACTCTGGGATCCTGGAGAGCGATATCATGGATGGACAGCTGCAGAAAAGCCACACTGTTGGTGCCAATCACTAACAGTAGGGAACGCTATTGACAAAGATGATGATGATGATGAAGATCAAGAAGATGATGATCATGATGATCCCATGGGATCGGAATGACTGTGATGGTGATAACGATGATAAGGATATAACAGAATTCACTTCACTATTCAAAATTATACTAACACACTGATTAATAAATATCATCCTGAAGTCGTGGTAAAATATGTAGTTCAGTGTATACTATGCATTCATTTCATGGTGATAGGAAGCATGTTATACTCCACATATTTTCTGGCAGTACCGGCGGCAAGATAATCACAAATGAAATCTGTGTAGCATGTTATGTGGTGCGTGGGGTAAAGAGAAAACGAACGGGAGAGCAAGGAACAGCATGGTGGAATGAAGAGGTGAGACAGGCTGTGGCACAAAAGAAGAGAGCATATAGTGAGTGGATGGGAAACAGGAGCGTGCAGGAAGTTGTAAGAAGAGAGAGTTATATGTAGAGAGGAAAAAAGAAGTGAAAAGGTTAGTATGAGAGAGTAAGAAGAGAGCGGATGAGGAATTTGGAAGGAATTTGAGTGTAAAGTGGAGGAAATATAAGGAAATGTTCTAGAAAGAGGTAAAGAAAGTTAGACAGGGTGATAAACAAGTTAGTCCAGGAGTGAAAGATAAAAATGGTATATTGCTAGTGGAGAAGCATGAAAAAGTGAGCAGATAGAGAGAACACTTTAAGGAATTGTTGAACATAGAAACTGAAAGTAATGCCAGTACAAGCGGCTGGGGAATGGCTGGGAGAAGGAGGGATGTGAGAAGAGAGGAAGAAATCAGTTGGATGGAAGTTGTGGATGCAATGAAGAAAGTCAAAATGGGGAAAGCCCCAGGAATTGATGTAGTGTGTGGTGAATTGCTGAAGCATGGGGGAGAGATAGTAGCAGAATGGATAAGGAAGATATGCAGATTGGCCTGGTAGGAAGGTAGAGTCCCGGAGGATTGGAAGTCAGGTAAAATTATTCCCCTGAACAAAGGAAAAGGGGAAAAAGAAGTGTGTGGTAATCTAGGGACATTTGTCTTCTTAGTACAATAGGAAAAGTATTTGGTAGGATACATGCTGACCTAGTTAGGGAAATAACAGAGGACTTGGAGAAGAACAAGAAGGCATTAGGGATGGAAGAGGTGGTGTAGATCAGATACTCATTCTTGGGTCTTTGGTGGAAAAGTTTCTAGAGAAGGGAAAGAAGTTGTATGATGTCTTCATGGATTTGGAGAAAGAATATGACAAGGTGGATTGACAAGGAATATGGAAAGTATTAGGGATATATGGAGTAAATGGGAAGTTGTTGGATGCCGTGAAGAATATGTACGAGGGTGCTAAGGCTGCAGTGCATGTGGATAGTAAACTGAGTGATTTTTTTTTGTCTGAATGTCGAACTGAGATAAGGATGTGTCATGTCCCCGTGGTTGTTCAATCTGTACATGGGTGGAATTATAAAAGAGGTTAAAGGTAGAGCAGTGGATGCTGGAGCGACTCTAATAAGAAAGGGCAGTGCTTGGAAACTCCCTGTACTGTTGTTTGCAGATGGTACTCTATTGTTAAGTGAAGTCGAGGGAGAACTGGAAGGCTTGGTAAATAGGTTTGGGAGTGTGTGTAAGAAATGGAATCTGAAGGTGAATGTAGGGAATAGTAAAGTTGTGGTGACTGAGAGAAATGAAGTCACTGATCGTACAGTGAGGCTGGATAAGGAGGAACTGGAAAATGTGAGTGCGGTTAAATACTCGGGTAGTGTGATGAGTAAGGATGGAAGAATAGACGGTGAAGTGCATGAAAGGGTACAACAGGGAAGAAAGGTTGCTGGTTCCTTGAAAGCAGTACTAAGGAACAGGGAAGTGAGCATGGAAGAAAAGAAGTCATTGCATGACTACTGTGATACCAACTCTAATGTATGGAAGTGAAGCTTGGACCTTGTTGGATGGACACAAGTCATGAGTAAGAGCAGTGGAAATGAGTATTTTGAGAGGAGCATGTGGAGTTACATGGAGAGACAGACTGACAAATGAGGAAGTGAAGGAGCGTTGTGGTGTGGATGTGGATGTTATAGAAAGCATTAGGAGAAATACACTGAGGTGGTTTGGCCATCTGTAGAGGATGGAGAGCAAGAGACTAATGAGGAGAGTGTATGTGAGTGAGGTGGAGGCGGGGAGAGGGAAAGAGGGGCCGAGGATAAGATGGAGGGATGGAATGGAGAGGTATATGAGAGAGGGGTGTTGAGCTGGAAGCTGGGTAGTGATGTGGCATTGAACAGGGTGACATGGAGGCGATTTCAATGTAGCCATCCATTATGGGAATGAGGGGTCTGGTAATAGATAAATAGATAGATAGATCGATAGTATTATTATGAAAGTGAAGCTTGGACCATGTTCGAAGGACACAAATCAAGGGCGAGAGAAGTGGAAATCAGTTATTTGAGAGGAGCATGTGGAGTTACATGGAGAGACAGACTGATTATTGGGGAAGTGAAAAGCACTGTGGTGTGGATGTGGATGTGATAGGAAGCTTTAGGAGAAGAGGATGGAGAACGAGAGACTAACGAGGAGAGTGTATGGGAGCGAAGTGGAATGGGGGAGAGGGAGGGGGAGGCCAAGGATGAGATGGAGGGGTGGAGTGGAGAGACTTACATGAGAGAGGGGATGTGTGAGCTGGGAGCAGGGCAGTGAAATGGCGTTGGACAGGGCGACATGGAGGCAAATTGTTTGTGGCCACCCCTTACGGGATTGAGGCACCTGGCAATAGATGGGTAGATAGACAATATCTATTTCATTGTTATTGTTTGCACAACACAAAATAATTAAATTGAGGTAATGTGTTACAGCTGATTATAGAATGTATACACCAGGGGCCATGGGGTGGTAATGATGTAGTTTGTTTTCCAGTCATAATGACATCCGTAATAAACCCGGAAACATAATTACGGGGGAAGAAAATGTGCACTGAGGCATAATACCCGGCATTAACATACGAAGTGGCTCCTCTGTACTTCCATGCATTTGGCCTGAATTTTTTGGGGTGCCATGAAATTTAAATGAAATGGCAGGAAGGAGGGGAGTAAGGAGCACATCACATGCCGTTTCCTTAACACCAGCACTGCCCGAGGTCTTATGTACGCTAAGTAATATGGAAGCCTGGAGAGTCAAGGGTATAGGAGTGACGAAAGCAAAACTTATGTAGTCCAGATCATTAGGCCGTAGAGGATCGCTTAAAGATCCTGGCAGCATTTTCATGACAGGAAAACCTCCAGCCATTTTGTGGATCCGAATCACAGTGCGATAGCTCTCTCTGTCCTACAACTACTCACTGCCACCAACCATGCCACCTCAGCGGCAGCAACAGTAAAGTATAGAAAACGTCTCAGCATTGTGATGTTTAATGGAGATGGTTTCTAATCTGTTCACTGGTACAAGTCTTCCCAGAGCTTATTAAAGTCGGCTGTCGGTAGCAAATATTACAGAAAAAGACATAATAGTATTGAAAGAGTTAAATGAAAATATTTCTAGGCTCCTCACTACGAAAAGTGTGCCGTGATATCAATATAATCATATTGAATGGTTTCATCATCAAGCAGGTACATCGACGCTAAAGTGTGTAGTTTTGTTGGTAGTTGGCCGATACAGAATATTGTGCAGCAACCTGATAATTACAGTCCAATTACAAGATATCATACTGAAAGTGTTTGCTGTCCAGCAAGTTTATCCTAGTTGTTGTGCCTTATTTTACCTGTGCAATTAGAGTAGTGGGGGGAACAGCACAGTGTTGAGTCAGGGCCATCTCCATACAGGGCCGAAGCACTCTGCTTGTCGTTTCGCTGGTGGTGCTAGGCGGTCGGCTTCTGATTGTGACGTCATCGGACTTACGCTCCGGCCCTGTGTAATGATGGCCCTGCTGTGTACAGCAGCTTGGCAATCCAGTCAGCACGGACCGGAGACCTCTTACCAACACAAGACTTAGTGCGGACCGGAGACTGCTTACTAGTACAAAAACTTAGTTCTTGGCATACAACCGCAAGGCTACTGCCTGGTTTTGTAACTACTGTGAAAGTTATTTTTGGTATAAACAAGTGTTTTGAAACTTTCCCTCTTTTTGTTTTAGTGTATTTTCATTCTTTCTTAGATCTTTAGTGGAAAAGTGTCTAGAGAAGGGAAAGAAGTTGTATGCAGCCTTCATGGCCTTGGAGAAAGTGTATGACAGGGTGGATAGACAAGAATTGTGGAAAGTATTAAGAATATATGGAGTAGTTGGGAACTTGTTGAATGCTGTGAAGAGTATGTATGACGGAGTTAAGGCTCCAGTGCGTGTGGATAGTGAACTGAGTGAGTTATTCTATTTGAAGGTTGGGTTGAAACAGGGATGTGTCATGTCTCCATGGTTGTTTAGCCTGTATATGGATGGGGTTATAAAAGAGATACAAGGTAGGGTAGTGGATGTTGGAGTGGCCCTAATGAGAGAGGGGAGTGTTTGGAAACTTCCTGTTCTGGTATTTGCAGATGATACTCTATTGTTAAGTGAAGACGAAGGGGAGCTTCAAGGCTTAGTGGATGAGTTTGCGAGAGTGTGTAAGAAACGGAATTTAAAGGTGAATGTACTGTAGGGACGAGTAAAGTTATGGTCTTCGAGAGAGGTGAAGCCAGTGAATGTACAGTAAGATTGGATGATGAGGAAATGGAAAATATGAGTACGTTTAAGTACTTGGATAGTGTGATGAGTAAGGATGGAAGTTTGGAGGGTGAAGTGCTTGAAAGGGTACAACAAGAAGAAAGGTCGCTGGTTCCTTGAAGGCAGTGATAAGAAACCGAGAAGTGAGCATGGAAGTGAAAAAGTTATTACATGACAGTATTGTGATACCAACTCTGACGTATGGAAGTGAAGCTTGGACGTTGTTGGAGGGACAGAAGTCAAGAGTGAGAGCAATGGAAATGAGTTATTTGAGAGGAGCCTGTGGAGTCACATGGAGAGACAGGCTGACAAATGAGGAGGTGATGGAGAGTTGTGGTATGGATGTGGATGTGATAGGAAGCATTAGGAGAAACACACTGAGGTGGTTTGGCCATGTGGAGAGGATGAAGAGTGAGAGACTAATGAGGAGAGTGTATGTGAGTAAGGTGGAGAGGCAGAGAGGGAGGGGAAGGCCAAGGATGAGATGGAGGGATGGAGTGGAGAGGTATATGAGAGCGAGAGGGGAGTGAATTGGGAGCAGGGCAGTGAAATGGCAGGGTACAGGGTGACGTGGAGGCGATTTATTTGTGGCCACCTAGTATATGGGATTAAGGCGTCTGGCAATAGATAGATAGACAGTACTTTCTGAAAAGGATTCTCACATTATACAACTGCTCCGTGATACAAAAATCGTTCAGATCTTACTCAGTTCTGATATGCATTGTGGTGTTGATAAAGTATTCAATATTCCTTCGCAGGCATTATTATTATTATTTTTTTAAATTCTAACAACGTAAATTTAATCAACGTTGGGTTATCCACACCAGTCGGTTAAGACTGGCAGAAGAAGTTACTAATATAACTGTAAACAAAGGCAATGCTATGCCACCAAGATGGTTCACTGTGCATGTAGATGGAGTACTGAGAGAGGTGAAAGTAAGAACATTTTGAGACGCCAGTGGTTCTGAAGAAAGGAGGTAATGAGTGGTAGGAGTGGCTGTGTTACTGTGAATGATGCATTGTCATGATGTGATAAAGAATGGCGTTATAGTGTCTCGTGGAGGAATGTCGTAATTGGTATGAAAGGCAACCTGGAATAATAAAAGGGCTTGAGGAGAAAGGGATGGTCTTTATAAAGTGCACGTGAATGTACAATGTACCCTCGCGAGTCACTGTTTCTGTTCACCTAGTTTGTGTCGGCTGAACTCCTTCAAGCCGATGACATATTCTATATTTTATTCTCACTACCTCCAGGCGATTTATTTACCTTTTCGTAGACTTTCGGACCTGGAGAATCAAGAACAACCTGTATTAATCCCTTCATTACCAGGAGACTCTTTTTAGCTGAGTGAAAGCGTCTGGTTGTAGCAGGAACAAAATGTAAAATCGTCCAAGAAGGGATGAAATTGATTTGATATAAAATGCATCATCGCAATGAAACGGTTAATGCCTCAGGTAAACTTCGGATGCTATGCAAGCCTCCGTCCCAGTTTATAATACACAGCGCCTATACTGTGTGTCCTGGAATATGCCAGTAAACACGGAACAACATGAAAAATGCAATGTAGACATTCGAGAAGTCTTTACAGATAAAGTTTTATCAATGTCAGTAGTTTCCCAAGGTGACATTGGTTACACCCTGCCTGTCACTCACATGCTTGAGCCCCACCTCCCCTCTCTGTTTTCCCTGTTGGCTACCCCCTCGCTTCCACCAAACCCGTCTCCACTCACCCTGTAGCTATCCCATTTTTGTCCCTCTTTTCCTCAGCCTCTCCTTTGTTTCTGCGCCACTCTCTCTATCTCCCCAGCCTTTCCCTGTTATACCTTCCTCTCAAATGTCACTTTTATTCCCCTTTCCTCCTCCTCCATCTTTCCTTTTTTTTTTTTTTTTTGGCGTGCTCCCCTCCCTTAGTATTTTTCGCTTTGCTTTCACCTTCCCTTCCTCTTTCTCTTTTTCTCCACACCAAGCACCTCTCCATCTTAGCTACCTGTCCCTCCCCTCCTCTAGTCTCCCCCATTTTTCTTTCATCAGTTCCCTTTTCTCTCCCCTGCCTTTCACCGCCTCTGTACCACTCGCCTATTCAATAACCCTTCCTATCTTTACACAGTTTTTCATGCTTTTTTGTTTCCTTAGCTTCAGTTTTGTATTAATTGCTTGGCGTCTGACTGTCTCAACGCTGTTCTATTCTGCTTGTTAATTCTTTCAGTATGAGTAGCCTACTTTTTCTTTATCCTTTCTACAGTACCACAGAACAATTATATTCAGTTTAGACAACAATACATATTCGAAGGAACTGTGGTGAAAAATCTTGTACATCACAGTTATCACAGAAGAGATTAATTTCTGTGCAACCAGAAATGAGATAAGTTATATTTGAATTGATACTGGACTGGAATAGCTTTGGAGTTGCATAAATAGGACATTAATTAGAAGTGAAGAGTAAAAGAAATTATACAGCTAAACTGAGCTGAAAATAAGGCAATATACTGATGTTTTATTACAGCATAATGTATGTGTGGTAGGCACTATTGGAAAGCCTTTTTTGTTCAGCTCATACAAACCAAACATACCAATAAATAATATACTGTTGTATGCAAAACACTGTCTTACTGTCTCAAGGCAGGGACTTGCAATCTTCGTAGGTTAGCTATGTGTATGCCTGGCAAGAGTTTTATGACAGCCTAAAAGTTGCCCTGGTAATTGTGGTTAATGTCTCAATCCTCCGTAGTTAAGATGTGAAAGGAGGGTCTGTTCAGTTCACGTATGAGGAAAAGAATCCACACTGCAGTAGCATACTTACAGTAGTGGTGAGGTAATGGGTTTCCTTCTATTGAAATCTTAGTCAGTGCTCTTGCAGCAGGGTTATAAAGTTGATCTGGACTTGAAAGGCCCTAGGGAACCCACGGAAACGTGATTTAGGATCCTAACTCTGCAATAATGTTGATTCGAGAACATACTGACTCTAGAAATTAATTTCTTACGAGTGTAAGAAAAGATCCAAAAACAGGCAAGAGTAAGGTTCAAAAGCAGAATTATCAAAAAGTGTCCAATGAAGTGTATTTGTATAGAGTCACGGCCAGTGCAAGTCCGTGATTCCGAACTCTGTCTCCTTTGGTTTTTATTGGTTAGCAAGATTATTTTAGACTTCAACGCATTATTAAGACAGTGTAAATGAACAACTGAACAGGAATGTACAGTATGGCACTAGGGTGCTTCCTCCACACCATTATATTATACGTTAGTTAAATTTTTTTTTTTTTTTTTTTTTTTTTTTTAGCTAGGGGGTTTACATAAAGCTCTCATCAATCTTGTCACTACTAGGGATTCATTTAACCTCAATAAAATCGGCTGACAGCAGCAAGAACAAACTTATAATGTCACTCATGGTTTATTAACCAATTCCAGCCACCTTCCGACTATTTCACCGTGCTGAAAGTTAGTGCAGGTGCCTGGGAGTGTCAATACTGGTGCCAGTAATGCTTTCATATTCGGTATTATTCTAGAATCTTACTTAAGGTAACAACTAACACTTTAATTCGACCGAGAGTGTCATAGAAAGCTAAGACTTTACGAGATGTAGCGAAAGTGTAATAATTCTTACAGGCAGGATATGTATGTATAGATTATGACGCTGAAAACACTGTAAGAACATCAACCTTATAAACATACTGGCTCAGGTACCCGGCGCTGCCGGGCAAAAACACTAACACTTCTGGTCAGCTCATTTCTCCCATTCTTTTTGACCCGAACATTTCACTCTGTTCTTTATTACTCTTACTAATCTCGTCACTTCTTTCATCCTCTTTACGTATAACTCTTCTGTCTCTCAGCTTCCTCCACCCCCCCTGTTTCTCATCCACTCACTATATGCTTTCTTGTTTTGGCCACAGCCTGTCTCACCTCTTCATTCCACCATGCTGTTCCCTGCACTCCCTTTCATCTTCTCTTTACCCGACTCTCCACCTCACATGCTGCACAGATTTCGTCTGCGAATATCTTGCACACACCTTCCACGCCCTCCAGGCGCACTACTGATCTTTTCATACCAAACAGTCGCTTATATCGATTTTATCGAGAATTTCTTCGATGAATTTCAAACAAAAAAAGTGCCTCAGCTCCGTTAGTCACCTTGAACTTTGCGGGGTCAACGATGGTAATGTTTTCCTTCCGGTCAACTCACTTCTCTCACTCTTTTTGACCCGAACATATCACCCCGTTCTTTATTCGTCCCTCCTCCCATACTCTACCAAAACAATAGCCAAGGTGCCCCCTCAAAATAGCCAAGATCTTGGCCAAAAATAGCCAGATTTGGGCCATTTTAACCATATATTTAACCACCAGAGTGGTGACTCTTACTATTTTGCCCCCTCCCTCGAACCATCGGTCTTTTTGGTCTTAAAACCTTCCTTAGGTCATGAGGATTCCAAATATGTACTGTAGTTTAATGCCAGGTAAAATGAATATTGAGGGAGTAGTTCGTGGACAAACAGACAGACAGAATGTGCCATTTATATAGTACATGAAAAAAAAATTTTTTTTTGGGAAATTCACTTGACAGGAATACTAACTTTGATATTTGTTTCATTTTAAATTGAGTCCGAGATACAGGCATGGCATACAAAAAAAACAAAGTGGTTGGTCCTGGCTGTCTGCGCTGTAACAACAACGATATATATTCTGTTGTGCTCCAGGCTGTTAGCACGGGTGGAGCTTGACTTTCATTTCAGTCAATAAATCTGACAGCGTAGGTGGTTAAGCGCCTTACCAACACACAGGAATATTGTCACAATAATCGCCAGGAGCACAAACATCGTACAGTCTCTATCGACTATATACTCAGGCGTCTTATTTCCGGAGAGAGCCCTGTCTTCCACCATCAGGCTGCCCTCCCTCCAACTCACACCATCCATCTTTATGTACCTGTCCACCCTGTCCCCACACCTCATCCTCGATCTCCCTTTCCCACTTCAGTTCCCTCACATACACCCTCATCAATCTTTTATGTCCTCCAACCTCCCCCATATAGCCAAATCACTTCAGGGTACAGCATTTCTAACAAATTTCATTGCATCTGCATCAACACAAAACGCTCTAGAACTTTCACATCAGATTGCACTCAAACTTCCTCATACTCTATGCCTGTCTCTCCATGTAATTATACACACTTCTCAGATAACTTCTTTCTACTCCACTAACTCTCGATTTGTGTCCTTCTAGCACAGCCCAGCATTCAATTCCATATGTGAGAGTGGGGGTCACAGTACAGTAGTGCAATGGCTTTTTTATTACCGTTCTCACCTCTGTATTTCTTGTCAGTGACCTCGTATATTTGCTGTCTTCCTTCCAAGGTGTACCACTTTTTTTTTTTTTTTTTTTTATGTGCTCGACTCTGGGCATAGGCTTCACAGCCTGCTCCCATGGCCCAGTAGTCCTCCTACATACCATACACCTCTACATGTCACCACTTCGGGCTAACACCCACCGTCCATATTGAATACATGCTAGGGCTGTCTCATACAGAACTGGTGTATTGGTATTAGCAGGGGTATTTTTATGACATGTCGGCGGGTCTTCTGCCAGATCAGTTAAGACTGATTTAATGAAATTCAAATCTTTAAACTGTTCCCTGCCCCAGCGGGGATTTGAACATGGATCCGTTAGGACCGCAGGCCACCTCTCTACCGAGTGAGCCACTGCCTCCCAGCACTTGTCATCGGCACCGCCAGATATTAACTTCTTCGGCCACGGCCACACTTCAGCCAGACGGCCAGTGGCAAAGTCATGATTGGTTGCTGACACTTGTTGTTTTCAATATTAAATATTGAGAGAAATATATAGCTTTTAATTAAAATTACTCGTTTAGTCTTTTCGTGTGGGACTCTCCTATTGTCTTCATGAGTGATTATTTAATCCAATAAGAATACTAATATTAATAATACCAGTTGCGTCTGGTTAACAGTGTGGTGATATTTATGTTTTCTACTACCCGCGAGACAACTTTATGCAGCTAAGGAAAAACACTTAATCTAGGTCTCTTTTTATTTCCCGATGTCATGTCCAGTACGACAGTCTCAATAACAAGACCTCTAAGTAATGCTGTCCGAACACAGCAATGACCCTACACACACACACACACACACACACATATATATATATATATATATATATATACATTTCATCCAGCCCTGATGATGTAAAGTAGAGAAGTTTGGCCATGATGAGAATATGAGAAGAGAGGCAACAAGTTGCATTAGCAGTGCAAGTGAAGTGATCTAATGAAATACAGTGAATGATGAGCCCATACGAGACGAATTAGGAGCAGTGGTAGTGGATGTGACTAGAAACAAAACCTATTTTGAGAAATTCTGTCCTTATTAACCAAATGAAGGATGAGAGACTGACTATACTCTGTACAATTTAACTTGCCCTAAAATTGTCATCTTTCAATTCTAACACCTGAATACGATGCTTGTCTCAAAAAGTGTCATGGAAATGATAGGAAACAGCAGTATTGTCTTTCACTGCAACTGTTGTAAGGGAATTCAGCTATAAAATAATAATACACTCCGCAAATTAAGGTGGATGAGCGATAAGGTGTGTGGAGGACTCTGGTGTGTGGAGTAGGGTCATTGCTGTGTTCGGACACCATTACTTGGAGGTCTTGTTATTGAGACTGTCGTACTGGACATGACATCGGGAAATAAAAAGAGACTTAGATTAAGTGTTTTTCCTTAGCTGCATAAAGTTGTCTCGCGGGTAGTAGAAAACATAAATATCACCACACTGTTAACCAGACGCAACTGGTATTATTAATATTAGTATTCTTATTGGATTAAATAATCACTCATGAAGACAATAGGAGAGTCCCACACGAAAAGACTAAACGAGTAATTTTAATTAAAAGCTATATATTTCTCTCAATATTTAATATTGAAAACAAAAAGTGTCAGTAACCAAACATGACTGCCGCTGGCCGTCTGGCTGACCTGTGGCCGTGGCCTAAAAAGTTAATATCTGGCGGTGCCGATGACAAGTGCTGACGGTAAATATTGACCGTCGTCTCGATTTGCTTCATCACGAGCGCCAGCCCACCGGTTTTGTCAGAAAAATAAACAATACAAAAGACGTGTATGTTTATCTACTCACCCATCAAACTAAAGTACTAATGGCAACACTAATGTTGGTGTGTGTATATATATATATATATATATATATATATATATATATATATATATATATATATATATATATATATATATATATATATGCTTTCCTTCACCTAAGTGAGGCAGTAATCAGTAGATTGAATACTGTGTTTTATTCTTCCCGACATGGGGTGGGCAGAGGTGGAGTAAGAACCGGTTCCCAAAACCTCTTCCATAAGCGTATTATATGTGAAGCATTACACAACAAAAAGTGCTTTGTTCACTAAGGTGTGACATCCACACACGACAGCTTATTTGGAAGGGAATAGGAGACACTGTTTACATGTATCAGTTCTGATTTATGGAACATATTGGTACTAGTTCAGTACACTGTAGTGCCCGGAAGTGATAATGAGTTGTATCTAGTTCATTTTATATGACCAAAAGTTCGGTTAAGTGAGAGAGAGTGGCCGGGGTATGGCTGTTTCCATGCGGACGTTACCAGAACATAGATTAAGTTACCTAGTTGCTAAGTCACTTTTTTTTTCCTACTGTAATTTAGTAGTATTAAGTCTCTTTATATCATAAAAACTCGAGTGAGATGGGAACATGTGCCTTTGGTCACGTGATCCAGCATAGTGTACGCGTGAGCAAAGTGATGTAAAGAACGATGATTTTTACTGTTTTTTCGATGTAAGAGAATAAAGAGAGAGGTGTTGTAGAGTAATTATTGTAACTAGAGAATGTCATTTTTTTCGGGTAATCGATTGTAAGGGGAAAGACATCACACTGAGTCTATCATGAGTCTGTAATAATAATAATGTTAAATTCCATACGCCGTCATCCCCCCCCCCCTCCCCTTTGCATCACGCAGCTTGGCGTGTCTCACTCGCTCACCGGCCATGATAGGTGGCAGCTGGTCGGTGCTGTCGTCATCCTCCCTCCCCCCTCCAAGAAATTCTGAAGTGTAACGGTGACGCCATTAGCCTTTGGAGAAGCGAGTCCTGTGTTCCCTCTCACCTTCCCTACATTCCTGGGAGCTGAATAGTGAGCGGGTCCAAGTGTGGAGGTCTAAGTACCAGTGAGTGAGTCAAAATCCAAGTGTGGAGGTCTAAGTACCAGTGAGTGAGTCCACGTCCAGGCGTGGAGGTCGAAGTCCCAGTGAATCAAGGTCCCAGTGTGGAAGTTAAGGTCGGGAGTGGCAGAGGACTGGACCAGTGAAATTTGTGCTCAGAGGGACGATTATGAAGAAACACATTGGACCGGGGCAGAGGAGCTAAGTTTTGTGGATTTGAAATTAGGACCAAATATTTTCTTTTGAACAACGTGCCAACTGATTCAGGTTTAATCTGTAAAGCAAGTAGCTGGGGAAGATTTCTACCTTTTGGGTCTTGTTAATACACATTTCCTCGCACTCAAACTTTATTGTTTGTATAACCCTTGAGAACTGGTGGTATAGAGCTTACCTAGTAGTTTATTAATGTGCAACTTAGAAGCATTCTGGGAAACTGCGAAGGTTGGGCTTGAGTTGGCCTAGGTGGAGACTGGCCCTGTCATTTTGGCATGGTACCACTCTTAACTTGGCCACTTGAAATGTAATAAACGCAACCGAAGAGGCCGCTAATGGGAGAGAGTTTCCATCAATCTGAGTTCCCGACCGTTCCAGCACACAGTGGTCATCAATAGTGACTTGTTTTCTGCCCCTTTTGACTATGTAAAAGTCTGGATCGCAGAGGTGACAGTACAACACTGCAGTGTTCGTAAAACAGAGTTGACCTTCTGCCACTTTCATCCCAGAAATTCCGGTTTTGAGAAATGACCATCTGTTTGTATTTACCACAGGAATATCGTGTGCATAGGTAACACAATAAATTGTAGCGTGATTATTGAGCGGTGGCAACCACAAACGTTTTTTTTTTTTTTTTTTCAGGGAAGGTAGAGGGGGTCTACGGGTATAGTGGTACCAATGACCTTTAATATCAGTATACTCGATCCTCGCTGTATGGTGTTACCTGTTTAGTGTAGTGTAACCTAAGGCTTTTTTTTTTTTTTTTGGATAATATTGACACCGTAACCACAAACTGTTATGCTTTGAGGATGTGGGTGAATAGGGATAAGGTGCGGACTTGGAACCTTGAAAACGAATCATCCTGTTCATATAGACCTACTTCACAATAAAGCACAGTAAAAGTGACTTAAAAACTGGTATGAAACAATGAGCTATTACTAAAAGGGCGCTTAACCTTAAGCAGTTTTTGCCGCATCAGCAGGGTCGGTTAAATATAGCATGTGTCCCTAACTTTGTTACTGACTGGCTCTCTGCACCTTTTTGAATAATGAAATTTGGCAAATTGTAACTGTAGATTTCATCGGTCTTACACTTTCACTTACGCTGAATCTGCTGCTCTCACAGCGGTTCAGGCTTTATGGGGAGTGTGTCGAGGGGTGAGAGTATTGGTCATCTTGGGTAAGTCTGGATGTGTATGAGGTTCGTGTGGTGTGCATCTCTATGTGTGGGTGTGTTTGAGGTTCGTGTTGTATGAATCTGGGGTGTGTCGGGGTGTGTCTAATGTTCATGTGGTGTGCATCTGGGGTGTCTATGGATGTGTATTAGTTTCGTGTGGTGTACATCTGAATCGTGTTTGAGGCTCGTGTGGTGTGCATCTGGGGTGTGTCTGGGGTTTGTCTGTGGGGTATGTTAAAAAATACAGGACACCTTTTGGGATGTGTTGGGATTGTGAAATCAAAGGAGTACGAAGTACAGCAAACAGCAACAGACGTAATGGTAATTTCGAGGTTGTTTGTTACAGACAAGACTAAGACTATAATATCTCATTCTTTGTAGTGAAGATCAGTATAACAAAGCAAGAAGGCTCCTCCCCCCCCCCACCTCTTCGCCCATCAAATCCTTCAGCAGAAGCCGGCAGGGAAGAGCGAGGAGGACCATCGTGCAGCACTAAAAATTTCCATGGGCAATTTATAAGAAAGATTGAAAAGAAAAAAATATTCTACAGTAACTTAATGTGTAAAGGAAAAGTAATATTATATGGCAACAAAATGGCGATGCTGCTGCACTTTCCATGATCTGGAAGAGGCAAGTCGGTTAGTTAAATTTTTGTATTAATCAGCCATCAATTTGTTTAATTGGGGATTCGAAGCAGACACTTATCCCAGCCACTTTTAAATGTTTTATTGTATTACAGTCTACCTCATTCCCTGAGACTTTGTTCAATATGATGACAACTCCATTAAAGAAAAGATGTTTTTCTCCATTTGACTATAATGTAATAACCGTTCGACCGGTCTGTTGTGATGTACCTGTCCACCACCATAGGTTAATGTCCAGTAAGTAACGTGCATAATTTAATCAGATCCTCTTGTAGTCTGCGCCTTGATAACTTTTAAAGCTTTACCTCGTCAAAATGCTACGTCATATGGTTCGTTTCTTATACTGGGTATCATTATTTTGTGTTACACTGCTCTCTCTCTCTCTCTCTCTCTCTCTCTCTCTCTTTCATTTATCAGCATCTTTCTTGTAATTAGGCTACCAAAGCTGAACGCAGTACTCCAGATGTGGGCATATTAGGGAATTATACAAGGTAAGAACAATATTCTCATACTTAAATTCAAATGCATTGCCTATGAATCCAACTACATTGCTAGCAGTCTTTATTGGTTTGGTTTAATTAATCTGTTATTATTTTTCATAAATCTTTTTTCTTAGTTTATATTCTCGAGTTCAGTGTTAGTCATAGTTAATCTGAATGTTCATTTTTACTCCCAATATACCACTGAATTAGATGCGGCCACCAAAGGTGTCCTTTCTCTACAGTATTCATATGCTATAGTTCTACAATAGGCCCAAGCATTACACACACACACACACACACACACACACACACACACACATAAAACGGTCGCCTGGTATTACTGTATGACATTCATACAATGATATGGTGTGCTGGTGTGGCTACAGAGGTACAGTACCCTCAAGCAGCTGCTCATCACATGTGTGTCACCCTAAAGCCTTGTAAAAAGACACGCTTTACCTTAATGATAGGCCTGGTGTAATATTTATATGTAAAACTGCACAACAAAGTGCGGCTTAGTTACTATGGTACGGCACTCTGAGACTTTGATGCTTTTCTTTAGACAAATGATTATTCTGTGTGTCCAGCTGGACAACAAGAGATGGCTTGGTTCATGAAATATAGCGTCCACAATCTGTATTACATAAGGATGGCGGAAGGAAAGTGAAAACTGAGGATTCATAGACTTTGCCTTTACCACAAGCCTATTGTTTGTGTGTACTTGTAAAACAAAAAGTGAACCACTTATTGAGAGGCGATGGTCATCAAATGTTATGCATCATGAGGAGTGGATGAGGGGAACTGTAAGGAGACGAGTGGGCAGGGGAAAGGAGAACCTTTAAAAAATCGCCAGGCTTTCTCTTTATCACAGAGGCCTAATGAAGATGCAGATCTAAATGCCGGCCAGTTACTGGCATACGGGATCCGCAGTCTGTGATGCACAGCGGACGTGGTGAGGAATATAAAGAATCATGATATAAGTAAGCTTTGTTTGAACAATAGGCCATTCGTGTGCAAAGTTGCGCAAGCAGGGGTCACCTGGTGACACACACAGGTATATAATATATATATATAAATGTGTGTGTGTGTGTGTGTGTGTGTGTGTGTGTGCGCGTGCGTGCGTGCGTGCGCGTGTGCGCGCGTGGGCGTGTGCATGAGAGTGCGTACGCGCGGAGAGAGAGAGAGAGAGAGAGAGAGAGAGAGAGAGTTTTCTTAGTGATACTACTAAGTTACTTTTGTATCTCCCTCTGGCAGGCCGAGGAAAAACATATATATAGATTATCTACCCCCTCATACCTGCCGAGGATATTCAAGTTGAAGCCGAGCTACAGAAAAGTATGTTGCTCTGAGAAAAAAAAAAAAAAAAAAAGGATTATATTTCTTTTTGAGAAGTAGGGCCTATTCAATCCCTTCAGTGTGATGACCATTCATTTTCGCTACTCACCAGACGATGTTACTTGATTAGGAAAATCTTTGTAGTGAATGTGTAAGAAAATACTTCCATTAACTCCTTGAATATGAGGATGACATTTGTATGTATCATACCTGCAGATTGTCGCTAGATAGTTTGGTTCATGTTGTGCTCGACCTGTTGTGATTGAAATTTTATATGTACTCTATAGCACAGATCACATTTTGTATTTGGACTATTTTGTCAGAAAAAGGATGTTATAATACTGAGCAGGGTCATGGCGACTTATGGCTGGGAATGCTATTATTCCTTGTGAGAAAAAATTACGCCATTGAAATAATGCGCAAAAGCAATTCAGACCGAAATTATCAAAAGCTTTTTCAGTTAATCAAGTGTAAACCCAGAAACACAAGAAAAAAAATATGGATAAAACTATTGCATAAATAAGCGAGATAGAGCAATAAATGACAAATGAGCATCAGACATTCCTATGGAAAATACAGAAATAACAATGAAAAATATAAAAGCCTCCCACATTTCACATCCTGACGGCAACAAAGACGTGGATTAAATGTTTTCTATTTTAATGAAAAACTTTTATTATTATTGCTGTTTGAACCTCTTATTTCCTTTCCAGTGTAGGTACCTTTTGAAGCAACCGGTCCAGCATGAAAGTGGAATACTGTGCTTATCAGTATTGATTGATGAATTTTCTCAAACTTTCAGCTAAGTCAACAATGCATGCAAAACTTCATTTTAGATAGGCAAAAATAAATCCAGAAGAGAAATATCAGAAAGTGATTAGTTTTCATAAAACGGCTGCAAGTTCCACCATCACCAGCAACTATGGCCTCCAGCTCTCTTTCACTGATCCAGGGCACCTCTGGATCACCCCAGCTTTCCGATCACTTCAGGACCTACCTTTGGTCACAGCTGGGTAACTATTCACCCTGGCTGAAAAGCATTGGTATAGGGTTTGCATCATCATGCTAACCAAGTTTTCCACCAGTACCTGGGGTGGGCAGGAATGCACAAAAATGGGAGAAACATGAATGATATGCTCAGTTCTGTTCCTATTGTGTGCTTTCCCCTTCCTGCAAAGAATCATTATAATAATAATAATTTAGTAGAAAAAATACTCAGTGCTGACTGCTTGAGGTTTACCAGCATTAGTTAAAAAATTATATATATATATATACAGTATATATATTTAGACGCATATTACTCGGCAATATCATACGGGTAATCATGATTAATAACCCAGTATATACATTTTGCAATAAAATCATACCTGTTGCCTTTTTTATGCAAGGGATATATCTGTTTTTAAAAAGTATCCACCTTTTTTTCTGAGCACGATATTTTATTCTGATATAGGCAAACAAAAGCAGATGGAAATAAAAGCCAGCCTGTGATCCCTTTTAAGTTTCCGATCCTCACTTGTGTGCGGGGTAGTATTATTTATTTATATATTTTTTGGAGGGGGTAGGGATCTTGATGGCATATTACTCGGCATATTACTCGAAGAGGGTTACCTCAGAAAGGAAAAAAGAGTATCTTCCGTGCACATGCGCTGTATTTATGTGATGACAAAGACCCAACGTACGAAATAGGTTATTTTCTCTCTATGAAAGTAACTAAAAAACAAACAAAATCTAAAATGATTGTTATGAAGTAGGAATGGCAAAAGTGTACAGATAAGACATGAAAAAAAGCACAGCAACAAGAGAACATTCAGGATGGGAGGAGATTTGGAGACCTTTACTACTGTACATTCCACACTTTAGCCACAGACTTGTAGCCGGTGGGGTGTAGTAATCGGTATAGGTCTCCAAATCTCCTCCCATCATGAATGCTCTCTAGTTTCTGTGCGTTTTTCATCTCTTACCTGTGCACTTTTGCCATTTCTACTTCTCAGCAATCATTTCAGATTTTTTTTTTTTTCAAGTTTATGATCTCCTTGTAGAAGTATAATTATGAATAAAGCAAGTGTTAGATTTGAAATGTTACATGCATAGCATACTGAAAAACTAAAACGAGGCTGCCTTCCCATGAAAAGAAGTGTTTAGTATTTTTCTTTAACTGTAGGGGAGCTGTAACTATTCAATGTTGCGCAAAATGGCGTACTTACGGGTGATTGCGATGCGGTTTTCAGGCCATAACTCGCGAACAGTAGCCTGAATGCTTTTCTAAACATGAAAAGAAACATCTACACTTGACAAACAGTGTTTTGGTGTATACTATGCTCGCGTACTCATTTTTGTTATGGAGTACTGACTGATGAAAGAGAAAGAAAGAAAGAAACAAACAAAACCGATATTTTTGCGGTTCGATTTTGCGACTTCTACGAAGGTTAGCAGGACTCAGCGAGTAGTTTTGCACTTGAATAGCGAAGGTCTTTTAGTTTATAAGCTTAGAACTAAGCTCTGCGACCGTTCTCGCGAAAGTGTTCCTATACCCTACAGGACGGGACGGCAATTTGAACATGCGCCATTCGTACTTATGGAGTACTACCGCACTCCGTGATAAGTTCTTTATTCAAACAGGAAAATGCTGATGCTTTATTTTGTTTCCGAGATTTGACGTAACATTCCTAAAGCAGTGTATGTGCACCGTAAGCAGTTTGAAGGTACCAACAGTATATTTAACTTTCCATCATCATCATCATTTCCCGCTCAGCCAGTAGACGTCTCTACGATTTTATTCTTGCACTTTCCAGAAAACTTAGTCGGTTTAGGAGAGACTTTGGGAACTGGAATGGTTTTATTACTTTATTAACTTCTCGTCTTGGGATTTTTATTAAGCGTATTAGTGGCTTCGTAATCGTCGTGAATAGAAAAAAAAAAACGAAAAATGTCCTTTCCGACGAAGTAAGAAAATCGAAAAAATGGTTCTTTGATTTCACTGTGGATTCTAATTATGTTGGAAAGCATACGTTAGGTACAGTACCCCCTCCCAACCCAATTCATCGCTCATAGACAGGATATCATTTTCAAGTGGTATTTAATTCAGCAATTTTGTTTACTAATTTCCTCGTTATCTACATCTAACAGCATATTACTTATAAAGAATATGATCCAAATGAATATAAACAAACACAGTAGTGCCACATACCGTGAAACTTGATGAAACCTTCTTATTGGAGCAAAACTCGGGAGGCGTAGAAATTATGGGGCTGCTGGGTGATGAGGATGCCATAGTTGTTTCCATGCAATAACCAGTCTTTGTTTTTATCTTTATTTTTTACGTCAGGCAAGTAAGACCTGTTAGTATAGCCTTTCTTATCTTTAGGAATGAAAATTCTTTGAAAATTTTCCTTTTAGTGAATAAAATCTTTTGACATTCGCACATGGAAGTAAGCAAGTCATCCACCGAGGTAAAACGGTCACCAGCAATGATGATCATATCATTATCAACGAATACAACGGAAGTGAGGGTAATTTTGGTACCATAATTGACTGATAAATATTAAATTATACATTACTGTGTCGTCTAGTTTTCAGACTAGGAGGAGAAGGCTGCAATCAAACAACTTGCCCTCTGATGACGCTCTGGTATTAAGAGTCTTCCATTTAAGATGCATCGTAATGTTGAAGTGTCGAGAACATACAGAAATTTAACCACTTGACACCCTTACTCCATCTCTCTATCTTACCACTCCTGTGTCTTCTCTTATTCAGTCAAAGGACGTCTTTTCATTTTGTTTAACATCAAACTTTTTTCTTTTGAACACCCTCGGGTAGGTGTAGTGACTACACTGAGTGACGAGTCAAGCGGCTTCCTCTAAACCAGAGCATTGTCAACTATGCATAGTTGTAACTACATAACAATATGGTCCTTGATGGTGTTAGTGGGCTAAGGCACTCCAGACAGACTGAACTTGTAAGTTTTTATATTGCTCACATAATGCCGCTAAGGGGCGGGAGAGGCTGGTCAGTCTTGCCTTAAATGTCGGGACTGAATAGCCTGTCTCCTGACTCCTAAGTTCCTGATGAAGCAAACAGGGTTGGATGATGACTGGGTGGATGGATGGACAACCTCCTCCCCTTCTCCATTGTAGTAAATGGAATGGTGCAAACTGTATCTAACCGTTCCAGTTCAAAAAGTTGCGTTTGAGTTGGATAAAATAGTATGCAGATAGTATCATTAAATAAGGAATACGTCACAGCAGCGAAGGGGTTAACCCCCTCCCATTCGTAATCTCCTTTTCTCCAGTGCTACTACCAAACAGTCTTATTCCTTATGCTGTCAAGGGGCAAACCAATCCTTGTTAAGCCTCCAGTCTTCTCATTCACTGCTTTATTTAATGCATTTTCCAGAATGATATATAGTTTTCACTTTTTCTTCCTTTTGATTCCATCACCATTTGGTGCTTACGGCACTGTTCATTATTGAAAGTTTTATGGAGTAGGGAGAGGGAGAAAGACGACTCTATGAAGTTCGATGCCACCCTCTTCCCCGCTTTTCAGATGAAGCATTTTCTCTTTTTAAGGTTCCTGAAGTGAAGGTATATTTTATTTATTAACATATTTATACTTCTTGGTACAGGCAGCCCCAGCGACATTGGACTTGCCCAGTATAGCTGAACTTCGGCCGAATAGCTTCACTTGTCACCGAAATACACAAGCTTTCTTGTCATTTAAGGAAGTGTTCCGGTGAAGAACGGAGATTAATTTCACGGATTTAAATATACGTGCGACAGTATGGAATCACGATACTGACGTGAATCCAACTGGCATTTTATCGCCCTTTTTTGGTCTATGAAACACACACACACACACACACACACACACACACACACACACACACACACACACACACACACACACACACACAGACGAAATCTGCAATGAGAGAAAATAACAAATGTCGCTCTATCATCATTTTTCGCGTCTTTGTTACTTTGGCGCCGTACTGTTTGAAAATGTAATGAACTATGATGATTCTTGCCACTGCGTACCAGGAATACGTAAAAAATGTCCATACTTCGTATGTGTCCAGAAATAAACTACTGGAGATCCTTTTGCCCATAAAAGATCAGTGATGTTGACTTTGTGTCAGTGTACCTTGTATTATGGTAACCATGACTAATTATGAAGTACTCTTTACAACATACATGTGAAGTAAAACTATCACTTTCCTTACTCTCCGTACTTTTCATAATTATTCGTTTATAACATTAAATAAAATAGATATTCTTTAACTAGGAATCACAAGCTTTGTTGCTTATTCAGTTCAGTGAAGCTCTTGCATGCAAAACGCCGTAAAATGTAGGAAGTTTATGTCTCACTGACGAGGCTGAAGGGTCAGGAAAATGATACCGTGAGTGCCTTTAAACAATTAGATTGTGCGATGAACAACGATGGGAAAATAGGTGGTGAATAAAGGTAAGTAGTATACCATTGAAGGAAGACAGCAAATATTCTGAGGTTATGACAAGGAATACAGAGGTGAGAACGGTTATAAAAAAGCCATTGCACTACTGTACTGTAATCCCCACTCTCACATATGGAACTCAATGCTGGGCTGTGTTAGAAGGACACAAATCGAGAGTTAGTGGAGTAGAAAGAAGTTATCTGAGAAGTGTGTATAATTACATGGAGAGACAGGCATACAGTATGAGGAAGTTTGAGTGCAATCTGATGTGAAAGTTCTAGAGCGTTTTGTGTTGATGCAGATGCAATGAAATTTGTTAGAAATGCTGTACCCTGAAGTGATTTGGCTATATGGGGGAGGTTGGAGGACATAAAAGATTGATGAGGGTGTATGTGAGGGAACTGAAGTGGGAGAGGGAGATCGAGGATGAGGTGTGGGGACAGGGTGGACAGGTACATAAAGATGGATGATGTGAGTTGGAGCGAGGGCAACCTGATGGTGGAAGACAGGGCTCTCTCCGGAAATAAGACGCCTTAGTATATAGTGGATAGAGACTGTACGATGTTTGTGCTCCTGGCGAGTATTGTGACAATATTCCTGTGTGTTGGTAAGGCGCTTAACCACCTACGCTGTCAGATTTATTGACTGAAATGAAAGTCAAGTTCCACCCGTGCTAACAGCCTGGAGCACAACAGAATATATATCGTTGTTGTTACAGCGCAGACAGCCAGGACCAACCACTTTTTGTTTCTTTTGTATACCATGCCTGTATCTCGGACTCAATTTAAAATGAAACAAATATCAAAGTTAGTATTCCTGTCAAGTGAATTTCCCAAAAAAACTTTTTTTTTTTTTTTTCATCTACTATATAAATGGCACTTTCTGTCTGTCTGCTTGTTCACGAACTACTCCCTCAATATTCATTTTACCTGGCATTAAACTACAGTACATATTTGGAATCCTCATGACCTAAGGAAGGTTTTAAGACCAAAAAGACCGATGGTTTGAGGGAGGGGGCAAAATAGTAAGAGTCACCACTCTGGTGGTTAAATATATGGTTAAAATGGCCCAAATCTGGCTATTTTTGGCCAAGATCTTGGCTATTTTGAGGGGGGCACCTTGGCTATTTTTTTGGTAGAGTATGGGAGGAGGGACGAATAAAGAACGGGGTGATATGCTCGGGTCAAAAAGAGTGAGAGAAGTGAGTTGACCGGAAGGAAAACATTACCATCGTTGACCCCGCAAAGTTCAAGGTGACTCACGGAGCTGAGGCACTTTTTTTTTTTTTAAATTCATCGAAGAAATTCTCGATAAAATCGATATAAGCGACTGTTTGGTATGAAAAGATCAGTAGTGCGCCTGGAGGGCGTGGAAGGTGTGTGCAAGATATTCGCAGACGAAATCTGTGCAGCATGTGAGGTGGAGAGTCGGGTAAAGAGAAGATGAAAGGGAGTGCAGGGAACAGCATGGTGGAATGAAGAGGTGAGACAGGCTGTGGCCAAAACAAGAAAGCATATAGTGAGTGGATGAGAAACAGGGGCGTGGAGGAAGCTGAGAGACAGAAGAGTTATACGTAAAGAGGATGAGAGAAGTGACGAGATTAGTAAGAGTAATAAAGAACAGAGTGAAATGTTCGGGTCAAAAAGAGTGGGAGAAGTGAGCTGACCAGAAGTGTTAGTGTTTTTGCCCGGCAGCGCCGGGTACCTGAGCCAGTATGTTTATAAGGTTGATGTTCTTACAGTGTTTTCAGCGTCATAATCTATGCATACATATCCTGTCTGTAAGATTTATTACACTTTCGCTACATCTCGTAAAGTCTTAGGTTTCTATGACACTCTCGGTCGAATTAAAGTGTTAGTTGTTACCTTAAGTAAGATTCTAGAATAATACCGAATATGAAAGCATTAATGGCACCAGTATTGACACTCCCAGGCACCTGCGCTAACTTTCAGCACGGTGAAATAGTCGGAAGGTGGCTGGAATTGGTTAATAAACCATGAGTGACATTATAAGTTTGTTCTTGCTGCTGTCAGCCGATTTTATTGAGGTTAAATGAATCCCTAGTAATGACAAGATTGATGAGAGCTTTATGTAAACCCCCTAGTTAAGAAAAAAAAAAAAAAAAAAAGCATTTAACTAACGTATAATATAATGGTGTGGAGGAAGCACCCTAGTGGCATACTGTACATTCCTGTTCAGTTGTTCATTTACACTGTCTTAATAATGCGTTGAAGTCTAAAATAATCTTGCTAACCAATAAAAACCAAAGGAGACAGAATTCTGTCGATTCATTAGTTCGGAATCACGGACTTGCACTGGCCGTGACTCTATACAAATACACTTCATTGTACACTTTTTGATAATTCTGCTTTTGAGCCTTACCCTTGCATGTTTTTGGATCTTTTCTTACACTCGTAAGAAATTAATTTCCAGAGTCAGTATGTTCTCGAATCAACATTATTGCAGAGTTAGGATCCTAAATCATGTTTCCGTGGATTCTCTGGGACCCTTCAAGTCCAGACCAACTTTATAACCCTGCTACAAGAGCACTGACTGTAAGATTTCAATAGAAGGAAACCCATTACCTCTCCAGTACTGTAAGTATGCTACTGCAGTGTGGATTCTTTTCCTCATACGTGAACTGAACAGACCCTCCTTTCACATCTTATCTGACTTCCTCATGGCTGACATTAAAATTTCTTCAGTTGATGTATTTTCTGCCATCACTGGCCTCAGTACTAACAAGGCATATGGGCCTGATGGGGTCCCTCCTGTTGTTCTCAAGAACTGTGCTTCTGTGCTTACACCCTGCCTAGGCAAACTCTTTCGCCTTTGTCTGTCAACTTATACCTTTCCTTCTTGCTGGAAGTTTGCTCTCATTCAGCCAGTCCCAAAGAAGGGTGACCACTCCCAACCCTCTAACTATCGTCCAATTGCTTTAACGTCCTGTATTTCAAAAGTTTTCGAGTCAATTCTTAATAGAAAAATTTTAAGGCATCTTTCCTATCACAACCTTCTTTCCGATCGTCAGTATGGGTTCCGTCAGGGACGCTCCACTGGCGATCTTCTCCTACCTTTCAGACTCCTGGTCATCCTCCTTTCGGGACTTTGGCGAAAGCTTTGCCATTGCACTTGACATCTCTAAGGCTTTCGATCGAGTCTGGCATAAATCTTTAATTTCCAAACTGCCCTCCTACGGTTTCTATCCTTCTATCTGTGCCTTTATCGCAAGCTTCCTTTCTGGTCGTTCTATAGCCGCTGTTGTAGACGGCCATCGTTCTTCTCCTAGATCTATCAACAGTGGTGTCCCTCAGGGCTCTGTCCTATCACCAACTCTCTTCCTTTTATTCATCAATGATCTTCCAAGCTGTACATCTAACCCTATCCACTCATACGCTGACGACTCCACCCTTCACCTTTCCATTCGGTTCCCGCAACGCCCATCTCAACAGTTACTTCAACAAGCAAGGGATGAGGCTATGGCACACCTAATGTCTGATTTGGCTCGTATCTTTGACTGGGGTAAAAATAATATGGTTGTCTTTAATGCATCTAAGACTCAGTTCTTACACCTATCAACCCGACAAAATCTTCCACAGGTATACCCACTAATGTTTAATAATATTCAGCTTAATCCTGCATCATCCTTGAACATGCTTGGGGTTTCATTTACTCGGGACTTATCTTGGAAAGATCATATTACATCTCTTGTAAAATCTGCTTCCAAGAGATTGGGTGTGCTAAGCCGACTCCGCTCTTTCTTTCCCCCTACACAATTGTTGACTCTATACAGGGGTTTTATCCGCCCCTGTGTGGAGTACAACTCTCATGTGTGGGGAGGCTCCCCACATACAGCTCTTCTCAATAGGGTGGAGTCAAAGGCTTTTCGTCTCATTAACTCTCCTCTTACTGACTCCCTTCAACCTCTGTCTCTTCGCCGCACTGTTGCATCTTTATCTCTTTTCTATCGCTACTTTAATGATCACTGCTCCTCTGAACTGTCTGCTTGCATTCCTCCACCTCTACGACGGGCGCGTAGCACCCGACTGGCAGCAAACTCTCATCCTTTTTCTGTCCAACTCTCTAATGCAAGAGTTAACCGTTACTCCCAGTCTTTCATTTATGCAACAGGTCAGCTCTGGAACTGTCTCCCTCTGTCTGTATTTCCTGCTGCCTATGATCTCCAGTCTTTCAAACGCAGTGTGTCCAGGCATCTCAAAATGATTGGATCTTGAATTTGGCTCTATATTGTATTTTGTTTTTCTCTTGGAGGGAACTGTTACTTCGGGCTCATGGCCTTTGGTTCCTTCTTCCTCGCATAAAAAAAAAAAAAAAAAAAAAAAAATTAACCACAAATACCAGGGCAACTTTTAGGCTGTCATAAAACTCTTGCCAGGCATACACATAGCTAACCTACGAAGATTGCAAGTCCCTGCCTTGAGACAGTAAAACAGTGTTTTGCATACAACAGTATATTATTTATTGGTATGTTTGGTTTGTATGAGCTGAACAAAAAAGGCTTTCCAATAGTGCCTACCACACATACATTATGCTGTAATATAACATCAGTATATTGCCTTATTTTCAGCTCAGTTTAGCTGTATAATTTCTTTTACTCTTCACTTCTAATTAATGTCCTATTTATGCAACTCCAAAGCTATTCCAGTCCAGTATCAATTCAAATATAAATTATCTCATTTCTGGTTGCACAGAAATTAATCTCTTCTGTGATAACTATGATGTACAAGATTTTTCACCACAGTTCCTTTGAATATGTATTGTTGTCTAAACTGAATATAATTGTTCTGTGGTACTGTAGAAAGGATAAAGAAAAAGTAGGCTACTCATACTGAAAGAATTAACAAGCAGAATAGAACAGCGTTGAGACAGTCAGACGCCAAGCAATTAATACAAAACTGAAGTTAAGGAAACAAAAAAGCATGAAAAACTGTGTAAAAATAGGAAGGGTTATTGAATAGGCGAGTGGTACAGAGGCGGTGAAAGGCAGGGGAGAGAAAAGGGAACTGATGAAAGAAAAATGGGGGAGACTAGAGGAGGGGAGGGGCAGGTAGCTAAGATGGAGAGGTGCTTGGTGTGGAGAAAAAGAGAAAGAGGAAGGGAGGGTGAAAGCAAAGCGAGAAATACTAGGGGAGGGGAGCACGCCAAGAAAAAAAAAAAAAAAAAAGAAAGATGGAGGAGGAGGAGGAAAGGGGAATAAAAGTGACATTTGAGAGGAAGGTATAACAGGGAAAGGCTGGGGAGATAGAGTGGCGCAGAAACAAAGGAGAGGCTGAGGAAAAGAGGGACAAAAATGGGATAGCTACAGGGTGAGTGGAGACGGGTTTGATGGAAGCGAGGGGGTAGCCAACAGGGAAAACAGAGAGGGGAGGTGGGGCTCAAGCATGTGAGTGACAGGCAGGGTGTAACCAATGTCACCTTGGGAAACTACTGACATTGATAAAACTTTATCTGTAAAGACTTCTCGAATGTCTACATTGCATTTTTCATGTTGTTCCGTGTTTACTGGCATATTCCAGGACACACAGTATAGGCGCTGTGTATTATAAACTGGGACGGAGGCTTGCATAGCATCCGAAGTTTACCTGAGGCATTAACCGTTTCATTGCGATGATGCATTTTATATCAAATCAATTTCATCCCTTCTTGGACGTTTTTACATTTTGTTCCTGCTACAACCAGACGCTTTCACTCAACTAAAAAGAGTCTCCTGGTAATGAAGGGATTAATAAAGGTTGCTCTTGATTCTCCAGGTCCGAAAGTCTACGTAAAAGTAAATAAATCATCCGGAGGTAGTGAGAATAACATATAGAATATGTCATCGGCTTGAAGGAATTCAGCCGACACAAACTAGGTGAACAGAAACAGTGACTCGCGAGGGTACATTGTACATTCACGTGCACTTTATAAAGACCATCCCTTTCTCCTCAAGCCCTTTTATTATTCCAGGTTGCCTTTCATACCAATTACGACATTCCTCCACGAGACACTATAACGCCATTCTTTATCACATCATGACAATGCATCATTCACAGTAACACAGCCACTCCTACCACTCATTACCTCCTTTCTTCAGAACCACTGGCGCCTCAAAATGTTATTACTTTCACCTCTCTCAGTACTCCATCTACATGCACAGTGAACCATCTTGATGGCATAGCATTGCCTTTGTTTACAGTTATATTAGTAACTTCTTCTGCCAGTCTTAACCGACTGGTGTGGATAACCCAACGTTGATTAAATTTACGTTGTTAGAATTAAAAAAAACACACACACAAAATAATGCCTGCGAAGGAATATTGAATACTTTATCAACACAAACAATGCATATCAGAACTGAGTAAGATCTGAACGATTTTTCTATCACGGAGCAGTTGTATAATGTGAGAATCCTTTTCAGAAAGTACTATCTATCTGTTGCCAGACGCCTTAATCCCATATACGGGGTGGCCACAAATAAATCGCCTCCACGTCACCCTGTACCCTGCCATTTCACTGCCCTGCTCCCAATTCACCCCCCCCCCTCTCTCATATACCTCTCCACTCCATCCCTCCATCTCATCCTTGGCCTTCCCCTCCCTCTCTGCTCCTCCACCTTACTCACATACACTCTTCTCATTAGTCTCCCACTTTTCATCCTCTCCACATGGCCAAATCACCTCAGTGTGTTCCTCCTAATGCTTCCTATCACATCCACATCCACACCACAACGCTCCTTCACCTCCTCATTTGTCAATCTGTCTCTCCATGTGACTCTTCATGCTCCTCTCAAATAACTCATTTCCACTGCTCTCACTCTTGACTTCTGTCCCTCCAACAACGTCCAAGCTTCACTTCCATACGTCAGAGTTGATATCACAATACTGTCATGTAATAACTTTTTTACTTCCATGCTCACTTCTCGGTTTCTTATCACTGCCTCCAAGGAACCAGCGACCTTTCTTCCTTGTTGTACCCTTTCAAGCACTTCACCCTTCAAATTTCCATCCTTACTCATCATACTATCCAAGTACTTAAACGTACTCATATTTTCCATTTCTTCATCATCCAATCTTACTGTACATTCACTGGCTTCACCTCTCTCGAAGACTATAACTTTACTCGTCCCTACAGTCACCTTTAAATTCCGTTTCTTACACACTGTCGCAAACTCATCCACTAAGCCTTGAAGCTCCCCTTCGTCTTCACTTAACAATAGAGTATCATCTGCAAACACCAGTACAGGAAGTTTCCAAAAAACTGCCCTCCCTCATTAGGGCCACTCCAACATCCACTACCCTACCTTGTATCTCTTTTATAACCCCATCCACATACAGGCTAAACAACCATGGAAACATGACACATCCCTGTTTCAACCCAACCTTCAAATAGAATAACTCACTCAGTTCACTATCCACACGCACTGGAGCCTTAATTTCGTCATACATACTCTTCACAGCATTCAACAACTTCCCAACTACTCCATATTTTCTTAATACTTTCCACAATCCTTGTCTATCCACCCTGTCATTCACTTTCTCCAAGTCCATGAAGGCCGCATACAACTTCTATCCCTTCTCTAGACACTTTTCCACTAAAGATCTACGAATGAATGAAAATACACTAAAACAAAAAGAGGGAAAGTTTCAAAACACTTGATTATACCAAAAATAACTTTCACAGTAGTTACAAAACCAGGCAGTAGCCTTGCGGTTGTGTGCCAAGAACTAAGTTTTTGTACTAGTAAGTAGTCTCCGGTCCGCACTAAGTCTTGTGTTGGTAAGAGGTCTCCGGTCCGTGCTGACTGGGTTGCCAAGCTGCTGTACACAGCAGGGCCATCATTACACAGGGCCGGAGCGTAAGTCTGATGACGTCACAATCAGAGGCCGACAGCCTAGCACCACCAGCGAAACGACAAGCAGAGTGCTTCGGCCCTGTATGGAGATGGCCCTGACTCAGCACTGTCCTGTTCCCCCCACTACATTAATTGCACAGGTAAAATAAGGCACAACAACTAGGATAAACTTGCTGGACAGCAAACACTCTCAGTATGATATCTTCTAATTGGACTGTAATTATCAGGCTGCTGCACAAAATTCTGTATCGGCCAACTACCAACAAAACTACACACTTTAGCGTCGATGTACCTGCTTGATGATGAAACCATTCAATATGATTATATTGACATCAGGGCACACTTTTCGCAGTGAGGAGCCTAGAAATATTTCATTTAACCCTTTCAGTACGATTATGTCTTTTTGTGTAATATTTGCTACCGACAGCCGACTTTAATAAGCTCTGGGAAGACTTGTACCAGTGAACAGATGAGAAACCATCTCCATTAAACATCACAATGCTGAGACGTTTTCTATACTTTACTCTTGCTGCCGCTGAGGTGGCATGGTTGGTGGCAGTGAGCAGTTGTAGGACAGAGAGAGCTCTCGCACTGTGATTCGGATCCACAAAATGGCTGGAGGTTTTCATGTCATGAAAATGCTGCCAGGATCTTTAAGCGATCTTCTACGGCCTAATGATCTGGACTGCATAAGTTTTGCTTTCGTTACTGCTATACCCTTGACTCTCCAGGCTTCCATATTACTTAGCGTACATAAGACCTCGGGCAGTGCTGGTGTTAAGGAAACGGCATGTGATGTGCTCCTTACTCCCCTCCTCCCTGCCATTTCATTTAAATTTCATGGCACCCCAAAAAATTCAGGCCAAATGCATGGAAGTACAGAGGAGCCACTTTGTATGTTAATGCCGGGTATTATGCCTCAGTCCACATTTTCTTCCCACGTAATTATGTTTCCGGGTTTATTACGGATGTCATTATGACTGGAAAACAAACTAGATCATTACCACCCCATGGCCCCTGGTCTATACATTCTATAATCAGCTGTAACACATTACCTCAATTTAATTTTTTTTGTGTTGTGCAAACAATAACGATGAAATAGATATTGTCTATCTACCCATCTATTGCCAGGTGCCTCAATCCCGTAAGGGGTGGCCACAAACAATTTGCCTCCATGTCGCCCTGTCCAACGCCATTTCACTGCCCTGCTCCCAGCTCACACATCCCCTCTCTCATGTAAGTCTCCACTCCACCCCTCCATCTCATCCTTGGCCTCCCCCTCCCTCTCCCCCATTCCACTTCGCTCCCATACACTCTCCTCGTTAGTCTCTCGTTCTCCATCCTCTTCTCCTAAAGCTTTCTGTCACATCCACATCCACACCACAGCGCTTTTCACTTCTCCAATAGTCAGTCTATCTCTCCATGTAACTCCACATGCTCCTCTCAAATAACTGATTTCCACTTCTCTCACCCTTGATTTGTGCCCTTCGAACATGGTCCAAGCTTCACTTTCATAATAATACTATCGATCTATCTATCTATTTATCTATTACCAGACGCCTCATTCCCGTAATGGATGGCTACAATCAAATCGCCTCCATGTCACCCTGTCCAATGCCACATCACTACCCAGCTCCCAGCTCAACACCCCTCTCTCATATACCTCTCCATTCCATCCCTCCATCTTATCCTCGGCCCCTATTTCCCTCTCCCCGCCTCCACCTCTCTCACATACACTCTCCTCATTAGTCTCTTGCTCTCCATCCTCTCCACATGGCCAAACCACCTCAGTGTATTTCTCCTAATGCTTTCTATCACATCCACATCCACACCACAACGCTCCTTCACTTCCTTATTTGTCAGTCTGTCTCTCCATGTAATTCCACATGCTCCTCTCAAAATACTCATTTCCACTGCTCTTACTCATGACTTGTGTCCATCCAACAAGGTCCAAGCTTCACTTCCATACATTAGAGTTGTTATCACAGTAGTCATGCAATGACTTCTTTTCTTCCATGCTCACTTCCCTGTTCCTTAGTACTGTTTTCAAGGAACCAGCAACCTTTCTTCCCTGTTGTACCCTTTCATGCACTTCACCGTCTCTTTTTCCATCCTTACTCATCACTCTACCGGAGTATTTAACCGCACTCACATTTTCCATTTCCTCTTTATCCAGCCTCACTATACGATCAGTGACTTCATTTCTCTCAGTCACCATAACTTTACTATTCACTACATTCACCTTCAGATTCCATTTCTTACACACACTCCCAAACTCATTCACCAAGCCTTCCAGTTCTCCCTCGACTTCACTTAACAATAGAGTACCATCTGCAAACAACAGTACAGGGAGTTTCCAAGCACTGCTCTTTCTTATTAGAGTCGCTCCAGCATCCACTACTCTACCTTTAACCTCTTTTGTAATTCCACCCATGTACAGATTGAACAACCATGGGAACATAACTCATCCTTATCTCAGTTCAACATTCAGACAAAAAAAATTCATTCAGTTTACTATCCACATGCACTGCAGCCTTAGCACCCTCGTACATATTCTTCACGGCATCCAACAACTTCCCATTTACTCCATATATCCTTAATACTTTCCATATTCCTTGTCTATCCACCCTGTCATATTCTTTCTCCAAATCCATGAAGACCTCATACAACTTCTTTCCCTTCTCTAGAAACTTTTCCACCAAAGACCCAAGAATGAGTATCTGATCTACACCACCTCTTCCCTTCCTAATGCCTTCTTGTTCTTCTCCAAGTCCTCTGTTATTCCCCTAACTAGGTCAGTATGTATCCTACCAAATACTTTTCCTATTGTACTAAGAAGACAAATACCCCTAGATTACCACACACTTCTTTTTCCCCTTTTCCTTTGTTCAGGGGAATAATTTTACCTGACTTCCAATCCTCCGGGACTCTTCCTTCCTACCAGGCCAATCTGCATATCTTCCATATCCATTCTGCTACTATCTCTCCCCCATGCTTCAGCATTTCACCACACACTACATCAATTCCTGGGACTTTCTCTATTTTGACTTTCTTCATTGCATCCACAACTTCCATCCAACTGATTTCTTCCTCTCTTCTCACATCCCTCCTTCTCCCAGCCATTCCCCAGCCGCTTGTACTGGCATTACTTTCATTTTCTGTGTTCAACAATTCCTTAAAGTGTTCTCTCTATCTGCTCACTTTTTCATGCTTCTCCAATAGCAATATACCAATTTTATTTTTCTCTCCTGGACTAACTTATCACCCTGTCTAACTTTCTTTACCTCTTTCTAGAACATTTCCTTATAATTCCTCCGCTTTACACTCAAATTCCTTCCAAATTCCTCATCCGCTCTCTTCTTACTCTCTCATACTAACTTTTTCACTTCTTCTTCCCCCTCTACATATAACTCTTTCTACTTACAACTTCCTGCACGCTCCTGTTTCCCATCCACACACTATATGCTTTCTTCTTTTGTGCCACAGCCTGTCTCACCTGTTCATTCCACCATGCTGTTCCTTGCTCTCCCGTTCGTTTTCTCTTTAGCCCACGCACCACATCACATGCTACACAGATTTCATTTGTGATTTTCTTGCCGCCGGTACTGCCAGAAAATATGTGGAGTATAACATGCTTCCTATCACCATGAAATGAATGCATTGTATACACTGAACTACATATTTTACCACGATTTCAGGATGATATTTATTAATCAGTTTGTTAGTATAATTTTGAATAGTGAAGTGAATTCTGTTATATCCTTATCATCGTTATCACCATCACAGTCATTCCGATCCCATGGGATCATCATGATCATCATCTTCTTGACCTTCATCATCATCATCATCTTTGTCAATAGCGTTCCCTACTGTTAGTGATTGGCACCAACAGTGTGGCTTTTCTGCAGCTGTCCATCCATGATATCTCTCCAGGATCCCAGAGTCTCTCAGATCTCTGTGAACCCCATCTATGCACCTAATCTACTACCTTCCTCTTGACCTTCTTTCTTACACTGGCTGTCTCCATGTTCTCTTGATTCGTTCTTGCTCAACTTTTTTCACCAAATGACCCTGTGTTCTCAATCTTGCTGTTCTTATCTTCTGCCTGATACACACCACACCTGTTCTCCTCTGCATTGCCTCATTTCCAATTCTGTCTTTGAGCGAAGTGTCCAATATCCACCTAAATATTTTCATTTCAGTCCTTCCAGGCTTCTCCTTTTCTTTCTTCCTCATTACCCAGATGTCCACTTATATATCAGCACTGACCTTTTTACCGATTCATAGATTTTTATTTTCAACCTTTATATCATTCTGTTATCACACACCACTCCAGATAGCGCCCTCAACTCTGATCAATCTGCCTATACTGTCTCACCAACTACCTTCTTTTGTTATCATGGTGCCCAGGTACTTACACCTGATCATTTGTTTCATTCCCTCGCCACTAATCCCTCTATTCCATTTCCTCCTTGCTTGCTACCAAGTAGTACATTATGTCTTTTGTGCAATTCCCTTGAGGCCTCCTCTGTACAATCTTTCCTGTCACCGCAGCGCCCATTCTTTCAGCCCTTCCTTCGATCCTGCTGTTATCATTATCACTGGCGAACAGCATCTTCAATTTCTGTCTCTGATACCCCTCACTTAAAACAGCCACCACAGTGACCCACACCCAATAATAGGGTATGGACTTGTAGATATAAAGTTCTTATCATATACGATTGGAATTATAGGTAAATGACTAAATAGCTCTACCTCTCTTATTCCTTGTAGTAGGATCTGGGATTTCACACTTAACTCACTGAGAGAGAGAGAGAGAGAGAGAGAGAGAGAGAGAGAGAGAGAGAGAGAGAGAGAGAGAGTTAACATCGCTGCATACTCGTGTGTATTACCCGTCAATAATGTATTACACAACAAAGGATGTGTAGTATGGGTAAAGGATATGATACAATAATACAATAATTAACCTCAGGCAGCTGGTTCTTGATGAGGAGAACGCATGACTCAAGCATTGGAACAGCATTTTGAGTGTGAAAATTCGTAAAAAAAAATATATATAAATAAATAAAACAAGCATACACCAGAAAGCAAAACACTATTGAACATGCCAAGGTCCAAGGTATTTCACATCATCACATCAAGAAGTAACCATTTTTATTCACCGTAAATCCAAACGGAGAAATACACTGAGGTGGTTTGAACATGTGGAGAGAATGGAGAACAAAAGATTGACTAAAAGGGTGTATGTAGGTGAGGTGGAGGGAGGGAGAAGGAGGGGTAGACCGAGGATGAGGTGGAGGGATGGAGTTGAGAGGTAAATGAGGGAGGGTAGTCAAATGGTGGGTGACAGAGCGACTTGGAGGCGTTTTGTCTGCGGCCACCCTTTGCGGGATTAGGGCGTCGGGCTATAGATAGATAGATAGACAGAAATCCAAACTATTCTTTTCAGTAGTTCAAGCTATTCAAAACAGTTATCAGCCCCCCGAGTGCTCGAATTCCCATCACTTAAAAAGAAAATAGTTTTGTGGTGACCTGAATAAAGAGAATGCATTTGTATTTGAGAAAATGGTCAAGTGCAGTGAGAAAATGTCAGGTGCAGTGAGAGAATTTCAGCTGCAGTGAGAGAATGTCGGTGTATTTGTGTGGCGGATCCAGTTGTGTCGGAGGTAAACTAGCAATGCTTACGTTGCTGATTGCTTGGACGCCGACCTGCCCCCCTGCGTCACTTGCCTCTGTATTATCTTTCGTTTCTTTTCCACCTTTTCTTCTTTTAACATTTCTCTCCCTTCATTTCTACCTTTCCTTCTCCACCAGTGTTCTCTTTCTCCACTCCTTCTTTATCACTGTTAAACCACCATTCTTTTCCACTTCTCTCTTTGTTCCTACATTTTTACTTCTATTCCCTCCCCACTTCCTTTTCCTCTTCCCTCATTTCGCTGCCATACCACCTCCCTTCTTCATTTCTCCCCGTTCCTTTCCATTGATATCCTCGTGTTCTCTAATTTTCTCTACACATTTCTTCTTTTCTTTGTCCACCACGCTGTGTAATACTACACCAAAGTTTTTAAAAGGCGAGAACTAAAGTGGAAATACAAGCAGAAGCACCATAGAAACCGAAGTGGCAACCCTAAGATATACCGGATCTTATTCGTAAAGATTCCTATTTGTTCCCGTTTCTATAAACCATAATGTCATGTATTTGCAAGACTATGTATTTATACAAATTCGTGACAGTGTACTTTGGTGGGAAGCTACGAGCTTTAATGGAAGACCTACTGTGTATCACTCAGTTTAACCGTCCCTGTATGCACTTTGATCGGGATGGTTTTTCAAAGTATTCGTCACTGCTTCAAAAGTGACTTCTTATGCATGACATTAGTGCTTCACTGAGTGATTTTAATGAGTGTGTATATCGTTCGCCCTGCCTCCGTTGACCGTTGAAGTTAGGCCACGCCCACTTCCGGTGAACGTGGCCATTTCTCACTCCCGTACCCGGCTTTGTTACATCAGTCAGCTTCGGACCGCCAAGGGAAAAGGTCTCGTCGTGCCCAGGATTGAGAGCAGAGTCTCCGTTGTACAACACTTCCCCGCATCTCCCCACTGAGTTGGTGATCGGCGTAGTGGACATTAGCAACGAATAGCAGCGCCTGCTGAAGCAGTTCGAGACACCCAGCCTCTTCCCTCCACTGACTAGTATTTCCATTCTTTTTCCTAGGTGTAAGTCTAATTAGCTTTTTGAATGAGAGTGAGTGTATTTCCTCTGATATTTGAATTCATTTTGAGATACTTGTAAATTTTTTTATGTAATTAATAAATTTACAGTTCTTTTCTAAGCTTAATGTAAATGTAGAATCGTGTTCGATTTCTCCACATTAAGCTTACTTTAGTGTGCTACTCCCAGTTTGCACAAACTTATAGTAATCACGACTGGTATTTAAACCAGTTCTTCCATATTAAATCTTAAATCCGTTGTGCCAGCCAGGAGTTATCATCAACAAGGAGTTGTCCAGTATTATTAGTATTAGCTATTGATTGGCAGGGGGTAAAAATAATTTCTTAGAGACCAACAGTACTAATGACACAGCATTCGTGAGTAGATAGTCTCTGCTGTGTACTGTTGAGAAAGTTTATAAAATTCTCGTCTTTAGAGAATCTGCGAAGTAAGCCAGAATAAAGTAAAACTTACTACTAGATTTCACATGTCGATTCACCTTGTGTCAACTGATTATATATATTTATATCAGCATTTTATTCTTAAGTTCACTTTCCTCCGTGACTCGTAAGTCAGCGAGTGCATTCCAGCCTTTGTAGCTGTCTCATGCCATCACACCTGGTAGCTACAGGAGCCTCTGCAATGGCCATGCAAGTTTGGAGGAGCTCATCTTGTGACTCATCCACACCTTTATGGTGTGAGTGTAGCAACAAGAATGAAGGCCTCAGTACTAGTTAGCCATGTGGCACGTTACTTGGGCATATTCTCCCTTCGATATCCTGTCTTGCTTACTGAACTAAGGCCGTTATAGCCCAGGCCACAACCTAAGTATGCAGTCAGCGTAAGTTAGATTTTAGGTAGATGAGAGGGTAGTTAGACCTCCGGAACAGCAATTCATCTCTTGTCTTGATTCATCTCAAAATCCTCCATCAGATAGTCGACTGAACCACTCCACCCATTACAATGATTTACTTCCGAATCATCCATCTAACAGCCTATCAGGCAGCCCACTGGATGAGATACATCCTCTTTCACATTGCTTGAGATTATTGATATAGGTAATATGCTGCTCCCTGACGCAACACTGGTACCTTGCTGACAAAAATGCTTGGACTATCATATCCCATATAACGTGAGATAATACAGACATAACACTGACCAACACATACATCGTTCCCTATGGTAACACATGCAGTACATACACATACTTTCATTTCCACATGTTCCTTCACGATCGTACTTTCTTTACCGATGCATCTCTTGCTTCCTGCACATTAACCGCACCTAATGCCCAAGCTGAAGTTGGTATAATTTGGCAAATGCCTTCCGTAACATAAGAGGCGAGTCCGGGTATTCATGTATATTAATAGAAGTATGTCTACCTGTTCTCTCCTAAATAAATTATTAACCTTCTCCCTATAGATGAGCTATATGATACCTCTCTACGGACGTTTGAATCCAGATAATAATCTAAATATCACTTTCGTCCCAAGCTTACTTTTCCCAGATTTCTCCTTCAACTTTTTTGTTTCTTTCTGCTCCCCTCGCCATTATCCTCGTTTTCTTCGTTTTCCTCTCCATCTTTTAGTTCTAAACTTCCTTTCTTTCTCGCCAACATTTTTCTCCACATTCCTCTCTCTTATATCTTTACTCCTTTCCACTTCTCATCTCATATCCCCGACGTCCCAATTGCTCTCACTGCAACACAATGTATACCTACACCAAATTTTTCTCCCTCCAGTTTCTCCGCATCTCTCTCTCTCTCTCTCTCTCTCTCTCTCTCTCTCTTTTCCTCAACATTCGCTTTCTTTCCTTCGGTCTCCCCCTCTCTTTCTTCTTGTTCCCTCTCCGCCGACCACACTTCCATCTTCATCTTTTTCCCTACTCTTTCTATATTTCTCTTTTTCTCCACTCTCATAAGATTCTTCCCCTCTCGACCTCTGTACTCTCCTCTCTCTCCGTGCTCCCTCTCCTTCCACTTTCATTGCATTTTGATAAACGATTGGCGTCTCTTTTCTCTTGCCCTATCGCGTCGCCCTTCCTCGCCCTTCTCTCATGAAGCATAAACTGGAGGGTTTGCCGACTTATGTGCCGGCACGGGGGAGTCAGAAGGGTAAAGTAACTGTAAAGGTCCGTTTAGCAATGTGGAATTTCTGATGGGCTTCTCCTCACGGGCAAGGGGATAATCTGTTAACGGCTGTGGTTTCTGAGATACAACAGAACTGGGGTTGTGCAGAAGGTGATGTAGCCTGAGATACAACAGAACTGGGGTTGTACAAAAAAGGTGATGTAGCCTGAGATACAACAGAACTGGGGTTGTACAGAAATGGTGATATAGCTTGAGATACAAGAAAAATTGAATGATTTACGGCACGATAAATAATATAAGTCAACATTAGATACAACAGAACTGGAGTGACTTAGGGCAAGACACGTAATAGAGGTCATTCCAAATATGAAGTTTCTGAGTAAAGGGAGAATCCGATGAGGACTTGCTTTCCTGATATACAAGATGATGATATTTATGCAAGGGACGATAGCTTCAGATACAAGAGAGCTAGAGTGATTTGAGCTACAGTAGATAGTTTCGGAAACCCTACAGTACATAAGGTCAGCCGTCAGCTAAAATTCTGAAGACCTTCTCTTCCAGTTCACTTCCAACCCACAGCTTGAAAAATCCTAGTTAATCTCCCAGGCCCATATTTCCGTTCTGTATGCATATTCGTCTCACCACCGAGAACCCTCAGCCAGGAACGATGCTCGCCTCGTCGTTTCAAAACGAACCATAGGTTTGTATCGAAAATATGCTCAATGTATTTCCCAGGCAAAATTACTTATCCTCGTTGGCTAACCTAACCAAAGCAAACCTAGCCTATCCCACCAGGGCTGCTTAGTTGAGGTAGCTGGCTGTGGTATTGAGACGAATACCCATGCAGGACGGAAATATGCCTCCCGAGCTGGTCATGTCGTGGATGAAGATTGCTTCCTGTATGTCACAGTTCACCCACCAGAACAAGTGGGTACCTGTATGTAAATATTATTTTTTATGTGTCGCATGATGTGGATGGTTTAAAACTAGGTATATACTTGTTTGTCTTCCTAATCCTAGTGCAATGTTAGGGAAAAAAATCCAGAGTCTTCTTACTGCTTGTCAGTAAACATGTAGGCAAACTGCTACGAGGGCTGCGGTTCTTTACACTAAATAGGTAAACCATCCATTTCTAATACTAGAGAATCTGGATTTGATAATGAAAGAAAAATAAAGAAAAAGTTCTCAAATACTTAACGAAATGCACGAAATACTCTAAACCATTGTATCTTCCCAACCTGAAACTTGCTTAATTACTACTATCGATGTATTTTAAAAAGAGTACAAAGTAACTTTATCTGAAAAAAAAAAAAAAAAATGTTATCATTGTATTAAGATCGAATTGAGCCATTTAGATAGTGGATGTGTCTGTGTGAGGTGGATTGTGATTCTTGTTGCAGATTGCAGGTCACCTCTCAACGACATACAAGAACGTCTGAAGACGAAGTAAAAAATGACTCAGTTTTCATACGGTATGATTTACATGGTTATTCAGTTACTATAAGTGAATCAAGTCCTCATACTATCGTAGACTGCTATATATCTATCTATATTTCAGTCAGTCTATTTCTTTATCGCCTTATCCATCCACAATATCTATCAATCTATCTGCCTATCTTTCTATCTGTCTATCTGTATGCCTATCTGTCTACATCTCCATCTGTCGGTCTGTCTATCTACCTATAGTCTGATGCCTTAGTCCCAGAAGAGGTGGCTTCAAATGAATAGCCTCCACCTCACCCTGTCCTCCACCACCAAGCTGCCCTGCCTCCAACTTGTACCCCCCTCATTCATATGCCTGTCAGTACCTCTTCATTACTTTAATGTCTTATTGCACATAAATATACATGGTATAGAGGGAACGGGGATCGTGTTGAAAGAAGCCTGATTGATTACGTGCTCGTAGAGAGGTCGATGATGGGAATGGTTGCTGATACGAGGGCTGTGAGAGGACGATGTGGAGGTCTCTCAGATCATATAATTGTGGTATGCAAGATCAAGCTGAGAAGAGTGAGGTGGATCAGGAGAGAGAGGAGCAGTCAGGGAGGAAGACTGAAAGTTGAGAAGCTGAAGATCAAAGAAATGGCAGATGAATACAGGACCAAAGTAGAGGACAAGTTAGAATTACTGAATTGGAATGAAATGGATCTGGGCAGACAGGAATGCATATAGGGATTGCTTAGTTAGGAATGCTAAAGCGGTGTGTGGTGTGGTAAGAGTAACAATAAAGAAGAAAGGTACGGCATGGTCGGATGAGGAGGTAAAGAGAGCGGTGGAGGAAAAGAGGAAGAAGTGGCTAAAGTGGTTACAGGAAAGAGGTTCAGTTGAAATAAGAACTGAATATGTTGAGAGCAAGAAGCACGTAAAGAGACTAGTGAAGAGGAAAAAGGAGGTAAATGAGGATCTAGGAATAAAAATGCATATGAACTACTCTGAAAATAGAACGTTATTCTGGAAAGAGGTGCCGAAATGTAGAAGTGAAAGCGGAAAGAAATGGCATGGTGTGAAGGATGCAGGTGGTAGATTATTAACCCATGGAGATGAAGCAAGGACCATGTGGAAAAAATATTTTGAAAGGCTGATGAATGGGGATAGAGAGTGCAGAGCAGCTGTAAACATGATTGGTTTTGGGAGGGTGCAGAGAAGGAATGCAGTGCCAGGAGACGTGACACTCGCACAGGTGAAGAGTGCTGTGAAGCGGCTGAAAAATGGGAAAGCAGCTGGGGTTGATGAGGTGCATGCAGAGATGCTTTAATATAGTGGTGAGAATGGAATGAAGTGCTTGTTGGAGATATGTAAGAAGGCATGGATGAGTGAAACTGTGCCTGCAGAGTGGAAAAAGGGATCACAGGCTGGCTTTTATTTCCATCTGCTTTTGTTTGCCTATATCAGAATAAAATATCGTGCTCAGAAAAAAAGGTGGATACTTTTTAAAAACAGATATATCCCTTGCATAAAAAAGGCAACAGGTATGATTTTATTGCAAAATGTATATACTGGGTTATTAATCATGATTACCCGTATGATATTGCAGAGTAATATGCGTCTAAATATATGTACTGTATATATATATATATATTTTTTACTAATGATGGTAAACCTCAAGCAGTCAGCACTGAGTATTTTTTCTACTAAATTATTATTATTATAATGATTCTTTGCAGGAAGGGGAAAGCACACAATAGGAACAGAACTGAGCATACCATTCATGTTTCTCCTATTTTTGTGCATTCCTGCCCTCCCCAGGTACTGGTGGAAAACTTGGTTAGCATGATGATGCAAACCCTATACCAATGCTTTTCAGCCAGGGTGAATAGTTACCCAGCTGTGACCAAAGTTAGGTCCTGAAGTGACCGGAAAGCTGGGGTGATCCAGAGGTGCCTTGGATCAGTGAAAGAGAGCGGGAGGCCATAGTTGCTGGTGATGGTGGAACTTGCAGCCGTTTTATTAAAACTAATCACTTTCTGATATTTCTCTTCTGGATTTATTTTAACCTAAAATGAAGTTTTGCATGCATTGTTGACTTAGCTGAAAGTTTGAGAAAATTCATCAATCAATACTGATAAGCACAGTATTCCACTTTCATGCTGGACCGGTTGCTTCAAAAGGTACCTACACTGGAAAGGAAATAAGAGGTTCAAACAGCATTAATAATAAAAGTTTTTCATTAAAATAGAAAACATTTAATCCACGTCTTTGTTGCCGTCAGGATGTGAAATGTGGGAGGCTTTTATATTTTTCATTGTTATTTCTGTATTTTCCTAGGAATGTCTGATGCTCATTTGTCATTTATTGCTCTATCTCGCATATTTATGCAATAGTTTTATCCATATTTTTTTTCTTGTGTTTCTGGGTTTACACTTGATTAACTGAAAAAGCTTTTGATAATTTCGGTCTGAATTGCTTTTGCGCATTATTTCAATGGCGTAATTTTTTCTCACAAGGAATAATAGCATTCCCAGCCATAAGTCGCCATGACCCTGCTCGGTATTATAACATCCTTTTTCTGACAAAATAGTCCAAATACAAAATGTGATCTGTGCTATAGAGTACATATAAAATTTCAATCACAACAGGTCGAGCACAACATGAACCAAACTATCTAGCGACAATCTGCAGGTATGATACATACAAATGTCATCCTCATATTCAAGGAGTTAATGGAAGTATTTTCTTACACATTCACTACAAAGATTTTCCTAATCAAGTAACATCGTCTGGTGAGTAGCGAAAATGAATGGTCATCACACTGAAGGGATTGAATAGGCCCTACTTCTCAAAAAGAAATATAATCTTTTTTTTTTTTTTTTTTTTCAGAGCCATCAAGAGACAGGGTAGTGGTGAAGTGGGTGCAGACCTGACGTCTCGCCCATTGGCCCCACAGGACACATCATGTCCAGCGCCTGTACATACATATGTACCATAAGTTAAGCGGGAAGTTTGAGAACCCGCAGAGGCGACCCGAGGCTGTGTCTGCGGACACACGAGCCCGAGTTTGCACAAGGATTCTCAGCTCCCCGATATTAATATAAGTACTATAGGTTAAGGGGGAAGTTCGAGAGAGAACCCCGCAGAGGCGACCCGAGGCTGTGTCTGCGGACACACGAGCCCGACTTTGCGTAAGGATTGTCAGTTGGCCGATATTAATATAGGCACTAGGTTAAGGGGGAGGTTGAGGACCCGTGTGCAGTCCGAGGCTGTGTCTGAGGACACACAAGCCCAAGTTTGCATAAGGATTCTCAACTTGCCGACACTAATTGTAAGTGTAGAGTTAAGTTTAACCAGTAAACTACACGAGTCCTCAAGACCAACGGCGTCCAGGGACTACGTTTCCTGGTTAATAATGTACCTAATAAATTAATGGCGACCTCGAATGTACGAAGCTTAGGCTGTCACTCGTATTTTTCAGCTAGAGCGTACCTTTCGTAGCATGTACTGATTGCTAGGCAGAGAGAGTAATTGTAATGTAATAAGAATTTTTGTCTCATTGACACTTTTGATGCTCCACCTTAATTGATTTTGCAGGTACAGCGATGGGTGTAGCAGTTTTGCTGTGCGGGCCAGCTGATCGTCTGCTGCACGCTGCCGCCTCTTCTCCTCTGCCTTCGTCGTCGCCATATTATTAATATTTACTGTATCATTTTACACGTAGGTACAGTTACACTACAACTGTCACACCTACACAGTGTATCACATACACCACGCTACACAACATTTAGTTGTCAGTGTAAATGTAGCGAACTTTCGCTCAGTTTGACCTGAGTACAGGATTTTCACCGTCGTCACGGAGTTTTTTCCCTCAAGCTTGCCTCCATTAACGTAAATACGAGGTTTTTACGCTCATTGGCGATAGTGATTTTCTCCTGTAGCAGGATAGCACACACACCACAGTGTGAATCTTGTGTGACTGAGTTAGGATGTGTACATATATATCCACAAATTTTTTCCCATAAGGAAAAATATTCATTTTGAAGGGGCGTAATGTCACGAATCAAATTCGCGACATTTTCCTTTTGTGAGAAACCACGAACTTTAGTGGAAAACTCACTGTGTATCGTTCAGTTAACTGTTTCTCTCTCCAATTCGATGGTATAATTTTTTCAAAACATTCGTCACTGTTTCAAAAGTGACTTCTAATGCACGTCATTAAGTGCTCTACTGAGCAATATTATTGTTTCTATATTGTTCGCCCCTGCTTGCCTCAACCGTTGGCCACGCCCTTCTTCCGGCTGGCCTGGGCATCCTACCCCACACATCGAATTTGAATCAGTCTTTTATATGTCGCGACGGAGTGTGGTTCTGTGTTCCAGTAGTGAGAGTGAGAGAGGTCTTCTAGCACCCAGACTCCACTAGATATACAGTTCTCCAGGCTCCCACCCTTCCTTGGTGATACGCTACATTGACCAGTATTTCTTTAGTTTTTTTCTTAGTTTTAAAATAATTATTTTAGCTAGCTTTGTGAAAGAGTGAGTGAGTGCATTCCGTTTAATATTTGAATTCATTTTGCTCTATGTAACGTAAATTTATTTATTGTAATCAATAAATTTACAGTTCTTTCCTTTGAGATTAATTGTTATTTGTGTTTTATTTCACCACGAGCTTCTTTAGTCTGCTTATCTTAGCTCGCACAACATACTTATTTTTCATAACTGTACTTAAAGCAGTTCTTTCATATTAATTCTGAAATCCGTTGTGCTAGCTAGGGGTTAAGCTTCAGCAAGAACCTGTCTGTTATTAATATTAAATATTAATTGTTAGGGGGTAAAAACTCTCAGGGGCCCGCAGTACCGACTGTACAGCATTTGTAAGTAAGTAATCTCCGCTGTGTACTGTAGAGTGAGACAGTGTTAATTCGCATCTTTTGAGAATCGGCATTCAGCCGGAGTAAAATGGCGATCTATTTGCCTTAAATTTATTAATCATTAAACTTCCATTAAATTTTGGATTACACACATTCTTAAATTACAAAACCCCGTTGACACCGCGAATGTTGCAGAAATGAAGAAAGTCAGACAGTGGTTCCAGGCAGCTCGAGTCATAACCGGGAGAGGGGCGGAAGGTGGGGGCATTTATGCCCCCCCCCCCTGGGGACTCCAAGGTCAGGTGTTGAGCTGCCATGATTTTTTTTTAATTTTGGAAAAGGAAAGGTAGTGTGTACTGTGCATATAGTTTGGTGTTGATTGAAAAACTTGTATTGGAGAGCATGCTGGGCTACTCTCTGTGTTACTGAGACACTGAAAAAGTTCAGCAAATGGGGATGGCCGGGACCTAGTCCCTAGGGCTGATGAAACGGGATATAGCGCCCACAGGGATAAACTAATTCTACCCAATATGACCTTAACCTTTGACCCCTTGACCTAGCGTAAGGTGTTCATCCTCTCCTTATACTGCATGTCCGACAAACGTTTGGTGGAAATCCGTTGACAGGTTCAGGAGATATCACGCCCACAAGGGAGTTAGACGCAAAAACCCACGCATTCATGGACAGACCAATTACTTTTTATCTCCTCCACTATAAGTGGGTCGAAGCATAATCAGTTCATCGTCCCTTCTTACTATATACAGTAACTGACAAAAGTTTGGTCGAAATCCACCAAGGAGTTCAGGAGACACGGCTCCCACAACGATAAACTAAATCAGTCTCATATGACCTTGACCATGACTCATTGACCATGGCGTCCACAAGGATAAACTAAACCAGCCTCAAGGACGCGAGGACGGACAGACCAATCACTTAATGTCTCCTCCACAAGTGGGTGGCGGAGGCATAACAATGAACTTCTTCCTGCTGCTAGATATATATATATATATATATATATATATATATATATATATATATATATATATATATATACTGATAGATAGATAGACATATAGCTATCTATCTAGATAGATAGATAGATAGATAGATATAGATATAGATATATATTTATAGCGAGAGAGAGAGAGAGAGAGAGAGATTCCTAGCAGCAGGAAGAAGTTCATTGTTATGCCTCCGCCAGCCAATTGTGGAGGAGACATTAAATGATTGGTCTGTCCGGCCTTGCGTCCTTGAGGCTGATATATATATATATATATATATATATATATCTCTATATCTATCTATCTATATATCTATAAATATATATATATCTATTTATATATCTATCTATCTATCAATATATATATCTTTATGTATATCTATCTATGTATCTATCTATCTATCTGTCTATTTATATCTATCTATCTATCTATCTATCTATATATATATAGATATATATATATATAGATAGATATATTTATATATCTATATATATATATATATGTATTGTATAAATGGTGGTACTTATACAGTAAGTGTCAACATCACATCATAATCAATATCCTCACTTTCTTTACAGCTTATATGGTGTGTAACAGATTCTGAAGCAGGGACAGGAAAAAGAAAGTAATAAATAGCATGCCAGCAACATTAGGGCATACATCCAGTGACTCATCGTTTGTGGGATTATTAAAATGATTGCTGCAAGAAAATGGCTGATTAAGTGATTACTGATTACTGATATCATTACCGCAGTAATAAGGTTGTTGGTATCTGGAAGGCAAACACAAAATGTCGTTTCTGAGTGACTTCCTTTAAACAGATCAATCACAGAATACACTGCTTACGTATGCAGTATGAATATCAGGTATGACCGAAAACAATAATTCAAAACGCGCAGAATCTTTCCCCAAAAAATTAAGTGTGAGAAACCCTAACCTGAAAAGACAAATACTGTAAAAATTAGAATACTGTTTCCTTCAAATACGTTGTGTGCTCCCGCCCTATCCACCATATAAAAATGTAAATAAAATGAATCGTTACTTGCCGTATAGAGAATACGTGGAAACATGACAAGTATATGTAAAAATATATGCGTTCAAATACAGTATAAAACTTCACACAATTACTATGGAAAATTTCACACCCGTATTCTCCGGAGGAAAAAATGGATAATACTTATTTGAACTATTGATAAATGAGCTATGGAGTCGTGCTGATATTTTTTTTTAGTGGACAGACATTATCATGCTAAAATTATTTGTACCTCCCATTAAAATAATGATTCTTTGTTTCCTGTCAGGACCAATTTTGGCAATGAAAAAAATCATTAGTAAAATAAAACACACCCTATGCCTTCAGTGATGTGAAAACAAAAAGTAAATTCCTTTCATCAGTTGTATATCTGCAACAATAAAAGAGCTGCGCTATTACATTTTCTTTCCAGCGTTGGCAGATGAGGACGGTATTTTACATTTTGAATAAAATATTTACCCAAAAAGGGTCCATAATACATTTTTTCGCCACAGTATTAAAATATGAAGATGTATTATTGCTTATATTTAAAAATCCACTGAAGGTCACAGTACAGGGCCAATTCAATCAGTTTTCATTCGATTTGGGCTAAGATTAGTGAAATGGTTAAGGGTCAGACAAGAATGAAGTAATTCGATTTTCAGAACAACTGGCTGAAAGTCAAAGTCACTAAGGCTGGCACATGTTCAGTCCATAGACCAATTGGTAGGCATGGGTGTTGCACTTTCTTCACCAGGTATAATCTATTTGTACTTTGTATTGTTCGAACGAGTGAAAACATTGTAAGACTTGTAAGAGGGTGCTAATGCTTATACCACACATAGAATAAACTGTGTTCTATTTCTGGTGCAAGTAAGACTTCTCAAAGTTCGCCACCATAGTCTGAAAAAAAGTATATAAACTTAGCATCAAGAATATGTTATCTCGAAAACTATTAAAGCTACAGTGCACCCATGCATATGGCTGAGCACCTCACGAAATGTAATATGTATTATTAAATGGACCTTCACATACTTAACCACCATATTGCTGAAAAAAGCCAACTTGATCACCAGAAAGAATTAAAACTATAGCAAAAGTAATTAATGAATCTCCTACGACTGAAGGGGTAGGAAACAACCTGCATGAGAAATAATCTATATACAACCAAATCCCCATTCTGTTTGTTTTTCTATCTGTACCCTTTAATTTGCCGAAACGGTGCATTACAGCGCAACATTTTTTGAATCAACGAACCAAAAATGCACTAACTTAAAGAATGAGTAAAGAAAACTGGGAGCAACTGGCCTCCAGTTACCAAAAATGTTAATTAACACGCGTTCATACCTTATATTATGCGGTAAATGCGGCTTGGTATTTCCGTGGAGTTTCATGTCTGCAGAGAGAGAGAGAGAGAGAGAGAGAGAGAGAGAGAGAGAGAGAGAGAGAGAGAGAGAGAGAATTTGTCTGCCTGTCTGTCTGTCCTCTATGGAAATCAGTGGGATGCATATAGAAATCTTTTAACAGCTCTGGCTGGTGTAACATCTTATGACGAATTTAAACGTTTTAAACAGATACATCACATAAGCTAAAGTGACTCCTCTGATGACGAAGATTAAAATTATTCAGAAATACTCAAGTCAACATGTAGAAGATGGTAACCAATTACCTTAGAAAGGGAAGGGAGATTGAGTTATCCCCGAACCATGAAGATTGGGTCAAGGAATGTGCGTGGATGTAGTATGACTGAGGCTAAAAAGGAGGAGATTGGGAGAATGTTTGTGAGAAGAAAGTTGGATGTGTTAGCTATGAGTGAAACAAAGATGAAAGGGAAAGGTGAGTCTAAGTTTGGAAGTGTGACTGGAAGGATGTCAGGTGTTGATAGAGGAAGAACAAGAGAAGGAGTGGCTTTGTTGGTAAACCCGGTAGTGCAGCAGTGTGTGACTGAATGTAAGGAGGTGTGATCGAGACTGATATGGGTGAAAGAGAAATTTGGACGTAAGTTGTGGGTATTTGTGAGTGCATATGGGCCAGGTAGTGAAAAGGATGAAGAAGAGAGGGAGTCTTTCTGGAATGTTGTTGATGAGTGTCTGCGGGATTTTGTTCCAAATCTGAATGTGGTAATGATTGGAGACCTGAATGCTAGAGTGGGAAATGTAGCAGTTGAAGGTGCCGTTGGTATGAATGGTGTGCCAGGAAGAAATTAAAATGAGGAATGAATGATAGGGGTGTGTGTTGAGCGAGAGATAGTGATTGGAAATACCCTGTTTGAGAAGAAAGATATTTATAAGTATACATGGGTGAGACAGGAGGGTGGAAGGGTTGTTGACAGAGCATTGACGGACTATGTGGTTGTGTTCAGGAATGTAAGAGGAAGATTGTTGGATGTGAGAGTTTCGAGAGGGGAGGGTGAAGGTATGTCTGACCACTACCTGGTGGAGGGAAAGTTGAAAGTAGGTAAGAGATGGGTAAGAGCTAGGAGCATTAGGTGTGGCAGGGAGGTTTTGAAAGTGAGTTAGAGAAAAGAGTGAAAATGCTACAGTATCAGAAGAAGCTGAACGATAAGTGGAACGCAGTGAATGATCAGGAAAATGGCGGTGTGGAGGAGGAATGGCAATTGTTTAGGAGTGCTGTGGTGGGGTATGCGAAAGAGTTGTTTGGTGTGAGACGAGTGGCTGATGGTGTAAGAAAGGGAAGTGAATGGTGGTGCGAGGAAGTAAGTATGGCTTTGGCTGAGGAGAGACGTGCATATGAAGTGTGGCTACAGAGGAAGGATGAAGAAACATATGAAAGGTATATGGAAAAGAGGAATTGGGCGTAAAGGGTTGTGCGTTATGCTAAGGTGGCAGCAGATGAGAGATGGGGTAGGTGGTTTACTGAGAATTTTCAGCAGAATAAGATTTTTTTTTTTGGGGGGAATGAGGTGAAGAGGGTGCGAGGGGGAGAGTCTGGGAAGGATGAGCGAGTAAAAGCAAAGGATGGAAGGATGTTAACTGAGATGGATGCAGTAAGGAAGAGATGGGAGGAGTATTTTGAAAGATTGTTCAATGTAGAGGAGGAACGGGAGGCTGATATTGTGGCAGATAGAAGGGTGTAAGGAATAAATGTGTTGGGAGAATTGAATGGTTCTTTGGTCACGATGGAGGAAGTGCAGGAGGCAGTAGTTGAGATGAAAGCAGGAAAAGCTGCAGGTATGGATGAGTGTGCTGTAGAATGCCTGAAAGGTGGTGGAGCGACTATAGATTGTTGAATGTGTGTTTTGTGAGAGGTATGGTGCCGATTGACTGGGCAAGTGCATGTATGGTTCCGTTGTATAAAGGTAAGGGTGATAAGTATGAATGTACTACCTTTAGGGGTGTAAGTCTGTTGAGTGTTGTAGGTAAGGTGTATGGTAGAGTGTTGAGAGAGAAAGGGTACAAAGGGAGTGATGGGTGATGAGCAGTGTGGCTTTAGGAGAGGGAGGGGATGCGTGGATCAGGTGTTTACTGTGGGACAGGTGTGTGAAAAGTATTTAGCGAAAGATGATGTGTTTTGGGCGATCATGGATTTAGAGAATGCGTATGATAGAACTGATAGGGAGGCTTTGTGGATTGTTTTGAGATTGTATGGACTTCATGGTGGGTTGTTAAAAGACTTGAAAAGTTTTTATGTAAATAGTAGAGCGTGCGTAAGAGTGGTAAATACTGTGAGTGATTGGTTTCCCGTGAGAGTTGGGCTGTGGTAGATGTGTGATGTCGCCTTGGTTGTTTAATATTTATATGGATGGTGTTGCGAGAGTGTTAGGTGGAGGTATGAGTCTGGTGAATGCTGATGATAAGGGATTGAATCTGAATCAGCTGCTATTTTGGATGATACTGCACTGTTGGCTGATTCGGAGGAGAGATGGAGATAGTTGGTAGAGGCGTTTGGAAGAGTGTGTGAAAGGAGGAAATTGAGAGTGAATGAAATTAAGATTAAAGTGATGAGGTGTGCGAGGTTGGTAGATGGTAGGAGGATGAAAGCAGTTTTGAATGGTGAGTTGCTTGAGGAGGTAGCGTGTTTTAAGTATTTAGGGTCACATGTTGCTGTGGATGGAAGATTATACGTTGTGGTGAAGTTTAGAATGAATAATGCAATGAAAATGCTGGGAGGAATGGAAACTAGTGTTTAGATGTCATTCGCTTAGAATGGATGTAAAGAGAAGGTTGTATGAGGGTGTTGTGGTACTGACTGCGTTATATGGGGCTGAAATATGAAATATAAGTGTAGCAGAGAGGAAGTGTTTGAATGTAATGGAAATGAGGTGTCTGAGGAGTATGTGTGAAGTGACGCGTATGGATAGGGTGAGAAATGATCAGGTTTGAAGGAGAACTTGAGTTATGCAAAAGATGGCTGATCGAGTTGAGCAGAGAGTGTTGCGATGGTTTGGGCATATGGAGAGGATGGATGAAGAGCGATTGGTGAAAAAGATAACTGGATCTGATGTGAGAAATGTATGGCTGAGAGGAAGACCACGAATAGGATGGATGGACAGTGTAAAGAGAGGATTAGATGCAAGAGGGATGTCTGTAAAGCAAGGAAGAGTGATTGGTATGATAAGGATGAATGGAGAGAAATTGTTGCACAAATGGTGACGCAGTCTTAACGGGATCTTCTCCCGCATCTGGTCTAATCAGCTGTTCGGGTCAGATGCGGGGAAAGGGATGGGTCCATTATGATGTGGCAGGGGTAAACCATTCTGCTGTCGGGCCCTGCTGCGGATGTCGTTGGATTGCACTGTGCATTAGACCCTCGTGGAAATGTTGAGGGACACCTAAAGGGTTGGCCTGTTCTTTTTTAGGACAGAAGGTCAAAAGCCAAGGTTACACTGCATATTGAACTTAAATCTTTTAATTTGGTTAAGACCAAACTTGGCTGAGGGGTTCAGCATAGAGCAAGGCTGATAGATTCGATTCTGTTTTAGAACAGTCTGTCAAGGGTCAAGGTTACTGGGCAAGGTCAAATGAATGATCCTTATAATCAGTTTTGATTTAATCTGGATCAAAACTGAGGACGGAATGATGGTCAGCCGTGGATGAAAATATGCAATTTTGAGAAGAAAAGATCAAAGGTCAAAATCACGGGTCAAGATCGAGTACTTTCCATACTATTAGGACCAGATTTAATGGCGGGGTTCAGGATCACGCAAAAATAAGCCCATTCTTTTTACAGATCAGCTTAATGTGATAATCTCGGTGCAAAGTAAAATGCTTATCCCTTTGAACACTTTTGTGCAGCGTGGGTGTCACACCTTAGCGATCCTTCTGATTCTCTCTGCATTTATAAAATGTTTCAGTTACGTCAACTAGATTTGGTCCACGGAGATTAAAGACGGGTGATTTAGTCTGTAACTCACATACTGTCACTCAGGAGTTTGCAAATAGTCGCTCTTTTCTTAAATGTCAGAACTGAATAGCCTAGTCCCAGCCCTCTTCCCCCCTTCAAATGGAACAATACTGGGTTGGATGATGGATGGACTAATAGATTCAATCACGTCGCGTTAACCTACGACATTATAGCATTATAGCACACTGTCCTAAGCCCCTTATGGTACAGGCATTTACCTCAAAAGCAATCATCTTCAGACCGCCATATTTCAACAACTCGACCACTAAGGATATTCAGTTAAAGACCATATTACTAATCAATCCTTCCTTTTGCCGATGGTCTCTAGTAGGTGTTGTGGGAGTTTGGACCTGAGGAAGTGAGGCAACTTCTGCCGATTGGTTAGGCATTATTCGAGCGTATAAAGCGACTCTGACCACGGCTCGGTCCCCCAGCACAGTGAGCCAATGACATCTCATTTCATCATTCACTACACTGAATTTACTGTCGACGTCTGAGTGAACTAATTCACGTTGGGCGGCTTGTGAAGGTTGAGGTGGAGGGGCCAGTATGTGGGGGTAACGAATCGCAAATAATGCGATCACAAATAATATGTCCATCCCCCACCGTACCTCAAGAGATGGCTGCTTACTTGGCTCAAAGCTCACTTCCAGGTTGGCTTGAGATACTGGACATGTTACATATTGGTACAAGTTTGAAGCCATGGCGGGGATAAGGATGCAGTATAATACTGTACATCAGCTGGAGTCCCCAGCACACTCGCGACCGTACGGGATATCATTATTACCCAGACGTTAGAGGATAAAAACATTTCTAGCACCTCAAACTGGCATAAAATATTCTATTTTCAATGTGTAATTAGAGAATAGATAATACCAATATTCCCGGCAGTAAAACTGTGTGTGTGTGTGTGTGTGTGTGTGTGTGTGTGTGTGTGTGTGTGTGTGTGTGTGTGTGTGTAAAGGAAAAAGTCCAGTTCACAGGATCAGTGCCGAGGCATGGTGTTCTAGCACCGTGATGATGGAATACACCTCCAAAACCATCCGCGTTGACAGGCCAACTAAACCTCATTCTTGCTCCAGCTGGATATTCAGTAAGTCAGGAAATTTTGGCGTGGCCATCCGTTGCACACACTGGCACCAGCATAAAGCTTCGAAACTTTTCCTGTAAGTCAGTCTTAAGCACCAAGTGGTGGTGGTGTCATAAGAAAGAGTGAAAACTACAACATCATGGAAAAATGCATTAAATTAAACAGTGAATGAGAAGATAGCAGGCTAAAAAAAGATTGGTTTATCCCTTGACAACATGAGGAATAAGACTGTTTAGTAGTAGCACTTTAGAAAACGACGCCACGGAAGGAAGGGAGTTAATCCCTTCACTGCAGTGACGCATTTCTCTTTCATATCGCTATCTGCAAACTATTTTATCCAACTCAGCCGAAACTTTATGAACTGGAGGGGTTAGATACAGTTTCCATCAATCCATATATTTTGATGGAGAAGGGGGGAGGGGTTGTCCATTCATCCACCCAGTCATCATCCAACCCTTTTATGACTCATCCAGAGTAGAAGTCAGTGGATAGGCTATTCAGTCCTGACATTTATGGCAAGGTTGACCAGCCTCTCTCGCCCCTTAGCGGCATTATGTGGCCAGTAAAGCTCAACAGTCCCTTGGATATAAACCCTTTCAAGCTCAATCTAGCCGGAGCGTCTTAGCCCAACGAAACCATCAGGGGTCATACTGTCATATGGTTACCGCCCACCATAGTTAGTGATTTCCTGGTTTAGGGGATACCGTTTGACTTGTCCCTCAGTGTAGTCACAATAAGGCAGCACAATACCTTCTGCCCGAGGCTGTTCAAAAGAAAAAACGTAAGATGTCTGTTAAACAAAATAAAGAGGAGCCCTTTGGCTGAAGAAGATAAGAAGCAAGTGTGGTAGGTTATTAATGAGAAGGAATAAGGGTGTCGGTGGCCATATTTCTGTATGTTCTCAAACTTCAACATTACCATGCATCTTAAATGGAAAACTCTCAAAAACAATGCTTCCTCAGATGGCAAGCTGTAGTTTGATTATAGCTTTCACCTCCTAGAATGAAAACTAGGGTAAACAGTAATGATTTATTTTATGTGTATCAGTTATGTATCCACAAATACTCTCACTTCTGTTGTAATCGTTGATCATGATATGACCGTCATTGCTGGTAACCGTTTTATCTCGGTGGACGACTTACTTAATTCCTTGTGCTAACGTCAAAAAATTGTATTCACTACAAGGAAAATTTTCAAGGTAATTTGATCCCTAGAGATAGGAAAAACAGTACTTGCAGGTCTTGCCTGCCTGACGTTAAAAAGTAAATGAATAAATAAATAAAAGCAAAGACTGGTTATTGCATCGAAATAGGACCAAGACAACCTCATCACCCAGCAGCCCCATAATTTCTACGGCTCTCAAGTTTTGTGTTTATAAGATGGTTTCAAGTTTCAAGGAATGTGACACCACTGTGTTTGTTTATGTTCATTTGGATCATTTTTATAGTAGATATGCTGTCAGATCTAGATAGCGGGGAAATTATTAAAGAAACTTATTGGAATACTACTGAATTATATAGTATTACTATAAACGATGAATTGGGTTAAAAAGGAGTATTGTACCTGAAGTATGATTTTCAATATTATTCGTATTCACAGTGAAATCAAAGAACCAACTATAGATTTCCTTACTCTGTCCGAAAGGAAAGCTTCAGTTTTTCCATTCATGACTGTTACGCCATCTTGTAGTTTATTAAAGTCACTAATAGAGAGTTTAATTACCCATAATAAAATCTCCTAGACGAGGAGTTAATAACGTTATATTAAACCATTCCAATTCTCAAACTCTCTCCTTAACCGAATTAATTTTCTGGAGCAGGAATAAAATTTAAAGAACGCCAACTGGCTGAGCAGATGATGATAGTGATGATGATGATGATGATAGTAGAAAGGTAAATATACTGTTGATACCTTCAAACTGCTTACGGTGCACAAACACTGCTTAAGGCATGTTACTTCTAATCTCGGAAACGCAGTGGAATATCAGCATTTTCCTGTTTGAATAAACAACTTACTACATTCATAGAGAGGAAATATATTTTACGTTGGGTCTTTGTCATCACATAAAGACTGCGGATGTGCATTGCAAGTGTCCCATTTTTTCTCTTTCTGAGTTAACTTTCTTCTGAATTAATTGTTGAATACATGATGACCAATAATAACAAAAGCAGAGGGATGGTGAGCATGGCTGGACTGAAGGACAGACGAGGAAGTCACTGCCCTAGAATGTACTGATGTCCGCCAATGGGAAAGTCATTCGCTGCGTGAAGCGTGGGTGAGAGACGGAGAATTGAATTGGTGTAATAGCTGAACCCAGACGATATGTTTAGTTTAATGCTTACTGTGATTCTTGTTGTGGCCCAAGACTCATCTGAATATGAACTCAGTGGAGTGCAGACTGAAGTTGACATCCTACAGTTTACCATCGTCCTTATGGGGGGGATAGGGAAGGAAGTGATAAATGTCTGTATAAATGGGCAGAGAAGAGCTTCCTCTTATTTGGGTTAACCCATGAGGAATGAAATACCCTTTGCAGTGTTTTTACACAAACGTCTTTGAATGCCCTGTCGAAAGGAGGATAGTGGACAACAGAAGGGCAACGAGCCTGTAATCTACTGGATTTTGGTTCAGATGAGCCTGAGACAACAACAACAACAACAACAACGGCAACATTCATAATCACCAGGAGACTTCTTACAGCCCTGGCAGGAATTATCAGATTAGAATTTTGAAAAAAGAAGTGAATGAATCCCTCTTCATGCGACGACGATTCTTTTATTTAATTATGATCATGACTAGGGGATTTTATTCAAAGAAAATTTTTGCGGCGAAAGTGTTAGTATATTATTGTATTCATGTTGCTGCCTATCACCGTCTGTATCGGATATTTACCGTTGTGACCGTATCATTCATTATGCAAACATATCAGTCGACAGGACTATCACCACCCTTCACAATGATCTCTATACCGTATGAAACTGATGTGAAATACATATCCACTAGGAAAAAATGGGGGAAATACAGCTCCCCAGATATAAGTACCAGCCTCATGAAAATAGGGATGCCAATATGGGGTAGTTGCGGCATCCACCTTCTTTGGTGTTAGAAAGAATCACACAAAGTACGCATTTGAGGCTGTTAGAAATAGTCGGTAACAGCTTGAAGGGATGGAAATGATAGGTACATATCCCAGTCAGCCCTACTCGCCTGGTTCAGGCACGATCATAAAGTGGACTGTCAAGTCGTCCGTCAGTCCTCTTTTCACCAACCCCTTTTGCCAGTAAAGTATAGTTGCCACAGAATTATTAATAATCCACTATTAATTTATTTGAACCAAACTTCCAGTCCCATATTGCAATCTAATCAACTAGAACAATATCCTTCAGAATACTGAGAACTTTTTCTTTACATAATTATAAAGAGCAAAGAAAACTTAACCTCTGCAATTGTCCTGTGAAAAGTAGTCTTCATCTACTGTTTCTTACAATGGCCTTGACCCCTTTGGGGAGATTTGGATTTTTTTTTTTTAATCTATCTATCTATATACCTAGGCTGCTTCCCCCAAGGAAAGGGAGGTAGCCGAGACAGGACGACACACTCTCCATTTACTCATCCATTTAAACACATTCATTCACATCTTAGCCCCAAAGGGGAGAACGGACAGATCCTCACCGCACCACACCGCACAAGGGTCAACTGCGCAATGCAATCAGTGACATCCGCAGCAGGGCCCGACAGCAGAGCTGGTTTACCCCTGCCACATCATAACATACCCATCCCCTTACCCGCACCTGACCTGACTAGCTGATCAGACCAAATGCGGGAGAATATCCCCTCAGGGCTGCGTCATCACTTATTTATTCACAATTTCTCTCCATTTATTTCTGTCACGCACAGCCACTCTTCCTTGCTCGACAGACATCCCTCTCGCATCCAGCGCTCTCTTCACACTATCCATCCATCCTATTCGTGGTCTTCCTCTCAGCCTTACACCTCTCACATCAGATCTAGTTATCTTTTTCACCAATCGCTCATTATCCATTCTCTCCATATGCCCAAACCATCGCAACACCCTCTGCTCAACTCTACCAGCCATCTCCTGAACAACTCCAGTTCTCCTTCGCACTTCATCATTTCGCACCCGATCCACACATACTCCTCAGACACCTCATCTCCATTACATTCAAACTTTTCCTCTCTGCTACACCCATATTCCATGTTTCAGCCCCATATAATGCAGTCGGTACCACAACACCCTCATACAGCCTTCTCTTTACATCCATTCTAAGCGAACGACATTTAAACACTTTTTTCATTCCTCCCAGCACCTTTCCTACTTCATTTATTCTAAACTTCACTTCTGCATCTATTCTTCCATCCACAGCAACATGTGACCCTAGATATTTAAAACAATCTACCTCCTCAAGCAACTCACCATTCAAAACTATATTCATCCCCCTACCATCTATCAACCTCGTACACTTCATCACTTTACTCTTATTCTCATTTACTTTCAAATTCCTCCTTTCACACACCCTTCCAAACTCCTCTACCAACTGTCTCAATCTCTCCTCTGAATCAGTCACCAGTGCAGTATCATCTGCAAACAGCAGCTGCTTCAGATTCCAATCTCCACCATCAACATTTACCAGACTCAGACCACCTAAAACTCTTGCATTCACCTCCCGTACAACACCATCCATGTAAATATTAAACAACCAAGGTGACATCACACATCCCTGTCGCAGCCCCACTTTCACGGGAAACCAATCACTCACAGCATTTCCCACTCTTACACATGCTCTACTATTTACATAAAAACTTTTCACCCCTTTTTAGTAACCTACCATCAAGTCCATACAATCTTAAAACAGTCCACAAAGCCTCCCTATCAATTCTATCATACGCTTTCTCTAAATCCATAAATGCCCAAAACACATCCTTGCCTTTCGCTAAATACTTTTCACACACTTGTCTCACAGCAAACACCTGATCAACTCATCCCCTCCCTCTCCTAAAGCCACACTGCTCATCACTAATCACTCCCTCTCATAATTAACACTCTACCATACACCTTACCTACAACACTCAACAGACTTATACCCCTAAAGCTAGTACATTCATACTTATCACCCTTGCCTTTATACAACGGGACCACACAAGCACTTGCCCAGTCAATTGGCACCATACCTTTCTCAAAGCACACATTCAACAATCTTACTAACCAGTCAACAATAGTCACTCCACCACCCTTCAGGCATTCCACAGCACACCCATCCATACCTGCAGCTTTCCCTGTTTTCATCTCCTTTACTGCCTTCTCCACTTCCTCCTTCGTGATCAAAGAATCATTCAACTCTCCCAACACATTTATTCCTTGCACCCTTCCATCCGCCACAATCTCAGCCACCCTTTCCTCCTCTACATTTAATAATCTTTCAAAATACTCTGCCCATCTTTTCCTTACTGCATCCATCTCAATTAACATCCTTCCATCCTCTGCTTTTACTCGTTCTTCCTTCCCAGACTCTCCCTTTCGCACCCTTTTCACCTCCTTCCAAAACATTTTCTTATTCTGTTGAAAATTCTCTGTCAGCCGCCTACCCCACCTCTCATCTGCTGTCACTTTAGCATCACGCACATCCCTTCTCGCTCTATTCCTCTTTTCCTTATACCTTTCATATGACATCTCATCCTTCCTCTGCAGCCACACTTCATATGCACGTCTCTTCTCGGCCACAGCCATACTTACTTCCTCGCACCACCATTCACTTCCTTTTCTTACACCACCACCCACACGTCTCACACCACACACCTCTTCTGCATGCCCCACCACAGCACTCTTAAACAACTGCCATTCCTCCTCCACGCTGCCATTTTCCTGATCTTTCACTGCGCTCCACTCATCTTTCAATTTCTCCTGATACTCTATCTTTTTCTCTCTTTTATCCAACTGACTCACTTTCAAAACCTCCCTGCCACACCTAACCCTCCTAGCTCTCACCCATCTCTTACCTACTCTTAACTTTCCCTCCACCAGGTAGTGGTCAGACATACCTCCACCCTCCAATCTTAGAACTCTCACATCCAACAATCTTCCTATTACATTCCTAGACACAACCACATAGTCCATCAAAGCTCTATCAACAACCCTTCCACCCTCCTGTCTCACCCATGTATACTTATAAATATCTTTCTTCTCAAACAGCGTATTCCCAATCACCATCTCTCGCTCAACACACATCGTTATCATTCGTTCCCCATTTTCATTTCTTCCAGGCACACCATGCATACCAACTACGCCTTCAACTGCTACATTTCCCACTCTAGCATTCAGATCTCCCATCATTACCACATTCACATTCGCTCCAAAACTCTGCAGACACTCATCAACATCATTCCAGAAAGACTCCCTCTCTTGTTCATCCCTTTCACTACCAGGCCCATATGCACTCACAAACACCCACAACTCATGAAACGAAATAAACTCTTAGGAACTGATCTGCATCATTTCATTTTCTGATTACTTCATGAGGCTCTGTTGAAATCTCCAGGAGACATGACCAACTTACGTCGTTCACCCATAATACTGATATGAGTTTCTGCCAGGACACATAAAGGGTTTGGATTCTTTTTCTATTAGCAGTGGCCCATGCCAGGAAACATAACCTGGACCCTTCAGATTCCTTCCTCAGCCTCTGGTTTTCCTGGAATCGTCGCGAAATTCTGAGGCCAGAATAATAATTCCAGCCATAACAATAGTCTCCACCTATGTAATAGGTAGTGACTAATAACACATTGTCAGGATTATTTAATACGAGCAATATGGGAATGACCAAAACAAGAACGTACAATCATTACCCATTGATGACACACTCTAAAAAGCTCAACAAATAAGAGATAAACATATAGACCTGCAGGAAATGGTGGAGTGCATCTTGATGGACTCAGCCAGCAGGAACAGCAGTGCACTGATGACCGTGTGTGTCAGCACCCAGCAGTGGTCGGCTCAGCGGATGTCAAATCCCTTTGGCGGTGGCCAGAGGGGTGGATGTCAAACACTGCTGTAACCAAGCGTGTGTGACTCAACCATTTTTCACTTTTGATAAGATCCCAGTCCTAAGGAGCTAGAGCAGGGCATAGGTGTCACCCCATAATTGTATGTGATAGTGTGCACAGGGAGAGAGAGAGAGAGAGAGAGAGAGAGAGAGAGAGAGAGAGAGAGAGAGAGAGAGAGAGAGATGCAAACTATATTATTTGTACGGATTTTTTTTCTTCCAGTATGCAAAGCGGGTGTACTATATTCTACATTATTAAACAGGGAACAGTAGAATAGCAGAGCCCATCACCAAAACTGCGCTGTTTTGGAAACCATTAAATTTACTGTAGTTCACTGGATCTTAGCACATCGAAAAATTAAAGTGTTATTTATGTGACTTCTCAAAATTCTCTATCATGTTGCTGAGAAAAGCTGAAAAGTGTAAATTGAGCACCAAACCTGTTATCTTAGAATCTGTTAAAGCTGCACTGGATCTACGCACATCATTGGAAGTTTACGGAAACGTAATTAGTGCAGCTAAAGTTTATTTATTTATTTATTTTTTTATGTATTTATTTTTGCCATCATATTACTGAACGGAAAATTCCACACTAAGCACCAATCTTGGGTTGTCTCGTAGCATTATATTAAAGTCGCAGCGCATCTATGAACATCGTTGCAAAGGTAAAACAACATTAGCATGTGAAAACGTTCGTCACAAACTTTTTGTTGCTCTTCTTGTTGCTTAACCCCGGTCTGTTTGCTAAAGCCGACCCTTCGACAGCAGATGTGCAACTGCTCCTTTGGGGTTGTCTTACAGATACAGTACAATACATACACCTTGTGGGGAATCGGCGCCCCTTTGTAATGGACAGAGCCTCGCTGAGTCCTTCCCCACGGCGAGATGCAAGGAAATATGAGAAGGTTTGGCTCCCGGGTGGACGTTGATGTTGCTTCGCTCCATCCACGATACACAGCGACACCAAGTGTAGGCTCCTCGTCAGCGCCACTTTGAAGTGTGAACGACTGCATCTTCATATACATTAATACGGGATATGAGTATGGACAAGCTCTTCTCTGAAAGTTAAACGTAAGGAAATTAACAATGTGATGGTGTTCAAGTATTTAGGAAGAGTTGTGAATAACTCTGGTTGCCTGTAAAATGAACTCAGTGAAAAGGTAACATAAGGAAGGAACGTTATGGAGGATTTGCGAGCTGCAACAGGAAATACAGCAAAGAGTTCAACAAACCATAACACTTCCTCCAGCCCTGATGATGCAAAGTAGCGAAGCTTGGCCGTGATGAGAATATGACAACAGAGGCAACAAAATACACTAGCAGCGTAACTGAAGTGATTTGATGAGATATAGTGAATGATAAACCCACACGAGACGAATAAGGAGCAGTGGTAGTGCAGGTGACCAGAAACAAAACCTACTTTTATGTACTTTGCCCTTATTAACGAAATGTAGGATGAGAGATTCACTATACTTTGTACAGTTTAACTTGCCCTAAAATTGTCATCTTTCAGTTTTAACACCTGAATATGATGCTGTTCTCAAAAAGTGTTGTGGAAATGATAGGAAAGCGCAGTATTGTTTCACTGCCACTGCTGTAAGAGAATTCGGCTACATAATTATGAATCTCTCCGATAAGTCAAGGTGGATGAGCGATAAGGTGCAAGGGGGATTCTGGTGTGTGGAATAGGGTCATTACTGTGTTAGGATAGCAATACTTGGAGATCTTGTTATTGAGACTGTCCTACTGGACATGGCGTCAGGAAATAAAAAGAAAGCTAGAGTGTTTATCGCAAGTTGCACAAAATCGTTTCAAGGGTACTAGAAAAAATAAATACCATTTTAAATTCAATAAAGATATACTGTATTAAATACTGCGTTTAAGGAAAATACTGTATTAAACTGCCATTACTGGTATTCTGAATCCTTGTATTCTCAGTAGATTAATAATAATCACTCAAGATGGAAAAAAAAAAAAAGTCACTAATTAAAGGACTAAACGGGTCACCTTAAATAAAAGACATATATTTCTCTCAAACACTAATATATAAAACAAAAAGTGTCAGTAACCAAACATGACTTTGCCGGTGGCCGTCTGGCTGACGTGTGGCCGTGGCCGAAAAAGTTAATATCTGGCGGTGCCGATGACAAGTGCTGACGGTAAATATTGAACGTCATCTCGATTTGCTTCATCACGAGCGCCACCCCACCGGTTTTGTCAGAAAAATAAACAATACAAAAGACAAGTATGTTCATCTGCGCCATCAAAGTAAAGTAGCCTACTAATGGCAATATTAATGTGTGTGTGTGCGTGTGTGTGTGTGTGTGTGTCAGTATATATTATATCTATTTACCTATCTATCTATCTGTCTATCTATCTATCTATATATATATATATATATATATATATATATATATATATATATATATATATATATATATATATATATATATATATACATAGACCTTTTCCATAAGCGTATTGTGTGTGAAAAATTGCACAATGAAAGGTGGTTTGTTCATTGCGATGTTACTTCCACACACGACAGTTTATTTGGAAAGAGTTGGAGGTGACTGTTTAAATGCATAAGTTCTGATTTATGGAACATATTTATACTAGCTGGGTACACCGCGGTGTTCTTAAAACAGCGTTGACCCTCAGCTATTTCTTCCCAGAAATACCGGTTGTGAGATATGGCCATCTGTTTTGTATTTACCACAGGAACATTGTGTGCATACGTAACACTATAAATCGTAACGTGATTATTGTGTTGCGGCATCCACAAACTCTGGTTTGTGTGTTTTTCTTCAGGGAAGGTAAGGGAGCCTGGGAATAATGGGGGTACCTATGGCCTTTAATATCAGTTAACACGATCCTTGCCATATGCTTGTTGTCTGTTTACTGTAGTACAACCTAATATGCCTTGGAAAATACTGACACCGTTACCACAAACATATGCTTTGAGGATGTGGATGGATAGGGATAAGGTGGGGACCTGAACCTTGAAAAAAACTAGCCTTCCCTTTTACGTAGGCCTACTTCGTAATATAGCACAACAAAAGTGACTTGGTTTCTAAGATCTGACATCTACAGTACTGTAATGTATTGGACAAGGAGAAGGGGAAGGGAGAGACGTGGAAGGAGTTTGTTCAAACACACGAAATTAATGTATGGAACTTTTAAATACTGATATGTAACAATGAACAGTTAATAAAGGATGGTTGACTTCAAGCAGTTTTTGCCGTACCAATAGGTACAGTTAAATCCAGCGTGTGTTCCTAACTTTGTTACCTTGTTCCTTTTTTTTTTTTTTTTATGATGAAATCTGGCAAACTGTAACCGTAGGTTTTATCGGTCTTACGCTTTCGCTTACACCGCATGGCTTTATAGGGAGTGTGTTGAAGGGTTTGATATATTGGTGCATCTTAGGTGTGTCTGGGTGTGCTTGAAGTTCGTGTGGTGCGCACCTAAGGTGTGTATTGATGTGTATGAGTTTCGTGTGATGTGCATCTGGATAGCGTTCGAGGTTCGTGTGGTGTGCATCTGGTTCGTGTCTGAGTTGTCTGAGGTTCGTGTGGCGTGCATCTGGGTCGTGTCTGAGGTTCGTGTAGTGTGCATCTGGGGTGTGTCGGGGGTATGACGGAGGTTCGTGTGGTGTGCATCTCGGGGCGTGTCTGAGAAAATCTTGTAGAGTGCATCTGGGGTGTGTCAGGGGTGTCTCTGGGCCTTGTCTTTGGGGTTTGGGTTGTCTCTGGGATTTGTCTTTGGGGTCTGTTAAAAAAATACAGGACATCTTTTGGGATGTGGTGGGATGGTGTAATCAAAGGAGTACAAAGGGCAGGAAATGACAACATAAGTAATGGTCATTTCGAGGCTGTTTGTTAAGGCAGAGTCCCCTTGGGCACCCCAGGACTCCCCGCCAACGCTGAGTATCTCTGATGGCATCAGATTCAATACAGACAGAAATACAACGGGGTCAGTTCAAGGGGACTCATTTTTGCAACGATGGAAGAAATTAAGGTAATATATAAAAGCTAAGGAAACATGAATTATCCAGTCACCCTCATTATCCAATCTTTCCTTGCCCTGTCAGGAGTGTCGGGGCCCGGAGCTAGGTTATTCAGTCCCGACATTGAAGGCAAAGGTTACCAGTATCACTCTCCCTTCAGATGGAACCTCCACAGTCTCCATACGGTTCACGTGCCTTAACTTAATAAACCACCAGCCATCATTTTCTTGTATGATTACCATCCTGCGAAGTAATGGTTTCCTGGACTGCAGGAAACAGCATGACTTGTCACTCATGGTTTCCTGAGTTACAGGAATCCATTTGGCTTGTCTTTCAATGTAATCACCTACATTCAGCACTACATCGAGTGTGTGATGGGCGCCTTTCGTCTACGAGTATTGACCCCCTCCTCTTGCTGACTCCCTTCAACCCGTCCCTTCGTGACACTGTTGCATCTTTAAAGCTTTTCTCTTGCGACTTCATTGATCACTGCTTTTCTAAACTGTGTGCTTGCATTCCTCTTCCATTATGGCGGGAGCGTAGCATCCATCTGGCAGCAAACCCTCATCCCGTATATGTCTAGCGCTCTAATGCAAGAGATAACTGATACTCCCAGTCCTTCATGAATGCAACAGGTAAATTCAGACACTGTCTTCCTCTCTCTGTTTTTCCTACTGCCTTTGGCCTCCAGTGTTTTAAATGCAGAGTGTCACGGCATCTCGAAAATAATGGATTTTGAATTCTGTTCTCTTATTTTTTTTTCTTTGAGGGTACAGTCTTGAGACCTTCCAACCTTTGCTTCCTTCTACCTTGCGTTAAAAGAAAAAAAAGTAGGTTGATGCCTCCAAGTACGTGGGGGCCCCTGCCTACCACTCAGGGTAGACTGAGTGAGACGCATTGTAAGAGTGAGAAGTAAAATGTATAAGAGACAGAACCAAGGAATCAAATACAAGTAGAGTAGGCGTTATTGAAAGCAATGCATTTACAGCGGAATAGGTGGTAAAATTATTTTAAACAAATCCTTGGAATGAAATATACAGTATAAATTGTTGAAAGTGACTCGCTATAAAAGGATAAAACAATTGGAAAAATATAATAAAGTTCACTGGATTTAAATAATATTGGAAAAAACACATACACATGTAAAATGATTTTATCTAGTGTACAAGAGAAATTACACCAGGTACACTGAAACTGACCCGTGTATAGCGAGAAAAAAAATAACATTACAGAATGGCTAGTAAAATACAAATACACAATGTAAGCCTAAAATAACGCATTTACAGAAAGAAGAGAGAGAGAGAGAGAGAGAGAGAGAGAGAGAGAGAGAGAGAGAGAGAGAGAGAGGGAGAGAAAGAGAGAGCGAGCGACCGAGCGAGCGAGCGAGAGAGAGAGAGAGAGAGAGAGAGAGAGAGAGAGAGAGATTTTTTTTAGAACTACAAGCATACAAGTTAAATTTTAAAGTGATGAAGCCCATTTACATCTAGTAAGTCCTTCAGGAATTAGCATATATTTGCCTGTGAAAGAGAAATACACAAGGTAAAAAGTTAAGCAACGCATTTTGCAACAAGATATTATAAATTATAAGTGGGATTGTCCTGTTTTTCTCTGATGGAAGAACCTGAGTAATTACCAAGCAGTCTGGGTGGCAATTAATGGTTTTATGGACTTGACAATGCTAATTTACCGCCGGTCCTTCTCGCACCCAAAAGTACCTGATCCAATTATGTAATATCCCTTGTCATGGTTATTGGAAAACGTGCACTGGATTTTTGTAGCTGTAGTGTATTGTGTTGTTAAGAAGGGACAAGGGCGGTAATAGGCGTAATGAGGCAAGCAGGTGGACTGGGGTGCTGTGTTGGCATAGTGTTTTGGGGTGTTGTTAATGCAGAGGACGGTGTTATCATAGTCTGGTGTGTGTGTGTGTGTGTGTGTGTGTGTGTGTGTGTGTGTGTGTGTGTGTGTGTGTGTGTGTGTGTGTGTGTGTGTGTGTGTGTGTGTGTGTGTAAGAAAACAGACAAACCTAGCTCATGCTAGCCATCTTTTCCAGTTGTTAAGTATTTTAATTTACGGTAAGGTCAATGCCTGATACAAGCATGAATGATATTCCTTTCTAAATATAACTCTGTCTATCTATCTATTGACAGACGCCTCAATCCCGTTTGGGGTGGCCACAAACAAATCGCCTCCACGTCGCCCTGTCCCCAGCCATTTCACTGCCCTGCTCCCAACTCACACCCCCCTCTCTCATATAACTCGATTATAGTAAATGCTACATCCTGCACTAAATTAGAACTTTTGCTAATGAGGTAAATTGTCTGTCATAACTGTCCTTGCATTGCATATTTTAAAATCACAAACACACAGAGGCTTGGATTTATGCACACTTATTGCATGAAGGCCATTAAGGCTGCCCTTAGAACATGATCTGCAAGAGTCTGTGTTACATCTCGGTACACACATGTACTACTGTGCTGTTGTTGTTGTGGCTACTACTACGTCTAGAGGTGAACCCGATGGACTGCATGCTGAAACTGTCCTTCTACAGTCTACCATTCTCCTTTCGAGGGATAGGGAGAGAGTTATGGGAAGTTTGCATTGCTAGGGATCTGTCCGGTTATATTAACACCACCACGTGAAGGTGTCCCTCTCTGGCAAGTTTAAAACTAGAACAACGAAGCTATTTACTGCAGGACCTTCGGTGCTCTTGGCCCCAGGTGGCGAGTGAGGACCTGAAATGACAGTACAAGGCCACTTCAGGAATTTGACTTCATATTCACAAAGAACTGGACTCTTATAAGAAATACCAGCTAAATAATCTTCTTGAATATATATTGAGTCAAATTCATAATATCTAAGATGTTTTTTTTTAATGTGACCAACTCTGGGCAAAGGCTTCATGGCTTATGCCAAGACACAGTAGTCCAATCTACACCTCCACATGTCACCACTTCGGCGCTAACACCCACCGTCCATATTGAATACATGTTAGGGCTGTCTCATACAGGACTGGTGTAGCCTACTGGTATTAGCGGGGGTATTTTTGTGATTGTTTGTTTGTTTTTTTAGTTAGTTGTTTTCCGGGGAGGGGCACTAACCCTCCGCCAACCCTTTTAGTCGCCTTTTACGACAAGCAGGGACATTAGGGGAGTATTCTTGAAAAAAAAACCCTACCCCCAGGGGGGAAGTGACAAGCCAACTGTCTCATTTGGTTCGATCCCGGGCCGTCACTATCCAGACCCAGTTATCTGCCAGTGTTGGCCGGTGTGGAGAGGATGGAGGGTGAAAGACTGACGAAGAGAATGTATGTGAGTGAGGTGGAGGGGGGAAGAGGGAGGGGGAGGCCGAGGATGAGATGGAGGGATGGGGTGGAGAGGTATATGAGAGAGGGGGGTGTGAGTTGGGAGCAGGGCAGTGAAATGGCGGGGGACAGGACGACTTGGAGGCGATTTGTTTGTGGCCACCCCAAACGGGATTGAGGCGTCTGGCAATAGATAGATAGATAGAGATTTTTGTGATATGTCGGCGGGTCTTCTGGTAGTTTAGTAAAGTCTGCATTATGAAATTCAAACCCTTAAAATACTCCCCGCCCTAGCTGGGATTCGAACTTGGGTCCATTAGGACTGCGGGCTACCTCTCTATCGGTTCAGTCACCGCCCTTGAAATATATGAGGACATAAAACGCCACTTCATGAACTTCTTAGAGAGACAGACAGACAGACAGACAGACAGAGAATATAAAAAAAAAAGAATATTCGCCCCCTCCCCCCACTGAAGTGACATGTCCAGGAATCTCTACCATTCCTGTATGGTTAATTGGACTGGCGACCCTGTCATTATTTGAACCAGCATGATCTGTAAATATAATTAGTTATCAATTAGTGTAATTGCATTAAACAATAAATAAGCTTTGAACAGCGTGTGTTTTTCAGACTATGAAGTGCAAAGATTTATTTGGCAGTTATCATTATCATAGAACTGAATGCGCGATAATTGGCGTTATGCAAGTACAGGTTACACCAGACACTCAAGATTATATATAATTTATTCCACCAACTATTACAGCATTCATCATCATCGTCATCATCATCATCATCATCATCATCATCATCATCATCATCATCATCATCATCATCATCATCATCATCATCATCACTGGTGTTTATAATAATGGTACAGATACTTCTCTCGATAAAAACCCTCCATAGCCAAAGTGTAGAAGTTAAGACCATCATCATCATCATCATCATTATTATCATCACTGAGTACTATTATTTATGTAGTATTATAAGGTGGTAGGGAGGGACGCCTTCTCGCAGTGGCATTGATATAACCGGTCGGCTCTGCCGCTCATTTATACAGTCGTTCCTCAGCTCCCTCCCTATCACCCGATGGGACAATAGTGGACTGCAGAATTATGACTTCAGCCTGCAGTCCACTGGGTTCACATTCAGCTGAACCTGGGCCTGCAACTACTACTAATTCTAAGAATTAATTACGTCATGAATATAATGAAGATGGAGGCCACCACAGTGAAGGAGTAAGTGGACATTACAATGAGGGAGATGCACGGTTGAAATAGGGATTGTGTGTATTTGATGAATTATTACGAGATTTGCTGTTCGTGAAGAGGAAAGAAGTAATCCCTTCAGCTGATATATTACCAATATGCCGGGAATTGAACCAGAGACTCTCAAGTGAGAGCCAGGCAGCATACCACTACACCACGACCAGGTATAAGTTAACTCTTATTGTCACAATCTTGTAACCAACGTCCCTCCGCCCCCACTGTGGGCATCAAGAGGATGTGTGAACCCCCTGGCACTCGGGCAAGTAGATGTTTTTAATCTATCCCAAGCACTTACGGCAAGTCAGAATGAAGAGAGAAACCTGTACTGTACACAGGAAAAATCATCTAATATATTACCAATATGCTGGGAATCGAACCCGGGACTCTCAGGTGAGAGTCAGGCAGCATACCATTTCACCATAACCAGGTAAAAGTTAACTCTCGGCATATTGGTAATATATCAGATGATTTTTTCTGTGTACACTACAGGTTACTCTCTTCATTCTGACTTGCCGTAAGTGGTTGGGATAGATTAAAAGCATCTACTTGCCCGAGTGCCAGGGGGTTAACTCATCTTCTTCGTGCCCACAGTGGGGGCGGATTGACATTGGTTACAAGATTGTGACAATATAGGGTACCTTTTACCTGGACGTGGTGTAGTGGTATACTGCCTGGCTCTCACTTAAGAGTCCCGGGTTCGATTCCCGGCATATTGGTAATATACCAGATGAATTTTCCTGTGTACAGTACAGGTTTCTCTCTTAATCCCTTCAGCCTGAGGACGCCTATGTCATTTAAGTTTTGTCACTATCACAGTCATACTCAGCTGAGGTGACACCTGTCAGACTGGAAGTCATTAACCCTGTGAGTCACACGTGGAGTAAGATTGTTTAGAGAAACGCAGTGAAAGGATTTGATTCTTCATTCTGATGAACGTCTCGTAAAGCAAAAATAATAATAATAATAATAATAATAATAATAATAATAATAATAATAATGGTAACAGAACGCAGAAATCTCTCAATTTCCTACTGAAAGAGTCGGTGGACATTCATTCTTACCTGTTAACACCAGTGTGTACTAAGGTATAGTAGTTTTAAAAACAAATCACCCAACTGGTCTGAGCACTGTGTACCACAAATACCAGCAAAAATAACAATAATAAATAAATGAAACAAGTATTTAGATAATTATTTGAGTTTTATGCAGGTCGTACCAACACTGCGGATATATATATATATATATATATATATATATATATATATATATATATATATATATATATATATATATATATATATATATATATGTGTGTGTGTGTGTGTGTGTGTGTGTGTGTGTGTGTGTGTGTGTAGTTGGTGACGACCATGATCCACTCACTTGATGAAGTGCTGCCTACTTCTTCCTTAGCCTTTATCATTCTTTTTCTGTGCCTGCCCTCCTCTCTTCCTATTTCTCCCATCTTTCCTGTCACTTCTTATTGCTTTTCTTTCCTTTACAGGTGGCTTTACATTGAGTGACAAGCCAAGTGATTTCCTATAAGCCAAGAAACCATTTACAACGCTGGGTGGTAACATATATATATATATATATATATATATATATATATATATATATATATATATATATATATATATATATATATATAACCAAACCATGCGTGTTCCCTCCGTGTCAACAAGTGGGTTGGTGGAGGGTTATTGCCCCTCCCCGTAAAACATATAACTCTAAGTCAAGTGGCCACCACTTACGGGATTATGGCGTCTGGGAATAGATAGAATATACAGTATATACATATATATGTATAGATAGATAGATAGATAGACAGATAGATAGATAGATATAGATATATATATATATATGTGTGTGTGTGTGTGTGTGTGTGTGTGTGTGTGTGTGTGTGTGTGTGTGTGTGTGTGTACTGCAGGTCAACATGTAGTGTATCCCCACATAATATTACGCTAGGCTTTGAAATACAGTGTCTCATGAGAAGAGGGGTCGTTACAGAGTAGGAATATAAAGTCGTGAAGATCACTTCGTTGTGCGTCCCTCTTCCTCACACGATGCAGCGTCAGGCAGTAGATAGACATAATAGATATGCAGACTTGTTACGTAACAGAAAAATATTTCAGGCATATTTTCACAGCAAACTAAATTTGAGCGTATCCGTGATATTATTTGCACCAACATATACTCGAAGGACACGCACTACACTATTTTTGTGGTAGTAATTGGGTCAAGCTGCAGTGCAGTCACGGGGAATATAAATATGCTGTACTGTATACACCTTCAAACCTGATCCAGAACCTCAGATACGGCAAAGCAAGAAGAGAGAAACACGACTTCAATGGCTTTCGACAACACGAGGGTCATTAAGGCAGACATTAAGTTTTGCAGTCTCAGTCTTCTCTGGGTACACCGCGCAAACCCTGAACATGCAGTGCGCATCCATTTCACATCTTTTCTTAGGAGTAGGTTGAAGAAAAGAAATCCTTGCACAGTGGTCTGCAGATTCAAACGAGTTGATTCTTTATTATATGTCATGACCAATATTTACTTTATATTCTTTCGAAATATATAATGATTCTGTCAGTAAATTATTCTGTTGTGCTACCAGATAAAAAGTCCTCCAACCAGTCAGCAATTCCATTAGTCTGTCAGTGATTAAGTCAGACAATATGAAACAGAAAATCACTGGATTAATCGGTCAGGTACTCAGTGACACTGGCATAACCAATTAGTGCCCAGGGTCACTTTGTGAGGGATATTGCTGGAAGGGAGCTGAGCGTAGCGCCTTCCACCTGTCGGCTTGTAGTCGACAAACTCATAGGTCCGTGCTATGGCAAATGCTTAGTTCCGTTCGTTATTTAAGACACTGGACACAAGTGGGCTAATCTTACAGTCAGGTCAATGGACCAGCGACCTACAGAGCCACAGAAAACACAGTAAAAATATATACCTTGGGAGTCTCCCTTCTGCTCCAACCCCACTCTCGCCCGATCTCTCCCCTCCATCTCACCCCTCACCGTCTCCCTCTTTTACATCATTTACACCCATTTATAACTCTCACATGTCTAACGCCTCCTTATCCTTGATTCCTTACCTATGTTCCCTTTTTTCACAATTCTGTGTTCCCCCAAACTTTCTTTTTCCTCTCCCTACCAGTCCTTTGTCCCCTGCTGCACCCACACCCCAATATCTTTTGTTTCATTACAACCTTTCATTCACCCCTGCATTGTGTTTACTATTTCACCATCACCTTTTCCCCACTCATCCAGTCTTCCCCCTCGTCTCGCATTCCCTTCAGCTTCGTCTTTCCTCTCCTCCCGTTCATCAGTTCTCTTTTCTTTTATTCATTCACGCAGTTCAATTGTCCCACTCACTCCCCATCCTCCTGTCCCTTTACAACTCCCTCCACACCCTCAACCCTTATTATCTCATCCTCCCATCTCACCCTGGTAGTTCTGTGTCCCCGCCCCTTATCCCTATCACCATTCCTGTCTACTATCCCCATGACCTACCGCTCACCCTCGCACTCATATATCATATTTAGTGGGGTAATCTTCCAAACCTACACTCAGCCTTGTCATACTCCCATCACCCACCTCTCATTTACCTCATGTTGCTTTTGCCTTCATTTTCTTCCTTGCCCTACCTTTCCTTGACTCTCATTTATCGACTTCCTTCACCTTTCCTAACACCCTCAACCCTCGGCACTCCTCACCCTTACCTTTTCAGTCTCTCCTATACTGTACCCACACCCACAGACACTTCCCCTGCTCACAGCCCCAGTCCCCCTTCCCCGCACTCCTGCACGATGATTACCTGGGCAATCTACGGCACCTGCACTCAACCTCGCCTTGTCCCCGTCACGCCGCCAAAATACTCCAACGAACGTGCAAAATGAGGCAGTTTCTTCATTCCAACGCACACTAATTTGTTGAGGCTGCTTCCTTTTTCTCTCTTAATGGTAGTTTATGAGCTAAAGTTTGAACCCTTTGCAGTTTCCTCGTGGTGCATTTTTTATTTTTTATGTTTATGAATATTTGTGTTAACTGCTTCCTGTCATTTTCTGTATGGTGGAAAATTTGTTTGCTAATGCTGGGTGGCAGTGCATTTTTTGTGACAGTCATTCTTAATGTTTGTTTATATTTAATCTTTCTTTGTTTTGCGGGACCAGTTAAGAGTATGTAGTTTTTTCCCCCACTTTCTTCTAGAATTCTTCTTTTTCAAAATGGCAAATTTGTATACTAAATTTGGATCCTCTGCAGTTTTATTGTTTAGCCATTGTATCATTTAATTCCCAGTTAATCGGTTTTTGCTTATACAGTTTCCTCTTATTATGTAGTGGCAAAATTGTGTACAGTATTAAGTTCGGACCTGCTACTGTCTTCTTGTGACACTTTTTTTTTTTTAATCATAACCTTTTTCCTCTTATAAATTCCTTCCCTCGCACAGAACATATTTCAGACTGCTTTTTATTTATTTATTCCTTTTTCTTTTTTCTTTTTTCGTGGTCGACCTTAGTGCAGTAGACTAAAATTCTGACCTGTTGTAGCTTTCCTACGATGCCTACTTTTAAAAGCTGTTTATTTCTCCCAATTCGTTAATTTCTATACGGTACGCTATCTTTTCCCTGATGATAATTAATTAATGCCTGAAGCTAATTCAGTTTTAATATGCATTAGTCTTTTCAGTATTTTTCTCGGAGGAGGACTAGGTATGAACAGCTTTATACTTTACATTCTCTTCACAGTGAAACTTTTTCCGCAATATTTTTGTGATTTTATTTTAATGCTTATTTATATGCATTTTCTTCCGAAAAAAAAAAAAAATCAGTGTTTTTCTATTCCCGGTGGGCTGATGCTGTGAGTTATTACAGTTTTGACTGGATTCATATTTCTACATACTCCAGTATATTTTCGTTATTTCTGTGGGAGCCGAGGTACTGTTTTGTTTCTGCCGCCCAAACTCATTGTTTTTCATTAGTCTATTTCCTGTTTTTCCTTAATGGTTAATTTGTTGGCTGGAATTTGTACTGCTTGCAGTCCTCTTTTATAAAAAGTCTACTTTGATTTTCTTAAACTAACCTTATTTTCCTGAGTGGTTCAGTATATGGAATAGGTATCCTCTTTTTTTTTTTTTTTTTTTTACTGCTTGTGTGTGAAGCCAATTCAATTTTATAAACTATTTTTTTTTCCGGCAGACACTTTTTTTTTTTTTTTTTTTTTCCCGATTAGGATGTTATTATGCTCGTGTGTGTGTGTGTGTGTGTGTGTGTGTGTGTGTGTGTGTGTGTGTGTGTGTGTGTGTGTGTGTGTGTGTGTGTGTGTGTGTGTGTGTGTGTGTGATCAAAATTAATCAAATAGTACTGAAGCTATCTGCACCAAAGTTGGTGGCAGGGTCAAGGGTCTTTCCAGAGGTTGATTAATTCAATTACAGGACAGTTGGTCAAAGAGAAAGGTCACATGACATGGTTAGTGATTAAAACACCTTTCACGGGATTTCAGTCAAATTTAGTGGAAGTGCTGGCTGAGGGTAAGGCATGGGTGAAGTAATTCAGTATTCAGAGCAATCGCTCTGAGATCAAAATCATAAGGTAATGCCAACTGTGTGACCCAATAACTTAGCCAGATATTATTTTATTTGTTTGAAGGGTTGGAGCTGTGGCAAGGATGAAGAGATTGTATTATGAAAACAATGGTTCAACGATCAAGCTCACAGGGTAAGGTCAGGTTAAACATATTTTATCCAATTTGGACCAAACTTGGTAGAAGGATTGATGGTCAGTCATGGGTGAAGTAATTCGACTTTGTTATCACTTGGTCGAATGTCCAGGCCACAGGACAAGGCAAAGTTTCTGCTGTTAGACCACTTGTAGGAGCAGATGTTGACTCTCTGAGCGTTCCTTCTTGCTCCCCCGGTTGTGAGTTTGTACACTGCGCTAATATACAGATCTACTGCCATTTTCATATTGTTACTTCTCCGTCCCACACTGCCACAGGCTCCAACAGCAGTAGCACAGTATAGGAAGGACGTTGCCCAGTGAGTTGTTCTTCGTATGGTCAGCTTTTCGGCGTACAGAACACAAGATCAGCTCAAACGTTGTAAATTAACACTGGCTTCTTAAGTTCACTGTCTTTATTTTCCAAATAAATACACTTAATTCATGCCAACTTCACTTTACTGTCCTCAAAAGTATCGGGGCTATACAATCTGCACTGACGCAGAATTGACACTGAATTAAACCCAAACTGAACTGAAACTGAGTAAAACTGCTCTAGTCCTTTTCCCATCCTTATATCAGCTCCCTATGTACTAGAATCATCTACTAGGTTCTCGGGAAAGCAACAGTTGCCAACTCAGACATTCAAAATATCCAGAGTTTTCGTACATTACGTAGCACTCTAAATTCTTTAGCATACAGACTAACAAAATTATATAATTGAACAAACAATCACGATGTTTTTTCCAGCTGATAAGCTGTGACGTTGGGAATTCATTTAACTGTGCGTGAGTATATATTTTCCTCTCCTTAAGGTGCTAGTATTTTATTTCCCCCCCTTTTTTTCATGCTTATCAGCTGGAAAAAACATCGACAAAGACGATGATGTAGGTTTTATGGCGATGAATACACTTATGAATGGTGAAAATTAGCCGAGAACAGAATTTTTGGGGTGTGCCTGGTGCCCTCGTCCTCAGGTTTTTCACGGTCCTCACGATTTAATGATACACCGGCACCAGCTGTCAGATCTTATCATTCACTACGCCAGCATTTTTCATGGCGCATTTCATTGTTTGATCCTGTCTTATTGTGTCTTTTTTCCTTGTCATTCGTTCTTTGTTTCTTAGCATTACCCGTCTCATCGGTAAGGGTATAAAGCAGTGTGTGAACACTCTCTCTCTCTCTCTCTCTCTCTCTCTGCCAAGTTTTCCTTTTCTTTTCTTTTTTCTCTAATGATGATACTTTTTGTTCTTTCATGGTGCGTTCGTTGTAATTTTTTCCCGTTCAAGGAAGGTGGTTACAACAGCCACTGAATTCAGCTAAATTCACCAATTTTCACTCTTTCCGCTATATCATACAAAACTCTACAGTAAAGAAAGTTGAAGCATCCACAATCAGGCCGTACTGATCTCTCTGCATTCACCTTAATCGCTTCATTTTTTCCTTGTTAAGGACCACACTAAGTAGCCATTCTCTCACACACCACTTTACTTGTATTTCAGTTAACTCTGTTCCATACACGCATGTCTTCCTCCTGGATGTTCCGTGATTCATCGTATTATGTATTTTATTTAATCATCCATGTCCATCTTAGATTACCGATTCACCCAAGTCCCAATTCGTCTCACCAGCAATATCCCCTTTTTCTGTCTCTCTTTACATAATTTCTCCCTGTGTCTGAATCTCCCTATGTCTGAACCGTGGTCTGCCCTTTTGTCTTACTTCAGCTCTTACTGCACCTTTCTTTGATTGTTATTTCTTACTCAGTCAGTCCATTTCATCAGACATATTGTCCTGAATCTGAAGTTTTTTACGGTTCCACCTCCTTTCTTACACCATCAAGCATTTAGGGTCCATTCATAGAGTCTTTACTACACAGTCGGCGCCACTGTGCCCTCACACGTAGTCATCATCATCTGAACTGACACTGGCATCTCCCTCCACACACTTCTTAATTCCTCTAATGGTTTTGCCCTTCCTTACACCCTACTAGGTACATCACGTCCAGTGTCTAAGACCCATTTTTTGCTATATATACCTCTAAATACAGGAAACATTCTGATTTATCCAGATCCTCCTCAAGCAGATATTCTTAGTGTGTGATAATACTTCATTATATCTCAACAGTTTCTTTTCACTCTTTTCATCTCTCGAACGGAGACACAACTGCTGTGTTATACACACTGACTCACACACACACACACACAAACACACACACACACACACACACACACACACACACACACACACACACACACACACACACACACACACACACACACACACACACACACAACTAACTTACTTCACGTTCTCCCACTCTCCCTGCATTCCTTAAAATAATCCCTATTACCAGTACCCATACATCTACCTCCCTTGCCAAACTGTCCCTAAACAGACTGAAATACTTTGCATACAACACACAGGCATGACGCAACCCACCTTTACCTCAAAGTATCTGCACTCATCCTTGCTCACCTGCATAACTGGCCTGCGTTTTATCAATACTGTTCACTACACTTATGTCTCATCCCACCCCATACATGTGTAACATTTATCACAAAGCGTCTCTAATAGTTATTATCAAAAGCCTTCACCACGTCCTTCATGGCCATATACAGGTTCTTCCCTCTAGCATTTTCAAGCCACATCCCCACCCCACCGATTCTTAACTAATGCCATGATACATACGGTATATTTCACGATCCCTGTCACCATTGCTCAATAAACTTTGCCTTGTATGGTCAGCTGATTTGTATCTTTAAAATCTGGGCATTGTTTCTTGTCCCTCGTCATGGCTGTACTCTTCTTAATTCTTAGCTTCTTCGAAGAAACACTGGCTTGAGCAGGTAAGAAAAACTTGTGCATCTCAGTAATCAGTAAAGCAATACTAGTCATGTACAACCATAATAGGCCGGTTCGTTGTTAGAGACCAGACGCATTAAGTAAGCACAGTAGACTTGTACAATTGTGATTTGCACATCTTTTCTAAGCCTTTACAGTATATTACTCAATGCAATTCGTCCTCTTAAACCTGTGCTTCTTTCTTGTTTCTCCAATTTAAATATTCAGGAGATTTGTAGCACATTTCCAAAATCCGTGCAGTCTCTCTTGTCGCCTCTATTTTATATTCCCCGTTGCTTCCGGCGTCCTTGGCTAAATTCGATTCGACGTGAGATCAGAGCTCCCTCGGTCGTTCGATCCTTTAATCGGGTTTTCCAGTGGAATTAAAAACCTTGTGCCTTTATTGAGCCAAGGATCAGAGTAGGATAATCCCCGTAATTCACTCACGCCGACAAAATGCAGCAACGATCAACGGAAACTATGAGACTAACTGGCAAAACGACGTAAATATCGCATGCAAATATATTTTACCGTCATTCGCAAATAGATAGTGTTAACCCCTACACGGCGGGTGTGTTTACCAATGTTTTGCATGTCACGCGGGGTTATTCGGGCTCTGACAGACACTCAAAAAGTATTTGCCAAAAATCAGTTATTAGTCCTAGAATATTAAAATTAGATATGCTTATGGCACATACCTTCAGCTTTCTCCTGGAATGTTTGTTGAGTCTTCGTCGTTACCGTAGGACTTGTGGAGACCTCTGAAGTTGGGTAACGAAGTCTCCACTTTACACTTCCCGACAACCAGTAATATGATTACCAAAGCCAGATATTAACACTATAAACACTACTCTATGATTTTCAAGTAGTTTGGGATCCATACTCCAAAAAAAAAACACTGTGAAAGCAATGAAAATTACGAGAGCGTCTGACCGTCGCACTTGCGCTAGTTCGCTCTTGGTACTCTATCATTTATTATTCATAAAACCCCTCACACTTTATATTTCTATTACTATATCACACTTATATATATCTGGAGTCTTCCTTCATAAGTTTCCTTCAGTAGTATTACTTTATTGTCACTGAAGTCATTCAATTTTTCATTCAGCAAAATACGTAGAGAGCCACGGATTCACTTTCACTGTTATAACATAAAGTATTTGTACTCATATTCTTATATTACTAATTACTTACATTACTATTTACATTTTCTATTGTATTTTCAATATTTACCCTTCTATTTCACTTACACTATGTTAGTCACTGTCTCTTTCAGTAAGATAAAACTATAATACACTGTTCAATCATATGTACTGAACATCCATTGCTTTCACTTGCTATTTACACATTATTTACACATTATTTCCACATTACTCTCCTTTCCCACTTGCACTGTTAGAACTGCTTCTGGCTGTGGTAATCAAAGAAGCAGGTAACACAGAGGGGAACCTGGCACTCAGCGCACTGCCAAGAGGTGCGTTTGTGCTCAGGTGTGCGGCGGGTGGTATGTGCACACACCTGACACCTGTGGATCGCAGCCTTCCTTTTACCTGTGGCAGGCATTAGCTCCAGTCTGTGCCGATCCATATACGCCCTCTGCTCAAGTCGGTCGCGAAGTGTTACTGGATGGCGCCTTGGAGTTGCTGCTGTCACCCTACCATATCTTTCCAGCAGCTGCTGAACACAAGTCCTGGCGAACAACCTCAGGGAGAAGGACTTGGGTGGCTTGACCTTCATCTTGTACAGGATGAAGGCGTTCAGCATCGTCATATCTATGAGATGCAGAAAAACTTTCCTGTACCACCTAGTATTCTTCCTGAGGCAGTCGATCTCACCAATCATCGTGTCGGACTTGTCCACCAGCCGCATGTTGATATTGTAGTCCAACACAGCATCAGGTTTCATCACAGGTTCGCCTGTCCTACGGTCGACCTTCCCACTGTCTGTCATTTCCCTCTTATGTACGGTGGTGAGCATGTGCACGACCCTATTGTCATGCCACCGTATTGCCAGCATCTTCTCAGACTTGCGTAGGTGCACGTCTCCTCGCTGCGAGGTTCCTGCCTCTGTGAATTTAGGGAAGTGGGCATGATTACTTTTGACAGTGCCGCAGGAGCCAATGCCGTGCTCTGAAAGGTATTTGGCAAGTTTCAGTGCTGTATAATAGTTGTCTGTATACAACACATGATTCCCACCAAAATACTTTTCAAGGAGCACTTTCAGTACACAGCCTGAGAAGCCAAGGGGGTGTGTTTTATCCAGATCGACAGTGCTGGCTGAATAAGTGACGAAGTCGAGGATGTACCCCGTCTTACAGTCGCACAGTACAAAAAACTTAATTCCAAAGCGATGGCATTAGCTTGGAATGTACTGAACAAACCGAAGACGTCCTCTGAACAAAACCAAGGATTCGTCAATGACAACCTTCTGAAAGGGGTGGAAGAATGTCAAAAACTTATCCTTCATTCTGCTCAGAATCTCCCGGATCTTCCAGAGTGGGTCGGTTTGGGAAGGTACATCGTTGTCGGCAAAGTGCAGGTTTCCCATGATGTTCCGGAAGCGATCTCTGGCCATGTACTTATTGAAGGTGGGTGAGGGTAGTAAGGGGTCCATGGACCAGTATTCTTCCAACTCATGCTTCTTGGAGAGTGGTATGAGAAGCATGAGGGCAAAGAACACATACAGCTCCTGCACTCCCAGCATGGACCACTGTTGCATCTTGACTGCACCTGTACCACTTGCAGCACGTTGTGATTCATACCTGTTAATCTCATCACATATGTGCTGCATGACTTCGACATCTAGGAAGGCCAAAAGGTAGTCCACACACTCAGCATTATCGTCAATAGTGAAGGCAGACTGAACTCCTGAGGAGCTCTCATCAAAAACAAAATGTTCAGGCACAAAATTGGACCCTTCCGTCCACGCGAAGGCGTCCAGGATTCCCTGTCGTGGCGGTGTAGGGTGGGTGATGGTGGTGGGTGGCTGTGAGGAAGATTTACCCATTTCAAGGTCACTCGCACTGACCCTGGGTTGCTGTACAGCACTAGCAGCCCTTACTCTGCTACCAAGTGTACTTTTACTAGTCCAGGATTTACCTCTTCCTCTACGGCCTACCTTCACTGTTGATGCTAGTGGTGACTCTGATGACGAAGACTCCAGAGATAACTCAGCAGACGAAGAGGAAGAAATGAGTGAAGTGGGGCTTGGGGAACGGGGAGGTGAATCAACTCGGGACTCATGGCGGGCTGGGTCACACGGGGCCATTGTTCTGGGGCTAACACGAAGCATTTTCACTCCCTTCCCAAATTCCTTCCCTTGCTGCACTAACGGCTCCTTTCCCTTAGAGCCAGAGATAACTTCCGACACTGAAGCACTCGTACTAGCACTTTCTGGCACGATTACCTCACCTGGCTCATCACACGATTCACCCGAATCGTAAAATCACTATCCATCATCACCATGGACAATTCTGCTAGTTCACGTGCCACTGCAGAGTCACTAAGTCTTTTCCTGCTTCCCTCACGACTTTTTATGGGTGTAGAGGTCATGGGGCCCTTTGCAATGGGTGCAGAAGCAGCAGAAATGGCGGGGCGTGAGTGCGACATGGTTTGACCACAGCGGAGGACAAGGAACTAAATGCCGCGGCTTATCTGAGAAGGCAAGGGTTGACAATGACACTGAGGCTGACAGCTGCTAACTTACATGCTAATAAATTATTGGTAGAAAATCTCGGCAATACATAAAGAAATAGGTAGTTCCAGGTATTCACTTAGGCTTCTCCCTTCCTTTCTGATATATATTTTTATTACAGACATTGATTACAAGGCATAATTCAAAGGGGAAATTACCATGGTAATGTAGCGAATGAATGCATGTGAGGTGTTGTCAGGTGATAATTAGCCAATTCCTGGTGTATAACACTATCACTTACCTTATTTTTTTTGGTATATATTATTTTGTATAAGTATAGGGCATAGGGCTTATTTCAATGGATGAAATCTGTGGAAAAATTCGGGGGAAATTTGCTTAGTGCAGCACGGCGTGGGAGGTGAGAGGACAGGGTAATGGAGGGCAGGTAGGGAGGGGAGTCAGGAAGGGGGGAAAATCACTAAAATGTCAACAATGGATGGGAGTACAGATGAGATTTGGAGTGCTGACTAGTGTTGGACATTGGCAGTACTGATAGATGATACAAGCCACCACTTGAAAGCCCGGGATAATTCAAAATAACACAGAATCACAAAAGTGACGCCCCGTGGTATGATTCATTGTGCCCGAGCGTCACGAAAGTGACGCCCCGCGGTTAAGGGGTTAAGCTCAAGTGAACTGTAAATTTATTGATTACAATGAGATAAATTTATGTTACATGTTTCAAAATGAATTCAAAATAAGGAGAACACACTCACTCACTCACTCAAAAGCTAACTCTTAAGCCTAGGAAAAATGAAAGAAAAATACTGGTCAGAAAAGGGGCTAAGCGGGATGAATTGGGCATCGTAGCTGGGCGGCAATACTTCGCAGGAACGATGAACTGCAGTCAAACCTCGCCCTGGGGTGGTTGTGACTCACGGTATAGCCATCCTCACTTGCGAAGGAACCTGGCTTGGCCTCCCTGTGAATACTTAATCACTTTACCCTCCAGCTTCTTGGCACTGAGGCAAGTGTTGGGTTAGACTGTTGTTCTTGGACAACATCTTGACTACGAATCAAATCTTGCGGCATTGTGATGGTCAACGGGGTGACACGATTCAGAGCATTGGCCATGGCTTGTGTTACTGCAACAGCCGAAGTCTGAGTAGCAACATCTATGGCACAACTGTTTTTGATGCCCGGTATGTTGCCGATAATGAGGTCAAACAAGGGTTCTGGCATGACAACAGCAGCTGTCAAGCCAGTGTAGAAAGGAGATGCCACCTGGATACGTACCTCAGGTAACAATCTCACTGACCCATCAATAAGTCTAACTTGGATCTGCTTACCCGTGTACTCTTCGGGCTGAACTAAACTTTGCTTGACAGAGCAACCTGAGGAACCATTATCTCTCAGGACATTTACAGAAACATCTCCCACAAACCCTGGCTGAACAAGAAAGGCAGTGTTACTGGTGGAAGGGTCTGAGGAGGTAGCAGCCAGTCATTGGTGAGACTGTGGAACATCGATGCAACCAATGTGGGACCCTGAGAACTTGATACCTGAGGGGTCATGCTCACCATCTGAGGAATTGGAGCACTGACCACCTGTGGAGGAGGGTTCACTGTTGCTGGGGAACTAGTGAACTGTGAAGTACCTGTACTGGTGGGGTTGGCACCACTGTACGCTTGTAGTGGCATAAGGGCTGCATTTGCATCCTGCCTCTGATACACTAAAGTTGATTATCCTGACTGAGGGTTACATGGTTTGTCCTTGCCCTGCTGCTGCTTGAAATACCGGTACTGCTGCTGGTTAGAGTTTCGCTTGTCGTACCGCTTCCACTCAGGTTACTGAGTGTTTTGCCCCTGGTCCTTCTTCTGCAGTTTAGGACCTTGGCAATTATTCTGAGAACGGCCTTGTTGCTGGGGTTCAGTCTGAGACGGTTTCCCAGATATGCCAGCTTTCCTGTTCCAGGTGTACTGCTTATGAGTTTGATACCTGTAGGCAGTGAAGAATGCATCAGCCTTCTTCACCATTTGGCTGGCATCTCTTACCTGGCAGATCTTAAGCTGAGCCATAAGTTCAGTAGGCCATGACTTTTCTAGCTGCGTGCGCAACATAAGGTCAATCCCCTCATGCGTGGAAGGAGTTTCATGTTTCTCTATCCACTCATCTAAGTAAGCAGTAGGCCGGTCAAGAAACTGAATGGCAGTCTCTTTTTCGTGTAAACATGCCCTCATGAACTGAAACTTGGTGTCATCAACTGTGAGACTGTATGCTTTGACAAGTGCGACCTTCATCATCTCATACATGAGATTGTCTCCACGAATTCTGTGGAGAATATCAAGGGCAGGGTCCTCAAACAGGCTAAGAAACTGAAGCTGCTTAGCTGCATCATCCAGCTATTACAGTTGAGCCATGTCTTCAAAACGAGGTATGCATGGCTCGATTCGGTCGCCTTCCTTGTATGCGGGAAGCTTGATGTGTGGGGTCGCCATAATATGTGCAGGGATAGCGCTCGTGGAGCTTGGGCCAGCTGCACCAGATGTGTCTGAAGCCAAGGAATCTCGCTTGAGCTTCAACATTTCAAATTCATGTTTTTCGCTTGCTTCCCGCTCAGCACGTTTGTGTTCTCGTTGTTCTCACTCGTATTCACGTTCTCTCTCTCGTTGTTCTAACTCAAGTTGACATTCTCTCTCATGTTGTTCTCACTCGTATTCACGTTGTTCTAACTCTTGTTCTAACTCGAGATCCCGTTGTTTTTGCTCGTGTTCTAACTCGAGTTCTCATTCTTCACGAGCATCTTTCTCACGTTGCTCGTAATTAAACAGTGAGAGGATGTAGTTTAGAATTTTTTCGGGGTCGCTAAGCCCCATATCTCTAGCTTCCTGTACATAGATGTTGGCAGCCATGATGCTAACTCAATCTAAGTGAACTAGCGACTCAGTACTGCCTGCAATTTTGCAGAAAAAGATGCCAATAATTGAGAATATAGAATATAGGCACAGGTTAGTGGTGACCAGTTTTATCTAATTAAACTGGTAAAGAAAGAAAATTAAACAAACAACTGACTGTGAAAACTATTACATAAATTGAAAGAAGTGAATCAATAATCACCAGTAAGATAGTGCCTATAGACTTTAATGATAAATACCTAAGTATGAGTGAGTGAGTTTTATCTCGTGAATAACTCTAGAGCTAGGAGTTAATATCCTGGCGAGGTCGCCAGATTTCACAAGGTTTCTGTGAGTTTCATTTCGTTTTCGTTTTTAAATGCTCCAACATGTTTCCATGTGTCGGCCTTGGTCACCTAATGGCGGCTGTCCATGCTGCACGATCCATTGCAGCTTCCCTGTTCAGTCCCTTAACCCTAAGGTCACACTTAATGACCTTGTCCCATGTCTTTCTCGGTCCACCCGTCATAACCCCACCCCCAGTATTAACACTTCTCACCTTCCTCACCCAATTATCATCCCCCATCCTCTCCACATGTCCAAACCATCTCAATCTACCTCTCCTCATGACAACACCAATACACTCCAGTCCCATCCTACCTCTCAACTCTTCCATCGTAAACCCAGCCCCTCCAGGCCTTGAACGCAGGGATGCAATGCGCATCCACCTTATCATTGTCATTTCTGTACGTCTGAGCCGGCGAATATCTTCCTCCTTCACTGCACAGGTCTCACTACCATACAGCATTACACTCCTAACACATGCCGCATACAAGGACCCCTTAGCGTGTAGGGAGAGTCCTCTCAATGTCAGGAGAGGTAAGAACTCCCTGAACTTCTTCCAACCACTTCTCACCCTAGCCACAGAGCTAGCTCCAGCCCCACCTCCAGCACACAACATGTCTCCCAAATAACAAAACTCTTCCACACACTCAAGAGACTCACCAGCAAGTTCAATCCTTTCATGTCTGACAATCTCCACCTGCTCACCCCGACACGCCGTACACATAAAATCAGCATTATCTTGCAGTCTACCTCTGATACCACTTCATCTCTTATGCACCCATTTATCACACACACTGCACAAGATGGAATTACTTCCCACACCCTTATGGCAAACTGCACATGTCCACTCTCCCTCGTCTTTGACAGTACCACCACCAACCCTAGATATCATCACTTTTGTTTTATGTGCAATTACCCTTAAACCCTCTTGCCCCATACCATGTCTCCATTTCCTAAACCTTTCCTTCGCCTCCCTTTCGTTCTCTGCAATCAACACCAAATCATCAGCATACAACAACTCCCACGGGAGTCCATTTCTAAAGTCACGTGAAAGGGCTTCAAGTACCATAATAAACAACATAGGACTCAAGACTGACCCCTGATGCACACCATCATTCACGGAAAACTCATCACTCAAATCTCCATTCACTCTTACCTGGGTGTGAGCACCCACATACATAGCCATAACCACCCTAACCAGCCACTCCTCCAAGCCAAGCTTTCTCATTGCCCACATCACCACCTCTCTAGGGACTCTGTCAAAAGCCTTTTCCAAATCAACAAAAACAAAATAAAGATCCCTTCTCCTACCAGTATATTTTTCCTGAAGGTGTCGAAAAATGAATATGGCATCAGTGGTCCCCCTACCTGGCATAAACCCAAACTGCACCCAGACACACCTGCTGCCTTCCCCACCCTCATCCTGCCTATTGGCTCACTCACAGTAGTAGTATCAATCAAATGCCAAGGGCCAGACACTGGATCTGCTGGCTCCAAACCTTCCCTGTTCCAGTCAAACTCCTCATTCAACAACCGGTTATAATGCTCTCTCCATGCATCTTTAATATCCTCACTGTTCACCACTACCCTTCCTTCATCATTCTTCACACACTGCTCACCAATAATATCCTGATTATCCCTCTTCACTTAACCTGCCACCCTAAATATCATATATATATATATATATATATATTTCCTTTCCCCATGATTTAAGTTATCAAGTAATAGTCTCTGTGACTCAGACTTTGTCCTGTATACCTCTCTTCTAGTCCTATGCTTTGGCAGCCAAATATTCCTCTTTGCTACCACCCTTCTTCCATTCCCGGAAAAGCCTTTTTTTCTCCTTAACTGCAGCTTCTACACCCTCATCCCACCACCAAGTTACTTTATGTCTTGGTGGTCCTGTTGTCCAACTGCATGTTACATCAGTAACTCTCAAGAAATTGTTCTTGAGGGCTCTGTACTGTTCATTAACGCCTCTGTCTACAACTCCCTGTTCAGCCACCACTCTCCTCAACTCGCTATAGAAGGCATCCCTTACTACTTGGTTTTTCAGCTTCCATATTTTCCTCCTAGGTACATAAGTCCTCTTTTTCATCACTTGTTCTTTAAGCACCATATCACAAATCAATAGTTTGTGCTGCTGCACACACTCCTCACTTCCTATAACTTTAACATCCCTCACTAACCTCCTATCGGCCCTCCTAACCAGAAAATAATCTATCTGACTGCTATTTCCCCTAGACTCACATGTAATTAACCTACTGTCTCTTTTCCTAAAATATGTGTTGCACACAATCATGTCCGTTGCCTCCCCAAACTCGAGTATCCTTTCCCCTTCTGCATTCCTTAGGTCATACACACATCCCCCATGAACTCCTTCATAACCTTGTGCTGCTTCACCTACATAACCATTTAAGTCCCCTTCCAAAATCACTATCTCATCATCCAGCATACTACCCACTACACGTATTAAATCATCCCAAAATCTATCTTTCTCTGCTTCATCCAATCCTGCCTGTGGAGCATATGCCAATATAATTACAGCTATCTTTCTTCCCAACAGAATTTTCACTACCAATATCCTATTAAAGAATAATATTCAATAATACCTGAGAACAGGACAAAGAATTGACTTGTGAAAATCAAGCAATGATTACTTTATGCTAGCTTACTTCGCCGATTCACTAAGGACGAAAATTTATAAACTTTCTCAACAGTACACAGCAGAGACTAATTACTCACACGTGCTGTTTATTGGTACTGTTAGCCTCTGGAGAAAGTGACTCCACCCCTGACAATCAATATCTAATGCTATTAATGATAAACAGGTTCTTGCTGGTGCATTAACTCCTGGTTGCACAACGGATTTAAGTTAATAAAAAGGACTGGCCTAAGTACAAGTTGTGAATAATGCAAAGAGTTTATGCAAACTAGGAGCTATAACTAAAATAAGCTTAATGTGGAGAAATAAAATACGAGTTTACATTACATTAAGCTCAAGAGAAAAAACTAAATTTATTGATTACAATGGGATAAATTTACATTACATGTTTCAAAATGAAATCAAAATAAGGAGAATGCACTCACTCACTCACTCAAAAGCTAACTCTTAAGCCTAGGAAAAACGAAAGAAAAATACTGGTCAGAAAAGGGGCTAGGCGGGATGAACTGGGTGTCGTTGCTGAGGAAGGACGCTGCCACACACGCTAAACCTCTCGCCGGCTCACACTAGGTGGGAATTCAGGAACTCGCTGGACAATGGCGGCACTGCTCCACACTGGGCCCAATCGAACCTGCTTCCACGATGCTCAAATCCTGACTGACTTCAAATTGTGTGAGAGAGAGGCAAGAGCGGGCCGCACTTGCTAACGGATAACGAATTTAGTGTGAGCGATACATGCCCATAACAAATCACTCAGCAGAGGTGCTAATGTTTAGCACAAAGATGATCACTTTTGAAACAGTGAAAAATTGTTCTGAAAATACTCCCGATCGGGTGAATACGTGGCAGTTGACTGAGTGATACATACTGGGATTCCACTAGAATTTGCAGTTTCCCATCAAAGTTCAATGTCACGAGTTTATTTAAATATAGGGTCGCGCTAACTCGTGACACTCCACAACTCACTCTTTTCTTCCCCCTTAACGTTTACTTTACCTTTTGCTCCTTTCCCCACCGTTTCAGGCTGTGGGGAGGAAGCGGCAGGAGGTTTAATTGCGGTGGAGGTGCTGGGGTGAGGAGAGGCAGTGTGGCGTGAGGCTGGAGATGGCGGGTATCGTCGCGCACCATATGAATAGAACAAAGTACTGCTCACTTTTTACTAAACAATTCTTCCCCACTCCTCTGGGTTTTCCTGGGCGATCCTACCCATGAAGACGGCCAATGTTCACCTGAGAGGTCGGCCTCGTATTCCTCATCATTAGAGGAATCGTCCATGGAGCGACTGTGGCGTGGTGTGGTGGGAAGTGGTGGTGGTGGTGGTGGTGTCGGGTGAGATACAGCCAAACAGACAGCTGTATACCTCGCCTTTCTTGGGGATGGAATCTCGTCTTCGCTGCTTGTTTCCGACTTAGGTTGGACTCCGTCTCGATCAGCAATGTCATCATCAGTGGCAGAATCACTTTCTCCATCATAGGGGATGTTCAGGAGCTCATCAATCTTGTGTTGGGGAATACTGCAATGAGTCTTGGTGCTCACTCACTCACTCACAAAGTGGGATTGAATTGCTGGGGCCTCTCGTGGGAGGAAGACAATGTGTTGACTTACAGCATGGGTATTAGGCCTAAACAGGCGCGGGAGTATCCCTAGCGTATATCTCACGCCAGTATTGAATTTTTAAATTTTGGCAAGTATTTCAGATCAGTTACATTTATATACGTTGCTGACATTTTGTGCACATGCAGGACCCGACCTATGGTATATATACGTTGCTGGCATGGGGCGGGTTAATGCAATTAGATGGTGTAATCAAGAAATGTTAGGCGTACTGGGGTAGTTTGCCAAGCTGTCTGGCTTGGGGAAGCTACAGTAACAAAACAAAGAGAGAGCAAGAGAATCAATGTTTAACTTATTATTTTATTTTTTTTTTTAATATGGCACTTGAAGAGGAACTTGGGCATCTGAAGTTACACTGCAGTGGGTTCGTAGACACACACAGCAGGGGCTAACCTGCAAACAAGACACAGTAATCACCTTCAGCTTATCACTACCCACGATGACATACTGTACACCAGATGGCCTTAAACTGCGTCACACGCACATTATTCAGCACAATTATACACCAACACACCTGTTACAACGAACTCAAGCAATCAATTAATCCCACAGACAAAAACAATCACAAATTGCTGAAATGGTTGGTAAGGCTGGTGAGCCCTGCTTGACAGGTGATCAGTAGCGGAGCTCAGCGAGAAGTGAAGCAGGGCGAAAAAGACCCAAGTACTCATGTTTCTGGAAGCATTATTTCCGAACTGAAGCCTACAAATAACTCACAAGTAGAAGATCTGTAAATTCTTCCAACATGGTAAAGTCACAAACATCGGTGGGCTAACTCATTCCACCAGTGTGGTAGTCACACACCTTCCATCGTACGCTCATGGCCGACCATTCACGTGCTGGCACTCATCGGCGCCAAATATAATATATTAAATAGATTTACTTACTGTTAGTTCAACACATTTTCGTTGCCATTTTTTCCTGGTTTTATTTTTTGTTGGTTCACCCCAAGCTTTCACATATATATATACTTACTCATGAAACATTTCTTTGCTTTGAGTGTCTGTTTGTTTGTCTGTCTGTCCTAAGATGAAAGACAGATAAACAAATAGACTTTCTCATTTATATAGGTACGAATTTTGTTCATTTTCTTCAGTACTGTAGAAATCCTATTTTCATTCACGCATCTCCAATTCACTTTTATTTTCTGTTCATCTCCTTGTTGAATTAATTGCTTTATTTTTCTTACAAAACCAGTCATATCACACCATCTTTACAGTCGCCCCCTTTATTTACTGCATTAAGATGCACGTAACCTCTTCAACCCGAATACATCTTTTCATTATGTTCTAGGACGAGCCAAATGATTTTATTCAGCTTAGGAACATCCCGTGCTGATGTACTTGAAGAAGTCTATATCGAACGTTCAGTTCTTTTATCAATTCATTTCTTTCAGACATTAGCCATTCATTATTCTCATTTGTTCTTCCTCTTGCAAGCTTATTGCATAAATTTCTTATTTGTAATTTTTTTTCTTCAGTTTTCATAATGCACTAAAATACGAACGAGAGAGAGAGAGAGAGAGAGAGAGAGAGAGATTGGAAAAAGCGGAGAAGAAAGAGGAAGGTCCCAGGGTTATTTGATTTGGTGTCCACATTGTTCGTGTCGTCGCCATGGGATGACCATCCACATGTAAGATTTTCTTCCCACCGCATCCAGACGTCTTTTCTTACCTGAATATTCCTGTGTGTGTGTGTGTATATATATATATATATATATATATATATATATATATATATATATATATATATATATATATATATATATATATATATATATATATATATATATATATATATATGTATGTGTGTGTGTGTCTGTGTGTGTGTGTGTGAAAATGTACTTTTGTGTAGGCCACGAATGTCTTTTGTCTGTTCTTTACTGAAGAGCATGGCGGACACACTTTGTTAACTCTGTTGAACAGTTTTCCTACGTACTGAACACACACCATTATCCGTAGCATGGTCGGAACAGCTCTGGTATTCTGCTTCAGCCAACATCAGACGATTTTATTCAGCTGGGAGTGAGTCAGAGAAGCCTGATGGTGTTAACCCTTCATTCTCTACAAGACGCGCTCTGTTGACCACATCGGGGTGTATGTTTATTTTTGCTTTGGCAACGAATTGTTTTTTACCGGAATCTCCTTCAGCGGTCAGGCTGGTGAACTCAGTCTGTTTTTCCTTCATTTATGGACCTATTTTACCATCTAAAGAAGGGTTTGTGCCCGACTATTTACTAGACGTCTTTTCATGGCCTGTCACTTGAGTACGTGTATGCGTTCACCTCTGCCCCAGTCACAGATTACTGCTACAATGATCTAACCATTTATTTTTATCCTAGGGTGGCCCAAATGTTTATCGTTTTGCAACTTATTTCACGTAGGCGAAAATTTTTGTGACTGTGATGATTTGGTATTGTTAAGCTATTTTTATATTATCCCTTTAGCGGATTAAGCATCCTAGATCAAGAGATCATTTTAAAGCTAAGCTATGACAGAAAAACAATAGTGACCTCACATGTTTCTTCCTTGTCTCTGGCTGGAGTTTGAAAGCCGGCCACTGGAGTGCATACTTACAGTACATACATAATACACACATACATACATACGTACATACATAAACATATATACTGTACATTACCTATTCACCTAGCAGTATAATAGGGGACCTGGATATACCCCAACTAATGAGAGTCATCACCTCACTGTGCTTTCAGTGACTTCAGTCCTCTCGAAGGCTCTAACTTTACACTTCCCTACATTCACATTTAGATTCCGTTTCTTACACACTCTCCCAAACTCACTCACCAAGCCTTGCAGTTCCCCTTCGTATTCACTTAACAATATAGTATAATCTGTAAACAACACCACAAATATGTTTCCAAATGCTACCCTCTCCATCTCTCATGAGGGCCGCTCCAACATCCACTGCCCTACCTTGTATCTCTTTTATTACCACATTCATGTATCGATTAAGCATCCATGGAGACATGACACATCCCTCTTTCAATCCAGCATTCAAACAGAAAAATTCACTCATTTCGTTATCCACATGCACTGCAGCCTTAGCATCCACATACATGCTCTTGACGAAATTAAGCAAACTCCCTTTTACTCCATAAATTCTTAATATTTTCGACATTCCTTGTTTATCCACCCCTTCATATACTTTCTTCAGATCCATGAAGGCTGCATACAACTTCTTTCCCTCCCCTAGAAACTTTTCCACTAGACACCTAAGAATCAATATATGATTAAACAACCTCTTCCCTTCCTAGCTCCATCCTGTTCTTCTCCAACCAACTCATCTGTTATTTCCCTAATTCAATAAGTATCGTACCATATATTTTCCTATTACACTCAGAAGACAAATGCCTCGATGATTACCACACACTTCTTTTTCGCTTTTTCCTTTGTATAAGGGAATAATTGTACGGGACTTCCAATCCTCCGGGATTATATCCTCCTCCCAGACCTATCAGCATATATTCAACACCCATTCTACAACTATCTCTCCCTCATGCTTCAGCATTTCATTACACACTCCATTAGTTCCTAGCGCTTTCCCCATTTTGACTTTCTTCATTGTTTCCACTACTTCCATCCTACTGATCTCTTCCTTCCTTCTCACCTCCCTCCTTCTCCCAGCCATTCCTAGCCACTTATGCTCGCATTACATTCATTCTCTGTGTTTAACAACTCCTTAAAGTGTACTCTCCATTGGCTCACTTTTTGTCCGTTCTCCACTAGCAGTCAACCATTATTGTTTTTTTCTCTCTCATACTTACTTTTTATGCCTCTGTCTAACTGTCATTATCACTTTTCAGAACATATTCCTACATTCTTTCCACTTTACACTGAAATTCCTTCCAAATTCCTTATCCACTCACTTCTTACTCTCTCTTACTAATCTTTTCACCTCTCTCCTCCTTTGTACATATAACTCTCACTTCTGTCTCAGCTTCCTCCACGACTCCGCTTCCCATCCACTCACTATGTTCTTTCTTCTTTTGCGCCACAGCTTGTCACACCTCTTCATTCCACCTTGCCGTTCCTTGCGCTGCCTTTCGTCTTCTCTTCATCCCTCACATGCTGCACAGATTTTTTCTTTAGATATCATGCACACACCCTCCACCTCCCCCATTTGTTCCAAATCATATTTACCCAACTTTTCCTCCACTTCTCTCTTGTATTCTGCCTTTTTTTCATCCTCCTGCAACTTTTCTGCCTGTTTGTATGGACTGCTTCCTCTTGTCTTTGCTTCCTTCTATTCCTGCATTGCACCTGAACCTTGACTCTCACCACCACCAAGTGGTTGTCAGAAAGTTCACTCCCCCAGCCTCTGAATGCTCATGTATCCATTCCATACTTTCACATTCTGTCATCCACACACACGTAATCAATCATTATCTTCCGTTCACTCAATTCACCACCCACCCTTCTCATCACTCGCCACATATACTTGTGGATCATTGTGTGCCTAAAGAGGGTATTGGCTATCACCAACCCCCTTCCCGCGCAAATGTCCATTAGAACCCTGCCATTCTCATCCACTTCTGCAGGCAGACCCCACTCACCAACTACTCCATCCACCTTCACATTCCCTTCTTTTCCATTCATGCCTCCAATCAAAAACACTCTCACTCCTTCAAATTTTCTCATGAACACTTCCGCCTTTATCCAGAACTTTTCTTTCACTCTGCATGCACACTCTTGCGTTGGTGCACACACACACACACACACACACACACACACACACACACACACACACAACACCGCTCGCTGGTGCAGTTGTAACGTTCTCGCTTGCCAACTGGTGGACGGGAGTTCGCGCCTCGCTCAGGTTGCGAAAATTTCCACTGACGAAGTGGGTGGTTACTGTCCCCCTTGACCAAGGGGACGGGTGTGTGCGTGTGTGAAGGTCACATCCTTGCTCTTAGATCGGACTATATGAGTTCCCAGCTCCCTTCCGGGAGGGTAAAAGCTGACGATCACGACCATCAAGTGATCCTGACCGACCCGGTAAATTACACACGCACGCAATCGCCCACATTTGCAATCCTACTTTCAATCTTACCCACACAATTCTTGAACCGATTGATCCATACACTCTTATATTCTCCTTCAATCTCTTGCACACAACAATACATACACCCTCTTTTGCCCTCTCATTCTCACCTACTCCAGCGCATATACCCCATCCATACTCCCATACAACTTCACCTTCATTTTGTCTCTGTTAACCAACATATGTCCACTTTTGCACCCTCCAGCACTTGGACAGTCTCACTCTTTCACCTCATCTTTCTCACCCCTTACATTCCATGTTGGCATCCGTACCATGTCCTTTGTTCGGCCCTTGGTCGTCACCTGTTGGTTAGTCGTGGTTCGAGGCTTCATCTTTGTATTTTCAGTTGTTTTCCGGGAAGGGGTGGCTGAATCGGTAGAGAGGCGGCCTGCAGTCCTGATGGACCCAGGTTCGAACCCCGGCTGGGGCAGGGAACAGTTTAAGGATTTGAATTTCATAGAAGCAGACTTTCCTGATCTACCAGATGACCCGCCGACATGTCATAAATGTACCCCCGTTAATACCAATACACCAGTCCTGTATGAGACAGCCCTAGCATGTATTCAATATGGACGGTGGGTGTTAGCGCCGAAGTGGTGACATGTGGAGGTGTAGGAGGACTACTGGGCTTTGGGATAGGCTACTGCCCCCGAGATATAGGCCCTGAAGCCTTTGCCCAGAGTCGGACACATAAAAAAAAAAAAAAAACTAACCCTTCGCCAACCCACTTGTTGACACGTAGGGAACTAGTGTTGGTTGGTTATAAAGTTATCGCCCATCGAAATAAATGATTTCCTAGTTTACAAGAAATCATTTGGCTTGCCACTCATTCTAGAGCTACCATGAAATAGAGTACCGCCACACCAAGTGGGTGGATGATAGTCGCCCCGACCGACCACCACTACCAATAATAATAATAATAATAATAATAATAACAATAATAAATTGCAAGTAGAAATGGCAGTAGTAGTAATAGTAGTAGTAGTTGTTATTGTTGTTGTTGTAATAATAGCAGTAGTAGTAGTTGTAGCAGTAGTACCAGCAATAGTTGTTGTAGTAGAAGTAGAAGTTCTTCCCTAGGCAGTCTGGCTGAACAGCCCCGAGTCCCTAAGGAAGGGCACGGCTGAGACCGGGCTTTCCCACAGAGCTCTCAAGGAGTGTGTGTTTGTTGATGGCGCAGGTCGTTGTCTGCAATGCAGTCTTCCATAATGTGCTTAATAGTATGGGGTGCTGTGTTGCATCCTGGATAGGCATCAGCCATGGAGTCATCCAGCCTCTTCTGACAACTCAAGAGGGTGGATGATGCCCACGTCTCAGCCTGGCCAGGTGGACCCTGTCCAAACGAGGGAGGTAGGACTCAGAAGAGTGGATTTCAAGAGGCCGTGCATGCAGCTATGTGTTGACTTTAAGTGACTGAATGGAGCGGCGAGTGATTTGAGCATGGATATGCTTCAGGAAGCTGGTTTGAGGCGGGCGGGGGGAGGGGAGATGACAGTATTTGTGTATGATATCGTGTGCCGGGTGTTGTTTTGATGCTCTTTGGTGTGTGTGTGTGGATGTGCTGCCATGTAGTGTTGTGGATTGTGAGGGTTTGTGGATGCTGCGGCAAGAATCTGTGTGTCTGTCATGTCTAGATGATCCTTGACTTTGAGAACTTTGGTTTCTTGATGTAGGTGGTCTGTAGGTGTAGTAACTGCGTAGCCAGTGATTATTTTTAGGACCTTGTTCTGTATGGTCTGTAGGGCGTTGTAGTGTTTTAATGAGGTTAGAAGCCCTAGCAAGGCTTGCATATTTCATCACTGAACGTATAAATGTGGTGGTGGTTTCTTTGTTGTGTCCAAATGTTGTATGGGCAAGTGACCTTAGGGCATTGAGTCTTGGTGTTATTCATTTTATTTTTTTTTATGTTGGCCATGTGTTGTTTAAATGACATTGATTTATTGTATGTTACACCAAGGATTTTGTGTGTGTGTGTGTGTGTGTGTGTGTGTGTGTGTGTGTGTGTGTGTGTGTGTGTGTGTGTGTGTGTGTGTGTGTGTGTGTGTGTGTGTGTGTGTGTGTGTGTGTGTGTGTGTGTGTAAGAGAGTCCTGTTAATGGTAAGGTGTGGAATGTGACTATGTTCTGTAGTCCAGTTTGTGAGAAGGGTCACTGTTGATTTGGCTGGGGCTATTGTGAGTCTGTTTGTGGTGAACCATTCGTGTAGTGTGTTGAGGTAAGGCTGGAGGATGTGTGCGGCTGTGTTTGCTTTTTGATGTGTACATGTCAGTGTTATGTCGTCTGCATAGGAAGCTATGTGTATTTGTGGTGTGTGGGGTGTGGGTATGTCCTGCATATACAGGTTAAAGAGTGTAGGGGACAAAACAGATCCTTGGGGGATGCCGTTTGTGAAGTTTCTGATGTTCAATATTACATATCCACATCTGCCAGCTAAATAGTTTGCCAGCGATCTTTTTGTGTTATTGTGCATGTTTGTGTTTAATATTTTGTTTGTGACAATGTGGCGGGGGATGGCTTCAAACGCTTTGCCAATAGCTTGTGTCACTAGGAGTGTTCTGTGTGGTGGCCTAGCTGCATTGGTGCCATCAAAAACTCTTTGTGCAAGGTCTGTAAGAAGAGTGTTTGTGGAGTGTAGCGGCCTAAAACCTCGTTGTGATGGGGCTACGGGAATGTGAGGTGTTACTAATTGTAGTGCCAGTTGTTCAGTGACTTTGGAGGGGGTGTAGAGGAGTGTGATAGAGCGGTGTAAATAAGGTAATATGGGGTCTTTGTTGGGTTTGGGGATAGTGATGACAGTACCATGCTTTCAGATGCTGGGTATTATGTTGTGTGAGTAGCCGTACAGTAGTTTGATATGTTGGCGAGTTCTTGTATGCCTTGTGGTCCAAAGTGTTTAAGGTGTATGCTGCTTATGTTGTCTGGCCCACAGGCAGATGAGTGCTTAAAATTGCTAATGTTTGCTTCGTCTGTTTGTAAGTGAAGGGTGCGAAGTCTGGGTCTGTGGAGAACTGTCTCTTGCATCGAATGACACGTAGGTCATCGTGATGTTGTAGATGGCTGGCGTGTGAAAAGTGATTGATGAGAGTGTTTGCTTGTTGTTTATTTGAGGATATGGTGTCTGTTGTTATGATGGCAGTTTGTAATTGTGTCGTGTTGCTGTTGGAGAGCGTGATGCTGTTTAGTGTTTTGTGGAGTTTGCTGGTGTTTGTTTTGTGATCAAGTGTTTGGAGATAATTATTCCAATTTAGTATTTGCTGCTCTGATATTTGTTGTTTATCTGAGTGCTGAGTTCTTGTATTTGTTGTACTGTGTCTTGTGTATGGGTTGTTGAGGAGTGTCGCAGTGTGTCACGTTGACTGATGAGGCCTTGAATTTCTGGTGTGAAGTTGGAGCTGTGTCTCTTTTTGTTGCCTCTAGGGATGTGTCTTTTGTCTGTGTTTTGAATAATTTTATTGAAAGTGTGCACAGCGGTGTTGATCTTTGTGATAGATGTACTGTTAAATGTTTCAAAGTGTTGTTCTGTTTCAGTTGTGAAGGCCTCCCAGTTGGCTCTCTTTTGATTAATGTATGTGTGTCTGTGGCCAGCTGGGGTAATTCTGGTTTTGGTAGTGATGATGATTTGGAGGTGGTGAGAGCCAAGGGTTTTGGCCACTTTCCAGGATGTTGTGGGGGCGAGGTTTGGGGAGCAAAAGGTGATGTCTGGTGATGATGGGAGGAAGAGGGCTTGGCGTGGGATATGGGTATGTTGATGGAGATTGTTGAGTATGAAAAGATTATCTGTTTGGGACCGTAGTACAAGCTCTCTGTCTGTGTCAGGGTTGTTGACATGCCAGGTCGACTCGTTGGCATTGAGATTTTCACCTAGCATAATGTTTGGTATGTTAGTTATGTGGTGTATTTGAGGAAAGTAATTTTGTAGTACTGTGAGGGATGACTGGGGAAGAATGTATGTATTGGCGATTGCTATGTGTGGTCTGTTGCCAGCTGTAGTAGTAGTAGTAGTAGTTGTTGTTGTTGTTGTTGTTGTTGCTACTGGTGTACTTTTTCGGGGGAGCAAAGTATGTAAGAACACTGTACTTCAGCCTATATATGGTATGTAAGATTCTTGCCCCATACGGGATGTAACAATTCCATGCTAATTTTTTTCAACTATTGGAGCTCTGGTGGCATGCCATGCCATTTGTAAATGTTATGATAAATGCTTTCCAACAATACGAGACGCCTTTACCTCAACAGAGCCAAAAATGGCCGAGAAGCATCCAAAACATTTCCCATAAGCAAAACCAGAGCACAATATTTTTAAGCGTTTAGTCCTGTCATGTCAGGCTGTGCCGTTCTGAAACACTGATGAACGTTGCTCTTCAGTGGTACCAGTTACTCTTAACCCGCCCCATCCCGTCGACGTATGGGTATGTTGCAACGATTTGCATTTGCCAGTCCCGGCGACGTACCAGTACGTCGTGCAATTGCAAGGTCCCTAATTTGCACAATTTTCAATTTTCGCACATGATTTTTCGTATGTATACATGGGACACCTTCCTCTATTCCTCTACAAGATCCCAAGCAGGGACAATGCCTTACACTGCATAACCTCCCCCCTCCCCCCCTCACACCATTGTCTTGGCAAAGGACCTGTTACCAGTGACTTGCCTAGTAAAGATATTCAGGGCCAGAGTGATTCCCCAATTGATGACAATGTGGAGGACAATGTTTACATAGCATTAGAAGAAGAAACAGCCAGAAATAATGATCAGGTAATGTGGCAAAAAAAGGTCAGGTATGGTGATTAGTTAGTAAGTGAAACAATGCTTATAATGCCTTTATTACTGCTTGAAAACCAATATACTCTCATACTACATATACATTCGTACCAAGTAAATAAATAAATACTGTTTATGAGTGGATAAAATAGTTACCCTCCCATAGAACTCGTTTTCTTTGGTCCTAGCATGTTAGAAAACCCACTCAGGTAAGGAGGAACTCCTACCTGGATTGGGCACTTTAAACCTCAGGTGAGCGATTTCTCTATGAATTTTCGATGTTTCTCACCAAAAGCGAAGGTTTTAGCCAAAAAAAATTTTTTTGAAAATACCTCAGGACTGGGGGATGTCGGAGGTGCGGAAAACCTCGGGACGTGACGGGTTAAATAGTAAATAAGTCAAATTTTGTCAAAAAGGGCCAAAAATACAACCCAATCGTTCTGAGACCTTCCATGCCTGTGTTATGCATGCCTATTTCTTGAAATGTAGTAGTAGTAGTAGTAGCAGTAGTAGTAGTAGTAGTAATAGTAGTAGTAGTAGTAGCCGCAACAGGAGCGGCAGCAGCAGCAGCAGCAGCAGCAGCAGTAGTAGTAGTAGTAGTTGTAGTAGTAGTAGTAGTGTGGTACTAGGAACAGAAACATCAGAAGCAGAAATAACAGAAACATCTCAGTAACTAACCTTCCAGTCCGCTTTCTCTCCGTTTTGAGGCGAGTCCCACTTGTTAAGCAGCTTGGCAGGGATATTATCTGTGTATGAAAAAGGGATCAGGGAAGCACGATGGCCAGAATACCAGAACACCTTTATACTCTGACACACTTTGTACCCAGATTTTTATGGTGAAAACTGTGTATGAGAGAGAGAGAGAGAGAGAGAGAGAGAGAGAGAGAGAGAGAGAGAGAGAGAGAGAGGCGTGAACGTCAACAAGGCTCAGCAAAAGTGCTGGTTCTTGTCAGTGCTGAGTACATGAAAGGGATGGAGCCCAGCTGTCGGTCAGCACTGTCAGCCTGAGGACGTCTTTTTTTGTTCATCACTACTAGCAAAGTGAGAACCGGTCATATATTTGGAACGATATGTGTGTGTGTGTGTGTGTGTGTGTGTGTGTGTGTGTGTAAACAAAATAACTAACAATTAGTATTCCATTACAGTCAAATTTAATGAAGGGGAAAAATGATAGTCACTTGTTTAAATTTTATCAATAAGTCATAGGTCAAAGTCACAGGTGTAGGTCAAACGTTGACCTAGAATGATCAACTCAGAAAGTTTTCATCAGCTGTAGACCAAACTTTGTGAAAGTTTCTTTTTAGTTACGTAATAACGAAGGGGTTTGAGTCTCAGACCAATCAGTCAAAGGTGGTCACAGGCCAAAGTAAAATTTTGACACATGTGTCAGCGAGTGAGCAAGTTAACTACAACAGATTTAATCCGATTTGAACCAAACTTGGTGAAAAGGTTGAGGGTCAGTTAATGGAAGGATCTTCTGCTTTTGGAAAGACGAGGTCAATGGTCAAGATAAAATGGCAAGGTCTTCTTAAGAAATTTTAAAGTCACTGAAATCAAACTTTGCGGAAGAGTTGAAAGGCATCGATAAAGGGATTTGATTTTGAGAACAATCAGCAGCCAAGGCCACAGGGCAAGGTTAGAATCTGACCCTTCTGTCTGCGTGCGGACAAATCAACTAATATAGTTTTGATATGATTTACACAAAACTTGGTGGAAAGGCTGAGTATCACCCACGGAATTAACCCAATGTGTGTGTGTGTGTGTGTGTGTGTGTGTGTGTGTGTGTGTGTGTTTAGCACTATAGGCGAAAAGTCAAAGTCTCATGGCCAGGCCTACATTATCAGTTTTTATCTGATTTATACGAAACTTCACGAAAGATTTAAGGGTAAGGCAAGTATAAAAACTTTATTACTCGAAGGATCAGTCAAAGGTAAAGATGACAAAGAAATGTCCAATGTCAACGTCATAGGGAATATTTGGCTCAAACCCTTTTTATCTGATTTGAACTAAAGTTAGTGAAGGAATAATGGTCAGGCAAAGATGAAGTCATTCGACTTTGGGAGCAGTCAGTTGAGGTCAAGGACACAGAAGAAGGTCAAATGTTTGGCCCTTAAAACCAACTGGCGTGCTAGGGTATTGCTCTCTCTGCTCCTTCTTGTATGTTGTTTGTATCTATAATATAATGATCCGATATCTGTATGTTTGTTGGTTTCTTTGTTTACTGCAACACTGCAAAAACGGCGCAACGTAGAGCAAGTGTTGTTAGAAATGCTCTAACTTGGAGAATAAAACAGTTTCCAGTCCAATCGGGCCACCGGTTCCCTAGTTATGACTCATTTCTGGCCTTTTGACATAAGGCAGAGGCGGCCTTTAAGCGAGTTATTACTAAGATAAAATATATTTTTTTAATTAGACGAGAGGTCCGGTAGTAATGACGTTATGCAGAGAGAGATTTCAAGAGACCAATTTAAGCCTGCTTCTTCCTCACTGGACAGAGGGGAATTCCTAGAGACAGTGATGGATTGAGAGATCTGATGGATGTGTCTGATTTGGAGAGATCAGGTAGTAAAAATAACTGTGAGGGACCCAATGACAGTAAATGATTCTGATCAACCTTATGACAGTGAATGTTTCTGAACAACCCACTGGCACTGAATTTATCTGAATTATCCAATGGCAATGAATGGTCATGAGCAAGCTAATGGCAATTAATGATTATGAGAAATCCAGTGACAGTAAATGCTTCTGAGTCAGTCAATAGCAGTGAATGTTTCTGAGAAACCCAAAGACAGTGAATGATTCTGAGTGATCTACTATAGGTGTTAAACCAGATGACAGTGAGATACCGGATGGAGTTAAGTCACCTAAAGACAATGAGAGACCCAGTGACTGTGAGAGACCTAAGAACAGCGAGATACCCATTGGCAATGAAAGGTCCAGTGGCAGTGAGATGCCTAATAGCAGAGAGACACTCGATGAAATGGATGGCTTTTGAGAGTCTCAGTAGCAATTGAGAAACCCAATGGCAGTGAAAGATCTGATGGTGGTGAAAACTCGATGGATGCGATGGTTTCTGGGAGACCCCGTGACTAAGAGATTCTGTTGTGGTAAAGGAACTGACGCCAGAGAGAGATTCTAAGAAACTGCACAATAGTGGGAATATACCATCATATACTGAATGATGGGGATTCTAAAAGATCACATGGAGGGGTAACGAGAGACCACATAGGACTGGCTCTCAGAGAAAAAATGAGGGATTCGGCGACAGGCAGTGAAGCATACCGAGACAAGCGACACCAGTTATTGATTCTGAGAGAGGGAAGAATTTGAAAATTCCCCTCACGTCCCATGGCTGCTTCCTGGCCTGACTTCAATAGACTCTGACTCCTGCAGACAAATTCCACACACAGTACGTGAGAGCTTTCTTGTGTGTGTGTGTGTTTTTTTCCTGAGTTTTGTCTTTCTCTTTCATATCCTTATTTTCTTTTTCAGTTTTTTTTTTTCTATTGCCTTCTTTCTTTTTCTTTTAAAATATATTTCTAAATCTTTTTTCTTCTCTTTCTTTAGTTATTCTGTCTTTAATTCTGCCTTTCTGTCTTTTCCCTTTCCTAGCTTTTCAATTTTATTTTTTCCTTCTTCATTTATCTTTTCTCTTTTTCTTTTCTTCGTTTCTTCCTCAATTTTCACCCGCCTCCCCCAGTGGAATCTGACGCGCCATAAAGAGAGACTCTGGACTCGTGATTTCTTTGCTCAGTTTGTCGTTCTTTCACTCTCTTATTTCTCTCCTCTTGTACTCTTTCATTGTCTTTTTTTTTTTCTTTCTTTCTCCCTCAACTTTCTCATCTTTCTTTCTGTTACTCTTACACTACTCAGTTTCCGTCATTCTCTTTTTCCCCCATCTACTTGCCACTGTTACTAAGTTTTCTCTTTTTCTTTCACCTCACTTCCCCCTCCCCCTTTGTTACGCCGTTTTTCTCATGACTATAACTTTTTTCCTTCCATCGCTCCACTTCTCTTTCTTCCTTTAATCAATTTTCCATTATTTCTCCACTTTTTTTTTTTCTCCAACTCCGGGTATCTTTCTTTCATCCATTTGTTTGTTTTCTCTTCAGTTTTTTTCTTTTCTTACTTTCCGATCTTCCCCATCAATATTAGATCTGCTGAGTTTTTTCTTCTTTCATTTTCTCTCTGTTCTTATGTCTCTCTTACCATGGTTATCTTTTTTCTTTAATATTTTTACTTCTCTGTGATTCCGTTTTTTTCTTTCCTTCTTTTCTTTCAGTTTCTTAGTATCTCTTTTTTTTCTCCGTTTATTTTCTCTTTTGCTCTTTGTATTTTCATTCACCATTTACTTTGCATTTCATTTTCTTTGCATCATCATTTCTTTATATATACTTTCTCACATTTATCTTTCTTCCCCCTTTAATTTCTCCTTTTTTCTTTTTCTTCTTTTGTTTTTTACTTATTCACCTCGTCCTATCTTATCTTTTCCATTCTTTCTCTCACGGTTTCTTCCTTCCTCCTTATATTCCCGATTCTTTTCTTCATTCTCTCCTTCTTTACATCTTATCATTCTTCCTCTCGTTTCTCTTGGAAGGGATGGGACAGGAGAGGGATTGAAAACAACAGAGGATGGAAAACGAAGGGTGTGAGAAATAGGGGAAACGAGCACTAATAATGGACAGGAAATTAAGAAAATAAACTCGGAACACGGATCGACGAACGCCACCTGAAAAGAATTAAGTAAAAACTAGGCAAAGAAAAGTAAAAAAGCAAACCCTTTATTGCAGGAAAAAAAAAATTAAAGAGTAATCTGGAAGCAGCAAACTGGAGAAGAATGGCGTACAAAGGTTGCACCCTAACTGAAATTTAGCACTGACGGCATGACACCATCTCACATGTATTATGAAGCAGTTTATCCGTGGATAGTTTTACATGTGAGGTGGAGCCGTGAAGGATGAAGACTTGAACGATGATTCTATGAATCTGTGGCAGAATTTAGTGGGTGCTCTGCTTAGCAGTTCTCTAGCTTTTCTATTTTCCCTTTCCTGTGCTTGGATCTCTCCCATCCCATGTATGTAGAACTACATAACTGTTGCCATGAATTCAATTTAAAAAATCATAGTAAAGTATTATGAACCATTCTTTGGCGAGGTGATATTATACGTATTCTACAGACTGAATCCAGTTAGAATAAATCAGACTCCTTGTAAGTGAAGCCATCAGCAAGGCAAAGAACTTCGGTGTCGCAAGAAATGCCCGACTGATAACATAAGATATCCATCGAGTGAAAAACATTAACTATCACATTTTATTGGACATAGACAATACTTTTTTTCATTATTAGATTCTCTGATCCTGTTACTTAATGCTGCCCCAGTGGCTTGGTTGAGAACTTTGGACGTACACGCCTTGGTGGAGGTGAATCTATTCACTTGCTCAGGGATACTACTTCATAGTCACAGAAACCATTTTGGACTTTAGTAAGTTAACAATTTGTTTCGTTTATCAGTTAAAAGAATATTTTAGGTGACCACGGCTTTATGGCCGGTAGGCTTAATTCCATTTTCATCTAAGTATTGACATGGTGCTCCTGTTGTTCTGTACAGAATACTTCCTTAGCCCATGGAGTGCAAGTCACAGCCCCATTTGTGCTTACTGCAGTGCCAACCACAACTTGGTTGTGCCGAACAACCTGCACTTTAAATTGACACACCTAGGGCGGGTAATTGCGCACCCCACGGGTTAAGACAGTATGATGGCTCTATAAATAATCACATATCAGGTAAGCAGACTCACTGTCTTTTGATTAAGCCCATAGTATTCATGAACAGATATGTACTAGATCTACGTTCGTTTATCATGACTGGGAAAGTTTATTACAACCTTATTTTTTGTATTCCACTACGGCCAACATAGACAGTGTGGTCTGTTTATCTACACCTGTCTATCTATCTATAGCCAGACGCCTTCATCCCGTAAGGGGTGGCCACAAGTAAATCGCCTCCATGTCGCCCTGTCCCCTGGCATTACGCTGCCCTCTCCCCATCTCACACGCCCCTCTCTCATATACCTCTCCACTCCATCCCTCCATCTCATCCTTCTCCTTCTCCCTTCCCTCTCCGTCTCACTCACATAGTCTTACACTCTCCTCATCAGTTTTTCACTCTCTGTGGGAAATATTTCCCCCCAGAGCAGTTGCCTTCTCTACTTTTATCATAGTTATCCATGATTAAAGGCAGAGGAAAACTTGAGACCGTTGTTAATTGTTCAAGCGGTTTTTATAACCCAGAAATTATGTTCTCTTTAATAATTCTTGTTATTGATAAATTAAATGCTACTGCGTTTAACCCTCATGGAGAACTATACATTGTAAATACATGTAATTATGTGATATTTTCCACTGACCTAAATTGCGTCTGCACGTTAGATGACGTGGCGAGTAGGGAAAGATTCTCGTGTTAAGCAGATGTGGAATTAAGATATTTACACAGGTTAAGGGAATTTTTGGTCTAAATTTAGTTTAAGTAAAACTAAGATTAATTTGTTAGATTCGCCCTGTACATATTATGATGTAATCTAACTGTATTTAGTACTGTAATTAATTAATAGTTGGCAACCTACCATTCTATGAGGGAGGTAGATCCTGCCACCCACTCACTCTGCTCCCAGACCTTATGGAGTTAACACTGTTCCTACTGTAGTCACTCTCAAGCTAGCACGGTTGTATATAGGCACCTTAAGGACGCTTGCTCGCGCAAGCAATTACACTAAGCAGCCTCATCGTCATCAGGTAACGATCACTCCCTCTTCACTAGCTAAGTAACCTTTACGAATTGGCCAATTCAAGGGGGGATTAGCTATGAGATAGAAGAGAAATAGTTATTGTAGGTGAGTTAAGGTTAATTTACGTTTCACCTAACTCTATGAGACTTGTTTGATTTACTTAAAGACAACTTTAGGGAAGAGTAACAACCTACGAGTTATTTACCAGAAAATTCTTGCATAGCGGTGCCCCGGCAGGGATACCGACTTGTATACATTAAATATTTTTCACATTTTGGTGCCCAGAAAGAGGGCCTCGATTTGTTTACCAGACCTATTAAACATTTTTCACATTTTTGGTGCCCCGACCGAGTGAGGATAGCTGATGCGTGCCGAGGCGCTGAATGTGTTTAAAGTTGCTTTTGTGGGGCACAGTTTACTACCACGTTCGGTTGAAGTGGAAGACGTGGACGTACGTGTCTATAGAGCTCCGGGAGGAAAGGGCAAGCACTTTCTCTGAAAATGAAAGGCTGAATGCCGTACTAGACTGGGAGCATGACCGTACTGTCCTGTTCCTTGGAGGAAATGATATCCATGAGGATGTGGAGGTCAATGAAGTAGTGGAGAATATTTTAGCAGTGGTAGGAGCCATAGAGGGCTCTTGTAAATCTTCAGTAGCCATAACCCTCCTCGAGCCAAGGAACCTGCCATATGGCTCTCCAATTTGTTATGGAACATATGAATTAATTAGCAGAGCTGTAAATCGAAAGTTGCAACGGATCAGGAAGGGAAGGGATTTCATACATTTTAATGCCAAGCCCTTCCAAGCAATGTTGAAAACTGATGTTATTCATTGGAACCGCCATGGTAGGGAAGCGGTTCTGCAGAAATTTATAAATTATGTAGAATATAAGAAAGGAGAGTTCTATGCTGTACAAGCTATGGGTGGGCCTATGGAATATTGAGGTAATTAATTCTGAGCTCGGGGAATATGGGTGTTTTGGCAATTGAGTGTGGGGATGAAATAGATTCCTGGAGGGGATAGGTTGAAATTATAGACCTAATCCCTACACTCCTCAATATTAAATTAATAATTAGTGGAGCTTTAATGAATATTTCGAAATTGGGAGGGGGGATAGTTTGCACAAAGAGGACCTAATCCCTACCCTCTACAAAATTTAAAATAATCAAATCATTACTAAGTTTAGGTAAATTTGTGGTTAGAATTCATTATTAAATTAGAACTCCGTCAACAAGTCTGTTTCTTTATTGCAAAGATCTTCTAGTAGTAAGGCAGGATGGGTAACTAGAGCCATAAATGATTGTAACCAGTCGTTGGACCAAATACCTCTGTCAAAGGAGAAAATAAATACTCATAAATATCCTGAAAGATCGATGGAATAAGTATGAAGAGAGTTACATAAATTTAGAAGCGGCTATAGTAAAGGCTGAGACTAAGGAACTCTTAGAGTCAGAAACTACGAAGTTTGGAAGCAAATTAGAAGAATTCTTAACAGTAGTAAAGACACTAGAGTAAAAATTAGCTGACACCGCTGTGGAAACACAAGTTGTGGCACAGCAGAGTAGAGCTGTGTTACCACAAATAACGCTTCCGGAGTTTGATGGGGAGCAGAACTGGAAATCCTTTTGGGATCAGTTCAGATATTTGATACACGATAGAACAGATCTCCCTAAAGTCAGCAAACTTACGTATTTGTTAGGACAGGTCAAAGGAACACCATATCAACTGATAAAAGAATTACCAGTAGAAGAAAATAATTATGAGGTGGGTTTGACCATCCTTAGACAAAATTACGAAGACAGGGACCAAGTTATAAATCAATTGCTGAAGGCTCTAATAGAATTACCCACGCCCAGGCATGATTTTGATTCCTTGCAAAAATTTAGAATTGCAATACGTTGTAATTTAAAGGCCTTAGGTCCTTACGAAGATATTAAGACATCAGATTGGGTGCTTTCAAGAATTGTGTCCTTAAAGCTTCCACCGAAAACCAAGGATGCTTTGTATGGTAGGTACCAGAAGGATAATTTCCCCTGTGAAGAGATTGAGGAAGGCTTGATGCAACTCTGTAAACATTTGCAAGGAACATTAAACACTACTGAGGTCAAACTAAAGACTGAAATAAAGAAAAAAACCACTAACCAACTGGTTGGGAAAGCTAAGTCAGAGAAGACTAAGTATGTGCCTAAGGAAGAGATAGGTACTTTCCTTTGCTCCTTGAAGACTGAGGATAAAGTATTAAAGCCAAGGAATACACATGCTGAGGATATTAAGGAAGTAAAACCTTCCATGGTAAAAGACATGAAAGTTTGTGTGTTTTGTCGTGAGCAACATTCCAGTGCATCTTGTCAACAGTACCCTGATTATGCTTCTAGAGTAGGGAAGCTTCAGGAACTGGGGTGTTGTATAATCTGTATGAACTCCGAACATATTGCCACTGACTGAAAGACTAAATTAAATATTTGCTTTAAATGCAAAACAGATCATCATCATAGTGCTTTATGACCTAGGATGAAAATTGAGGTTCCTAAACCTGCAAGGGTCAATATGACAATTGCAAAAGGGAATGCTCCATTAGTAATGCCAGCTGCAGTACCAATAGCAGATGAGAAAGTATTGTTTGAGAATAGAAACCAATTAGTATGTACCCTGTTTGATACGTGTGCTCAGAAAACTTTCATTTCTGCAGATATTGTGAAGAAATTAAAGTTACCAATTATTGGCAAGGTAAATTAAGCCATTACAGGATTTTTAACGACGAAGGAAGCTCAGTCTTTTGATTTAGTTAGACCTGTAATAGAATTAGGCAGATATAGATGCCGTATAACAGCAGCTGTGCTTGATAATATGGAGACAAGTATATACATAAAGGGATTGAAGGAAACCTCTGCTCATCTACAAAGCTCAGGGATAAAGTTGGCTAAACGGAATGTGGAATCAGATACTGTGGGTCCCATAAAAATGATAATTGGTTCAGATTACTGTGGAAGATTCCTACATAGGACCTTCAAAAGGAATAAGGTACAGTTGATCAAGAGTCCAGGAGGTAACCTTATTATGGGTCAGTTGCCTTTTCCAAAACAAGTTAAAGTAGAGGCCAAACTAGTAGACTCAATCTTTGTTACCCCCACACAGTCACTGATGGTAGATAGAACAGGTGCAGAATTTGAACGTACTCAGATAAATGACTTGTTGGATGAAAATATTGAACCTGTACACAAACTGTGGGACCTAGACAGTGTAGGTATACACTCTGAGGAACCAACCCCTGAAGATAAAATCACATTGAACTTCTATAATCAGTCTGTGGAATTTAAGGATGGACAGTATTGGGTAGGATTACCATGGAAACTAAACCATTCAGAGTTGCCAACAAATTACCAAGCAGCTAAAGCTCAGTTAAATGCTCTTCTAAGAAAGTTGAGAGATAAACCAGAACATTTAACCATATATGATAATATTATAAAGGATCAATTGAAGAATAAATTTATAGAAGAGGTAGAATACCCTGTTAACCACAAAGAAGGACACTACTTACCACATCATGCTGTAAGCAAGGATTCAGTAACTACTCCCATACGGATAGTATTCAATTGTAGTAGTAAAGCGTCCAAGGGATTAGCTAGCTTGAACGATTGCCTATACTGTGGACCTACACTAACAGAGAAGTTAGGGAATGTGTTACTAAGATTTAGAGAGAAACCTTATGCTTACACAGCAGACATTAGTAAGGCTTTTCTCAGAATAGGACTGAGAGATGAGGATAGGAAATTTACAAAATTCCTCTGGCCTCATGATCCTTAAAATGAGGATAGTCCATTGAAAACTTACTGTTTCCGATCGGTGCTCTTTGGCTCTTGTGCTAGTCCTTTCCTACTATGCAACACTTTAAAGCACCATTTTGAAAATGCCAAATGCCCAGAAATAGGGCAAGCTTTTTCTATGGATAATTTGCAAGGTGTTGCTGATACAGAGTCGGAAGCTTTGAAGGGTTATGAAGTAGCCAATTCCGAATGTGGGAAGGCAAATTTGCCGTTACAGAGTTGGAATACAAATTCACAGTTTTTGAGGAATAAAACACAAGAGGACTATCCAGATTCTGACATTCCCAAAATTCAAAATGTGTTAGGTCTTAACTGGGATACAACAGCTGATGTAATAAGTCTGAAACCAATTAAGTTCCCTGATGTCATTTTCACCAAGAGGTCCCTGTTAAGTCAGGTATCCAAGCTATTTGGCCCATTAGAGTTGGTCAGTCCTATAGTTATTAGGGGCAAATGTTTAGTACAGGAGGCTTGGGTAGAAAAGTTAGACTGGGACACTGAATTAGGTGAGACATACGTGGAACAATGGGAACAGATTAGAAAGGAGTTTGAAACCACATCAAGCATGTGTATTCCCAGGAAAATAAACAGTAATGAGAAGTCGCACTTACACATATTTTGTGATGCTTCTCAAAGGGCCTATGGAACAGTAGCTTATTGCGCAACAGGAGAGGATAATAAGATTATTATGTCCAAGGCCAGAGTTTCGCCAATTAAAGGAAGAACCCTACCTTAAATGGAATTGGCTTCCATAGAAGTAGGAACTAAATTGGCCAGGTATATAACCACAACTCTTGATACTCGGTTTGAGGATATTTACATATGGACTGACACTGAGATTTGTCTTTACTGGATAGGGAAGGAAGACAGTAAAATTTCTTTCGTCCGTAATAGAGTGAAGACTATTAAAGAGCTGTCTTCCAAATTTAATTTCATGCATGTGTCCTCCAAACAAAATCCAGCTGATCTGCTCTCGAGAGGTTCGACCGTAAGGAGACTGATCAAAGATAATTTGTGGTTTAAAGGTCCTAAATGGTTACTCACTAAGGATTGCCCTGAACAGAAACAGTACAGTATTGCCGAGGTTAGTGTAGTGAACTTGGATCCTGTAGTACCTGCGCCAGAAGTAATTGACATCAGCCGATTTTCATCAATAAGACAACTTCTGAATACTACTAAATTGGTTGTTGAATTTTTGAATAAGAAGGTGGGGTTTCAGAAATTAGATCCCCTAGAATACTGGCTGAAAAGAGTACAAAGAAATGCTTACGGGGAAATATATAAACTTTTAGGCCAAGACACTGGGAAAGGGAATAAGCTGATGAAGAATTTAGGTTTGTTCTTAGACGGAAAAGGTCTGATAAGATGTCGAGGCCGATTGGTAAAGGCTGACTTGCCCATCCAAACCAAACATCCCATTTTATTACCCAAGAGCGGATGCTTTGTACAACTTAATATAAAAGAAGCCCATGATTCCACTCTCCATGGAGGTGTACCGCAGACCTTAGCCCAAATTCGGGAAAGGTACTGGATTCCTAAGGGTAGACAGGTTATTAAAAAATATCTCAAAAACTGCATCATTTGTAGGAGGTATGAGCAGCGACCTTTTAATTACCCAGGACCACCAGCCCTACCAAAGGATAGGGTGAGCATAAGTCGGCCCTTCCATATAACAGGAGTGGACTACACAGGGGCTATAACTGTTACTGGTGAGGAAACTCCCCATAAGGTTAACATTTGTTTATTTACTTGTGCCTACACAAGGGCAGTCCATCTAGAATTAGCAGAAGACCTAAGCTCGGAGACATTCCTCAATGTCTTTCGCAGATTTGCCACTAGAAGGTCTTGTCCTGGCAAATTAATAAGCGACAACGGAACTAATTTCGTTGAAGCAGCACCTTTACTGTTGAACCTAATGAACGACCCAAAAATTAAGTCGGCGCTGGGAATCCGAAATTGTATTTGGCAGTTCACAGCTCCAAGAGCTCCATGGCAAAATGGATTTACTGAAAGAATGATTGGTATTGTCAAGAACTGCCTGAGGAAAACATTACATAGAACTAAGATCACGAGAGAAGATTTAAGAAAGGTAATAACTGAAATTGAAACCAGGATTAATAATAGACCCTTGACTTATCAAGCTGGCACTAGCGACTCGCTAGATGCCTTGACACCAGCTCACATGTTATATAGCAGGAAGCTCCATCCGATGCCTTGTGTGGATATCCAAGAAGAAATTGATGATCCTAACATAGAAAATAATGATTTAGGACAACATCTGCGGGAGGGATATCAATGTCTGAAAAGGATGTTGTTTACTTGGAATAGACATTGTAGCGAAGAGTATCTTTTGAGCCTATGAGAGAGGTTTTATGGAGCTCAGGCTGCCAACAACAAATCAGCTATTAACGTAGGAGATATGATCTTAGTGAAGACCGAACAGCCAAGATCCCAGTGGCCATTAGCTAAGGTGATCTCCACACACCCAGATTCTGAGGGGGTGCTGAGACTCGTAAAAATAAAATGTAGGGGACATACCAGTATAAAAACTAATGATAAACTGGTACCCCTTTAGTTAGCAGCCACTCCGGATCCAGAGGATGGTGAAGATCCAACGGGTCAAGAGGCGCGACCTAGAAGGGCCGCAGCACAGGGTTCTCGAGAACTATGGAGGGAACTCTTGGCTAAGGGTCATATTACATGATACAGCGTATCATTTTCTGCCGGCCCCAAAACTGTGGGAAATATTTTCCCCCAGAGCAGTTGCGCTCTCTACTTTTATCATAGTTATCCCTGATTAAAGGCAGAGGAAAACTTGAGACCGTTGTTAAGTGTTCAAGTGGTTTTTATAACCCAGAAATTATGTTCTCTTTAATAATTCTTGTTATTGATAAATTAAATGCTACCGCGTTTAACCCTCGTGGACAACTATACATTGTAAATACATGTAATTATGTGGTATTTTCCACTGACCTAAACTGCGTCTGCGCATTAGATGACGTGGCGAGTAGGGAAAGATTCTCGTATTAAGCAGATGTGGAATTAAGATGTTTATACAGTTAAAGGGAATATTTGGTCTAACTTTAGTTTAAGTAAAACTAAGATTAATTTGTTAGATTCGCCCTGTACATATTATGATGTAATCTAACTGTATTTAGTACTGTAATTAATTAATAGTTGGCAACCTACCATTCTATTAATGAGGTAGATCCTGCCACACACTCACTCTGCTCCCAGACCTTGTGGAGTTAACACTCTGTTCCTAGTCACTCTCAAGCTAGCACGGTTGTATATAGGCACCTTAAGGACGCTTGCTCGCGCAAGCAATTACACTAAGCAGCCTCATTGTCATCAGTTAACGATCACTCCCTCTTCACTAGCTAAGTAACCTTTACGAATTAGCCAATTCAAGGGGGGATTAGCTATGAGATAGAAGAGAAATAGTTATTGTAGGTGAGTTAAGGTTAAGTTACGTTTCACCTAACTCTATGAGACTTGTTTGATTTACTTAAAGACAACTTTAGGGAAGAGTAACGACTTACGAGTTGTTTACCAGAAAATTCTTGCATAGCGGTGCCCCGGCAGGGATACCGACTTGTATACATTAAATATTTTTCACATTTTGGTGCCCAGAAAGAGGGCCCCGATTTGTTTACCAGACCTATTAAACATTTTTCACACTCTCCATTCTCTCGACATGGTCAAACCACCCCAGCGTATTATTTGTAATGCTTTCTACTACATCCACATCCACACCACAATACTCCTACACTTCCTCTTTTGTCAGTTTGTCTCTCCATGTACCTCCATATGCTTTTCCCAAGTAACTCATTTCCAGTGCTCTCACTCTTTACTTGTGTCCTTCCAACAAGGTCCAAGCTCCATTTGCATATGTTAGACTTGGTATTACAGTACTGTCATGCAACAACTTTTTTGCATCCATGCTCACTTCCCAATTTATTATCACTTCTTTTTATAAGAACCAGCAACCTTTCTTCCTTGTTGTACCCATTCACGCACTTCATCCTCCAAACGTCCATCCTTGCTCATCACACTACCCAAGTACTTAAATGCACACGCATTCTCTATTTCTCTCTATCAGCCAACCTCACTACATTCAGTGACTCTGTTTCTTTCAGTGACCATAACCTTACACTTCCTCACATTCACCTTTAAATTCCTTTTCTTACACGCTTTCCCAGACTCAGTCACTAAACCCTGCAGTTCCCCTTCGTCTTCATTTAACAATACAGTATCATCTGCAAACAACAATAAATGAAGTTTCAAAACACTGCCCTCTCTCATTAGGACTGCTCCAACATCCACTGTCATATCTGGTATCAATCCAAATACAGATTGAACAACCACTGAGCCATGTCACATCCCCTTTTGAATCCAACATTCAGATAGAAAAATTCGCTCTGTTCAACATCCACACGCACTGCAGCCTTAGCGTCCTCATATATACTTATTATGGCTTTCAGCAGCTTCCAATTTACTCCATATATTCATAATATTTTCCGCATTCCTTGTCTGTCCACTTTGTAATATGCTTTCTCCAAATCCATGAAAGCCACATACTTCTTTCCCTTCTCTAGAGCAATTTCTACGAAAGACCTGAGGATGAATAGCTGATCTATACAACCTCTTTCCTTCCTAAAACCTCCTTTTTCTTCTCCAACTTCATCCTCTGTTATTTCCCTAACTCTGTCAATATGTGTCCTGTCATATACTTTTCTTATTACACTAAGAAGTCAAATGCCGCTATGATTACCACACACTTCGTTTTCCCCATATCCTTTCCTTTGTACAGGGGAATAATTATACCTGACTTCTAATCCTCCTGGACTCTACCTTCCTCTCAGGCCAATCTGCACATCTTTCATATCCATTCTACTACTATGATTCAGCATTTTACCACACATTCCATCAATTCCTGGGGCTATCCCCATTTTAACTATCCTCATTGCTTCCACTACTTCCATCCTACTGATCTCTTCCGCCTTTCTCACCTCCCTCCTTCCCCCAGCCATTCCCCAGCCACTTACATTCACGTTCCTTTCATTTTTTATGTTTAACAGATCCTTAAAATATTCTCTCCCTCTTCTCACTTTTTCTCCCTTCTCCATCAGCGTCTGCCATTTCTATCTTTCACTCCCCTACTGCTTTTTATATTACCCTGTCTAACTCTTCTAACCTCCTTCCAGAAGATTTTCTTACATTTCCTCTACTTTCTCTTAAATTCCTTCCTAATTCCCCATGCACTCTCTTTTTCCTCTCTCCTACAAATCTATTCACTTCTGTACCCCTCTTTACGTATAACTCTCTCTTCAATCTCTCAACTTCCTCCATGCTCTGGTTCCCATCCACTCGCTATATGCATTTTTCTTTTGCACTACAGCTTAGCTCACCTCTTCATTCCATCATGCTGTTCCTTGCAACCCTTTTTGTCTCCTTTTCATTCCACACACCACCTCACGTTCTGCACAGATCTCTTCAGTGAATACCTTGCACACACCTTCCACCTCCCCTGTCTGCACCAAATTATATTTGCCCAATCGCTTATCCACTTCTCTCTTAAATTCTACCCTTTTCCATCCTCCTACAACTTTCTATCCTCTTTGCATGGACTGCTTCCTCTTGCTTTTCTTTCCTGTTCATCCATCGCATTTGTGCCTTGACTCTCACCACCACCATGTGGTAGTCAGGTAATTCACATCCCCAACCACTGTATGCTCTCACATCCAGCAATTATCTTTTCATTCTCATCCACAAACACAATCAGGTATCGCTTTCCACTTATTCAGTTCACCATCCACCCTCCTCATCACTCGTCACGTACACCTGTAGATCATTTTGTGCCCAAAGAGGGTATTGGCTATCACCAACCCCCTCCTTGCACAAATGTCCACTAGAACACTGCCATTCTCATCCACTTCTGCAGGCACTCCCCACTCACCAACTACTCCATCCACCTTCATATTCCTTACTTTTTCATTCATATCTCCATTCTCAAACACTCTCTCACTTCTTTCAAACTATTCCATGCATACTTCCACATTTGCACAGAACCCTTCTTCACCCTGCTTGCACGGTCGTCTGTGGGCACAGATACACACACGATCTCCAATGTTTGTATTCCTATTTTCAATCTTTCCCACACGATCTTTGAACCAACTGATCCATACTCTTTTACATTCTGCTTCCATCTCTTGCACACGGCATTACATATACCCTCTTTTTCCCTCTCATTCTCACCTACTCAGCACATATACCCTATCTATACTCCCATTTTCTTACACTCTCACCTCAACATTTAGTCTCAGTCAATCCACATATGTCTGTTTTTGCATCCTTAAGCACCCTGGACCATCTCTCTTTCTTTCTCTTCATCATTCGCACCCCTTACATTCCATGCTACAGTCCTTACCATGTCCTTTGTCTGGGCCCGGATGCACAAACGGCCTTAAGGCTACACACGGCCTTAAGTCGGGTAGTTTAAGGCCGTAGGTCGCTAAGGCCCATGCACGAAGCACTTACAGGAGGGTAAGCCTCGGTAAGGCCGCCTCAGCAGCTGAGGCTGGGTCGGAGCAGCCTTACTGTATTGAGACCCGCAAATAAAGTAACTCCGATTTGATATTCTCTATAGCACAAACCGGACCAAACTTGTTATTGTTTACCTTGGTATGGAGTTGATGGTTGCCTGTAAACTAGATCGTGCTTTGAGAAGGGAATGAAGGTTTCCTGGATCCACTGAACCCCCATAACATAAATGATTAACTTGCATTGAGACAATATCAACTCCCCAGGAGCAAATTTCTTCGTTTAACAGAACTTGAGCCTCATACTGGGAGTGTCACGCTACACTCCCATGCCATTCTTGCCTACACAACAATTTTTGGCAACCCAGGGGAATTTTCAGAATTGTTGGAGAGTGGTATTCATCAGTCAACAAGTATATCCAAAGTGATATCATGTGTGACAGATGCTTTATACAGGAAATGACAGAAAAATTAAGATGCCCAGTGCTTTGCTGAGAAGAACAGAGACTAGAGGGTTTCCACAGTATAAATAATTTTTCTAAACTGCTTGAGGTCCTCCATGAGAAGAGAGGGAAAGAACACATCCCCAGTATCCCTGCTTGTAAAGGGCAACTAAGGAGGAGCCTTTTTGTCTTCAGTCCTTCATTCCTAACTGTCCTCTTCTGTCTTCTGTCCTACCCCCTTTTCTTGATGTTTGCATGTTTCTTATGGTCTTTATTTTCCCTCTACTTCTGCTTTACCATGCATCCATAATGGGTTGGTGATAATTCTTCATTGTTAACTTCCTAAAGTGCTTGGAGCAATGGATTGAACCCTCATACCAATTAAGGCCCCAGATCACAAAGAACATGTATTTGTCAGTTGCAATGGGTTCCATTCATTGGATGTGCAAGTTGTGACAGCAACAAAATGATATTGAGCTGTAATTATAGATATCCTGGCAGCAATCACGCTGCCTATATCTGGGCTAATTCTAACCTCCACCAGAGATGTGAACCAAGGTGTCTGTGGTGACAGTTTTCTGCTAGGTAACTGTGGTTGCTGATTACTTTGTGTGAAGTTAGACAATGGTTAGGTAAAACATGGCAAACAATAAGTTCCCGTTCATATTGCTATTTTGTTTCTTTACTCCTAAACCCTCCCATCTTACTAATGTTTTAAAGGTTGTGTGGGTGTAATGCTGGAGTGCTTTTCATTGCACCCGACATTGTTTTCAATTAATTACTGGTACTTCACTTGCTTATCCTTGACTGTTCTGTTAATGTTACCGGCATTGGGTGAAAATAAGGTACTGTATAGAATGCCCAGGTATTCGACAGAATGTCTAGCATTCTTTGGCAAGGTATGAAATAAGCTTATTTCATTCTGACTTCATACATTTTACCTAGGGATTTTATTAGAATGCCTAGGTATTCTGTAGAATGTCTAGCATTTTTATGGCAAAGTATAATAAACAACAAGGGGTTAGGCTGGGATAATCTAGGTTAAGTTTAAGTTAGGTTAGGCTAGGTTAGGTTAGGCTAATTTAGAAGAGCGGTTAGGCGTTTACCTAAATTAACCTAACCTAACCCACCTATATCGAATTTGAACGAAGCCTAGACTATCCCAGCCAAACCTAAACGCAGTCTAAATTAGCCTAACATACTGAAATAACAGATTTCACATTTGCCGGTTTGCTACAGTTTGGTCGATTCTCACTTTGCCTAAAACAAACACGGTAATCTACAGAATACCAGGGAAATGTGTACAGATGATTTTCTTAGATCTTGTCTTGAAATTTTAGCATTACATAGTTTACCTAGGCATTATATGTGACGGGTTTCCCCACATTGCCGGTAACATAAACACTTGCTCTCGCCTCTCACCCCCAGCTGATTCGTGAAGCTCTGTGATTGGCCCAGTGTTTCTGTGTTCTGCTGTCTGATATGTCGGAAGAGTCTCAGCTGACGCACGAGATTTCCCCCAAAACATTCCCTACAGTTAAGGCTAGCCTTAGCTAATGCCAATGCACTAAACTTAAGTCAGTCTTAAGACAAGGCAAGGGGTCGTCGTGCATGGGCCTTAGAGGCAGCCGTAGGGCCGCCTTTAATATTTCATTTAAGGCCAGCCTTAAGGTTGCCATCCGACGGAGTTTTGTGCATCCCTGCCCTGGTCCTTGGTTGTCACCTGTTAGTCCGTCCTGGTCTGAGGCTTTTTGTATTTTTAGTTAGTTCTTTTCCAGGGAGGGGCACCAACCCTTCACCAACCCACTTGTTGACACGTAGGGAATACGTGTTGGTTGGTTGTAAGGTTACCACCCATCTTATTAAATGATTTCCTGGTTTACAGGAAATCATTTGGCTTGTGACTTAATGCACAGTTGCCCTGAAACAGTCACTCTTCTGAGGGAGTGGACGATAGACGCCCAACAGATACTGGTCTTCGTGGTATGAAAAGAGAGAATAAATTATGAAGGGCAGTGGGAAGCAAGAGATATTTTGTTTTTATCCCTTTCGTTGTCGTTGGTGTAGTTATATTACACTTGGCTATTATATTATGAGTAGATGTTTTCTACAGCTTCAACATTTATTCCCACATTTTGAGCGTAGGGAGCCAAGGCCAGGGTACTCAGTCCAGACATTTAAGGCGAGTTACCAGTTGCTCATCTCTGAATGGCATTATGTATAATCCAACCAATCCTAGGTTTTAAGTCCTAAATGGAATGTCCGGTTTGGAAAAGAAAAAAATTAATATCAAAAGGACGGAGGCCTGTAAAACGTTGTCATTTAGTGGAAAGTTTTTATTAAGAGAGCTAAAATCGGTCCTTACATTTCAAGATGCCAGGTTATATATATAGATATATATATATATATATATATATATATATATCTGTGTTCTGTGTTTATCTGTCTGTATGTGTGTGTGTGTGTGTGTGTGTGTGTGTGTGTGTGTGTGTGTGTGTGTGTGTGTGTGTGTGTGTGTGTGTGTGCGCGCGTGCGTGTGTGCGTGTGTGTTCTTGCCTACCTAATTGTTCTTACCTAGTTGTATCTTTACAGGAATGAGTCAAACTCGTACTGTCCCGTGTCTTAAACCATATTTATCGTACATATCCTTAAATTTGTGAATTGTTTTGGCACACACTATTTCATTCGGTAGTGCATTCCATTGATCAATTGCTCTGTTTGGGAAACTGAATTTCCTTACGTCTTTATCACCTGTGTGTGTGTGTGTGTGTGTGTGTGTGTGTGTGTGTGTGTGTGTGTAAACCTTCTAAGGCAGTCATCCTTCTGGTGGAGCTTGAGAGAGTGCCAGGTACTTCAGCTTAGTGACAGGTGCCTCCACTTAGCTGATCATACAGTTGATGAGCCAGTGGGTGCAACGTCACGAGCACTGGCGGGCTCCGTTGGTTGAGATGGATACTGATTTTGGCACCTCCCACTGGCTAAGAGCTGAGTGAAAGGAGAATTTGCAGGAAACCCCTACCCGAGATGACACTCACAAGGTTATCCCAACCGTTCCTTAAAGCCGACTCACTCCTAGCAAACTGACACTGATTAGTCGACCTCTACCGTCTCTATAAGCCAACCCAACAGTAGCACTTTGAGGCAGGCTTCTGTTGCTTGTTGTGTTTGTAAGCTAGTAAGTCGTGCCTGCCAAGCTTCTGGTTTGCCAGCCAGCCTGCAGGACTGGTCCCTGGCCAGTCTGGCTGCCTGTCAGCCTTCCTGCCGGCCAGTGAACCTGTCAGCTTGCCTACCAGCATGACAGCTGGCCTACCAGCCGCCCTGCCAGTCTACTCACCTGCCAGCTGAATTGCCAGACTGCCAACCTGTCTGTGAGCTCACCATTCCTGCTGACTTGGTAGCTATCTTGTTTGTCACACTCCTTGCCATCCTGCCAACCTACCTACCGTATAGCCAGCCTACCGACGGACCAGGCTGCCTGCAAGACTGTCTGGTAACCTAACAGCCTGACAAGATCCTATCCTGCCTACCCACCTGCCAACCTACCAACTTACTTGTAATCCTGCCTGTTGGCCTGCCTGACTACCATCCCACCAGTCAGTTACCCAGCCTAACAGAGCACTTGCCTCAACGCCTACCAACTTTTTTGCCTGTCTGCCAATCTTCTTACCAGCCTGCCAGCCTTCCTGGAAATCTGCCTGTTAGCTTGTCAGCTTCGCTGCTTGCAAGTATACCTGCCAGCTTGCCAGCCAACCTGCCAAACAGACAGCTAGCATGTATGCCGTACTGTCAGCCTACATGCTAACCTGCCTGTCAATCTGCCTGCCTTTTTGCATGCCTTACATCAAGACTACCTAGCAACCTGCCTGCCAGCCTGCCTTTTAGCATGCCTATCAGGCTGCCAGTCTGTTTGTCAGCTCATCCAGCGGCCTGGTAGCCTACCTGCCAGCATGCAGCCCTGTCTGCCAGACTATTAGCTTACCTATCAGCATGCCAGTCGGCTTGCCAGAACACCTGCCAGCAAGTCAGCGGATCAGCCTGCTTGCCAACCTGTTATGATGCCTCTCTGCTAAACTACCAACGTTCTTGCATCCAAGCCGGTTTCCCAGCCTGCCTCTATACATAAAAATATGCTAGTCTACCAATTAGTCATCTTGCCAGCCAGCCTGCCAGCCAGCCTGCCAGCCAGACTGCCAACCTGCCAGCTAGTCAGGCTAAGTCAGCCAGTGTGCCAAACATCCTGACAGCCTGCCAGTCAGCCTGCTAGACAGCCAGCCAACCTTTCATCCGACTGAAAACCTGCCATCGCGTCTGCAAAATTTGAAGCCTGACGACAAGCCTTGTTGCCTAATAGAACCTGCCAGACAGTCTACTAGCGAACCAATTACAGAGCCACCCCCCCCCCCTCATTCTGCAGTTTTGCCTGCCAGGCTACCAGTTTGCCAGCCTGCCTACCAGTTTGCCAGCCATCCAGTACACCAATCTGCCTACCATCCAGCAGATTATCAGACAGCCTAGTTGGCCTGTCAGTTTCGTGCCTGCTTGCAAGCACACGTGAGAGAGAGAGAGAGAGAGAGAGAGAGAGAGAGAGAGAGAGAGAGAGAGAGAGAGAGAAAGAGAGAGTGAGAGAGAGAGAGAGGAACCTTCTATTACATAATGTATATATATATATATATATATATATATATATATATATATATATATATATATTTTTTATATATATATATATATATATATATATATATATATATATATATTATATATATATATATATATATATATATATATATATATATATATATATATATATATATATATATATATATATATATATATATATATATATATATATATATATATATATATATATATATATATATATATATATATATATATATATATATATATATATATATATATATATATGGAGCCTCTGTGGTACAATGGTAAAGTGTGCGTTTTCGTACATTGAAGAACGAAGGTTCGCGCCCTGCCAGGGTAATAAGCTTTGGGAACGTTCTTCTGGCCACGTACCGCATTGGCGGACACAAGGGGTGCTGTGGTTGAACCAGCGCCGCATACTATAACGTATGCTTGCATCCAGTCGGCTTGTGCAGGCCGATTACACTTGGTTCACAGACTACACACACATCCAAAGCCACCCCAACACAACAGTTACACTTACAAGCACTTCTCACCCTACATACAAACTCAACTAGACAGCCTAAGCCACTCGGTAGAGATACACTGGGTGTATCGTCCCACTTGGGTACGGATAGGCCGGTCCTGCAGTGGACACTGAAATGGCTGATGAGATGATATATATATATATATATATATATATATATATATATATATATATATATATATATATATATATATATATATATATATATATATATACGCTTTCATATATTCTGGTTAAAGGATCATATATTCTCAGAGAATGGTTGTAGAATCTGATGTCAGAGCATTACTATATGTGCTGCAGTAAACAGATTATACCATAACCTGTTACCCCCCTCATGGTCAGAACAACTCCAGTGTATTATTTCAGCTAACCCTGCACACGGAATGGATCATACGAGACGTCGTCATTTCGACCCTTTGCGTAGCAACATTCAGGTATTTTGTACATGTGTGTGTGTGTGTGTGTGTGTGTGTGTGTGTGTGTGTGTGTGTGTGTGTGTGTGTGTGTGTGTGTGTGTGTGTGTGTGTGTGTGCATTAAGAATATGTGGCAGACGCCTTTCAATTTGTGTCCCCAATAAATATATAATGCAGGGTGGTTTATTGCTCACGTAATGCCACTCAGGGATGAGTGAGGATGGTCACTCTTAAATGTCAGGACTAACTTGCATAGCCCCGGGCTCCTAGGCTCCTCATGGGGCAACATAGGACTGGACGATGAATGAATGATGAATGAATGTAAGGTACTGCATATCACATAATATAACTCCACCACACCTGCATTCTTTCCTATGCCAAAACATGCAATTCCATCCTGTCTGGTGGCTGAGGCGGGGCGAAGTGTTCAAATGAAGACGTCGCAGGTGAGTTTGTGGAATCACGAGGAAAGAAGTCCAGAACCAAAGTGGCACTAGAAGGGAATTTCTTGCCCGAACCATCAGAGGTCTTTGAAGTTTAACTTTTCCAATTTCATGCCATCCATTCACGCAAGAGACTGTGCCAGTAGGGAGCCATGAAAGAGGAAGAATGGATATGCCTTTTTTCTCTTGCGTTCCGATAATGTTCAATCCGCATCACTACTTCATAAACTACTAACTACTCCCTCTTCATATTATTTTGGCTTATATTTGCCATCTCTTAGTCTTCAGTTTTCATTTGTAACCTGAAATTAATGGTTATATGATGCCAAGCACGGCGAGGTGCCGTAGAAAAGATGTATAATTATAAAAACGGCGAGAATCGTTGCCATGTTGGGGTAAACGAATCTTAAATCAAGAAGGTTGCAGTCGGGCTTTAGGAAATAGGGGTTAAACCATGACCTCTTCACCCCCTTATGATCAGAACAACTCCAGTGTTCTTTTCCAGAAACACCAGATGCTTTTATTCAGCTAATCGTGAGTCACGGGAGACTGAGTATGTTGTTCCTAGTGCCATTATCTGTCTTTCATTCCAGCTGATGGAAACGATGCACCTGAAAGTGAGTCATGGGAGAGGGAGGGGAGGGGGTGAGAGGGTAAACTATTACATGAAAACTGTAATTGAGGGAAGTGAGAGATTATGGACCTCGTCCACAGTTGATTTGTTTGCATCTCAGTGACGTGAGTCCCCAGTATGGCAAGCTTCACATGGGAGATGTTGAGCTCAGTAAAGATTTCATGGGAACCTTTCTGTTGAAACTCAAGTTAATGGCGATGCTCTCGTCAGCACTGCCAGAACTTATCATGAAAGCGGAATTGAGGAGAGATGGTCTTAATTTGGCATCCTCATAAACATCGGACTATTATCATGCGGGCCAAAGAAACTTACAACAATATCAATACGTTTATACTCGGGTTGCTATGAAGTTAGCAGAAGGCTTAGTGGTAATGTCTGTCGACTACAGATGGAACCATTAAGCTGGATATTGCTGAAATATAGAGGATACTCCTGTGGAAGATTCTGTCTGGTTGATAGATGTAAGAACTGAGTTTTTGATGCACTAAAAACAACAAGATTACTTTTACTCCTGTCAGAGATATGAGCCAAGTCAGACATTTGGTGTCTCATAATCTCATCCTTTGTTTGTTGATGTAACTGCTGAAATAGACGCTGTGGGATGCGAATGAAAAGGTGACGGATGGAGTCATCAGCATTTGAGTGGATAGGGTTAGATGTACAGTTTAGAAGGTCATTGATGAACAAAAGAAAGAGAGTTGGTGATAGGACAGAGCCCTAAGGAACGCCGCAATTGATATCTCTAGGAGAAGAAAGGTGGCCGTCTACAGCAGTAGCTATAGGATGACCAGAAAGGAAGCTATAGATGAAGGCACATATAGAAGGATAGAAACCATAAGAAGGCAGTTTGGAAATTAAAGATTTATTCCAGACTCGATCGAAAGCCTTTAAGATGTAAAGTGCAATGGCAAAGCTTTCACCAAAGTCCCGAAAAGAGGATGACCAAGAATCTGAAAGGTAGGTGAGAAGATCGCCAGAGCAGTGTCCCTGGCGGAACCCATACTGACGATCAAAATGAAGGTTGGGACGGGAAGATCCTTTAAATTTTTTTTTGTTAAGAATAGACTCAAAAAATTACGAAATATAGGACGTTTAAGCAATTGGGCGATAGGTAGAGGGTTAGGAATGGTCACCCCTCTTTGGGACAGGCTGAATGAGAGCCAACTTCCAGCAAGAAGGAAAGGTGGGCTACAGGTTGATGGACAAAGGCAAAAGAGTTTATCCAGGCAGTGTGCAAGCACAGAAGCACAGTTGTTGAGGACAACAGGAGGAACCCCATCAGACCCATAGGCCTTGTTAGTATTGAGGCCAGTGATGGCAGAGAATACACAAACTGAAGAAATTTAAATGTCAGCCATGAGAAAGTCAGAGGCGGAAAGTGACGGAGAGACTGCGCCGGAATCGTCTAAGATGGAATTGGAGGTGAAAATCTGAGCGAACAGTTCTGCTTTATCAGTAAAAGAAATAGCTACAGAGCCATCAGAGTGGAAAAGAGAAGGGAAAGATGATGACGTAAAATTGTTAGACGCGTTTTTGGCAAGGTGCCAGAAGGAGTGGGAAGAATTCAAGATGGCTGACAAGAAAAGCACTAAAATGATGTGAGATTTACTGCCAAATTAGCCCTATAATACTAAACATTTTTTCGATGATGGATATAAATGTGTGGTAACAGCTACAGTGAATAAGGCGACATTATAGTGAGCAGACTAATTGCCTGACAATTCATTCTGTGAGAGATGGCCTCGAGAAAAGGGCCTCCAGTTATTTCTGCCCCGCCGGCTTCTCACTACACTCCCGACCTCCACTGCATACAGTCGCATATTATCTCTGCACCACGTTGTCGGTCTTCCTCTCCTGCTTCCAACCATTTCACTCTGATACTCTGTTCGTCGTTTTGAAAATGAAGATAATAATGAAGCAGTTTGGAATTTATTTGTGGGTTTGGAAAAAAATGTACGGTTGTGCTGGTTTTATGACCCCCCCCCTCTCTCTCTCTCTCTCTCTCTCTCTTTTCCCTTTTGTGCCACTAATTAATAACAACTTAATTTTCTTGAGGTAAACTATTGCAGTAAATGGTAATGGTTTTGGTAAAATAGCTTCACATAATAACCATTGGGAAAAAATCACTTACTGTGTTTTCGGCGGGAAAAAATATACAGAAAAAATAAGTTCTGCCAAATCTTCTTAAAATAATCGGATTTAGTTGTTTTGACTGTATTCCGGTGAGGACGTTAGTATATGGAAAGTGTTTTATCTGCTTATGTGGTGCTGTGTGCCCGTCATATGTACATAGTTATGAATACTGGGCCGCAAAATACAATGCCTATGTGAGAGGTTTTTCCTAAAAGCATGGAACTCTATTGGCATCAGCGAGAGAAGTGTAAAGACACCATTTCAGAAATGATCTGTCTCTGTTCCCTTCATCCCGAGGACACTATTTATATCTTTCTGTCGGATTATTTCTGTGGGCCTAACAGAGCGCTTCGGTAATGAAAGGGTTGATGAAGGCTGTGTACCTCCTCCACAGTAACAGAGCGCTTCGGTAATGAAAGGGTTAATGAAGGCTGTGTACCTCCTCCGCAGTAACAGAGCGCTTCGGTAATGAAAGGGTTAATGAAGACTGTGTACCTCCTCCACAGTAACAAAGCGCCTCGGTAATGAAAGGGTTAATGAAGTCTGTGTACCTCCTCCACAGTAACAGAGCGCTTCGTAATGAAACGGTTAAGATGAGAGTGACCAGCCTCACTCATCCCTGAGTGGCAACACGTGCGCAATAAACCCAAACCACCCCTTGGATGTGGAAACCTGCACAGGCTCAGTCGGATTGGAGCGTCTTAATTACCCACTAAACCAACAGGCGCCATAATTTGGTTATATGGTTACCACCTAGCATAGCACATGGTTTCCTGGTGTACAGGAAACCATTTGGCTTGTCACTCAGTGTGGAGTCACCCATAGGCAGAAGGAAGAGGAAAGAATGAAGGAAAAAAGACAGAAGAGCACTGAGGTAAAGCAGGAAGGAAGAGAAGAAAAGGCAGTCACCCGAGAGCAGCACTGCATCGAGTGAGTGGATGGTGAGCATCCCCTACTATATCCATATATCTATATCAATATATCGGTATCTGTATCTATATCCAAATCACTTTCTCGATAAATAGATACCCGGTAGATAGATAGGTAGGTAGATAGATAGATATACTGTACATATATATACTTTAAGAGGATTTCAGAGACTAATGGTTGCTATAAACGAAAAGTAGTTTGTGGGCAAAGAGTGCATTTTATACTACTGTATGTGCTGAATATAAAACAGATCGGATAACTGAGTACGGAGAAGCATAAGAATATAGAACACAAACTTTCATCTAATTTATCTCAGACTTTTAGGTGACTCGCCTTTCTGACTCTAAACATACCAGTATCAAGCTTCTCTCAACCTGGAAAAATTTGTCAGCAGAGAAATATTGGATTTAGAATATGTGAAGTATTTGGCAAACTTTTGTCCACAGCTGTAAAGACATGAATGCAGTTGTGAATTATTCTGAATAACCTCGTTCACGGTCTGACGAGGGGGAGGAAAACTGGATCAGATTATATATATATTTTTTTTTTCATTGGCATATCAGTATTTTACCTAAGGAAAGCTTCAGCTAAAAAAAAAATCCGAGTAATAAATATAGTTCCAAGTTTAGTTATTTATTCAGTGGAAAAATTTACATATAGATCGATTCACTGGCGGCAAGTTGTGAGAGCTGAAGTGAAGCGAGTAATTCGGTCTAGAATGAAACATGTCCAATAAATGTAGAGCGCAGAAGAAAAGACGGGATGGTTGGGAAGCTGCCGAAGATGTGGAGAGAGTTATTATTGCTGTACAGTGTTATCCTGATCCATCCATCTGTTCATCCATCATCCATACATACATACATCGATCTATCATTCAGTTCTGTTGTACTGCCCCATCAAGAGCATAAGGGTCCGGGGCTAGGCTATTTAATTGGGCCAATTATGACGAGGAAAGCAGTCACTTGCTTGTGCGACCAATAAACCTCAACCTTTTCCATAACTTATATAGCCCAAATCTGGCTGGAAAACCTTAGCCTAGTAGAGCACCAGGCGTTCATTATCTAGTTACATGGTTTCCTGTTGTGCAGGAGATAATTTCGCTTACCACTAGACAGCGAGTCACCTTAAGGGTCGCACTACGTCAAGAATGTGGATGGTGGGTGACACCAACCACCAATAAACACCTATTAATTTACAGAGTTATACGAGTAGGTGTTTCATTGAACGAATGGCAGTTAACGTATGTTATAAGAATGTAAATCAATAGTAAAGCACATCAGCCACAATAGTTCTGAAGCTGCTAGGGTTGTAGAAGGACTTTATAAATATTTTGTCCATCAGCAGTTACTAACTCTTGAACATGAGAACGTCTTGTCAGGAATATTCTTGCTGCTTCTAGACAGTTTAGCTTACCCTAAGGGACACCTGCTGCAATCAATAGGTAAAGCACTAAAGTATAATGATGTTTTCATTTCATTTTGGCCTTGCTATCACCAGACAATTTCTTTTTTCGGCATAGAAAAGACTTGGAACCAGGAGTGAAAAATAACCATGGGGGCTCTCCTGCACTTAGGGAAATCATTTAACTGTCGCAAGGGTTTAACATATATTATGTCAGCGTAAAGAAGGGTAAATGATCCTGGTTCTGAGTCGTAACTTCAGTTCTGTGTCCATATTTTCGTTATCTTTGGAGACTTTGTATTAGATTTCTTTAGGTAACTTTTCTACCTATTGCAGATTAACATCTTTGTTTGTTGATGGGAATAGATTCAACTTTCATTACTAATACTTTCAATAACTCATTGGTCTGATTATGTCACAAAATAATACAACTTGGATGGTGGGGTTGAAGGTGGTAAAGTAATCAGTGTGAGTGATGGCCTGGCATTGTGTGCATGGGTTCGAACTCCAAGAGGCAGCAGAAGGGTTGTAAATCCTGTAATGTCCACAGCGGGTACACTGGTTATCCACTCATCAATGTTGTGGAATGTCAGCCTAGCCTCAGCACCCTACACCTCAACAACCAGTAATATGACTGCCTGATTATGCATTGATGACAATTACCTAACTTACAAGATGATCCATCGAGTGGCCTAGCTAGTCGTCTGTCAGCCCGACTGTATATTTATCTTTGTTTATCTATTTCTGTCTCTGTCAAGCTGCCTGTCCCTATCTCCTTCTGTCTAGCTCTCTAGCTATCTGTTTGCCTGCTTGTCTGTATATCAGTCTATCTATCTTATTTTCTGTCTGCCTGCCTGTCTGCCAACGTGTCTATCTACGTAACTGTCAACTGAACTATCACTCGGTGCAATTGTTATGGCTCTTTCTATATATACACGTGCCTGTCCGTCTATCTACTTCTCTGTATATCTCCGTGTGTGTCTGTGTATCCATCTATTTATGCACCACAGGTAGAGCAGGACTAACACTACATTCGTGATCCACAGGCAGAGTAGGGACCAACACTACATTCGTGATCTTTTCGTTTCTATATTTCCCTACAGCTGATAACCTTAAATGCAGGTATTTGTGGTAAATGAACCAGTGTGTACCCACACAACACTGATAGCACCAGTAAATGTAAGTTTTTGTGCAAAGTGCCAGATATGATATAAAAGTAAATATCCTACTCAGTCCCCTTTCAGATATTATATAGCTCGCTGCAGATGGTTTGTACACACACACACACACACACACACACACACACACCAACGACGTGTAGTAAGGGAGGGCGCTCATCATCCATTCACCTTATGTAGTGCTGCCTATGTAGTAGTGTCCTGTAAAAAAGAAAACCCTTTACTACGGTGGCTGACAACCAAATAACCAAATGACGTTTGGTGGTCTCGTGAGTTACGGCGCCCCAACCCAGTGGACCCTGAATGGGTTTCCATTTAAGGGAAGGTTAGGATTTCTTGCCTTAAACGTCGGGACTGAGTAGCCTATACCCAAGCCCCTACGCCCCTTATGGTGCAAAAAAAGGACTGGATGATGAATGGATGAATGAATGGTGTATATCAGTGATTTTTACCGGGTGTATCAATGACACTTGGTGGTAAACACCTGTACTTGTAAAGAATTCAATAATTAGATATGTGGCAGCAGCAATAATAGAATACAAAAAGTCACCACATTGATGTCGTTAAACATACTACCGTATGGGCCTACTATTACTGTGCTCGGAATCAGGTGTACGGAACTGTGATGCAAATCGTCCGATCGACCAGATATACATAAAGGCTGGATTAAGAATAGTCCGCTTTAATGTCACCTCCTCAGAAATGAAAGCATCTTTCAGCAATAACTTTAACAAGTCATCGCCCATTCCCCCTTGAAAATCTTCAGATGCTAACACTATTAATTACCCCTGTGGAAAAGCTAACATCCTCACAGTACGTTTGCCGAAATTTTACCTCAGAGGATGTCAGTCAGAACTTTCCTGTACTAGAATCTGCCTCGCCCGAAATTGCTCCACTACAGATACTGTTTAGATACGTAAAATCTGTCCTAGACAATTTTCTGACCAACAAAACCCCAGACCCAGATGAAATTCCTCCAATCGTTTTGAAAAAAGTGTTACCTAGAAGTTGCTCCTGTTCCAGCTAAATTACTCAGACTATGCGTAAGTACTTTTTCATTCCCTAATTCTTGTAAAGAAGCCACTATCAACCCAATTCCGAAGAAAGAAAGTTCCTCTGATCCCTCTGATTACAGACCAATAGCTACCACATCTCCCTGTAAAGGACAGTATTTGAGATTATCATTAATAAGCACATTGTCAATGATATTGAATCCAGTACCTTAATCTTAATTATTAGTGACAGACGGTATCGTTCTCGCCACGAATGATCCACTGTTGACATACTCAATCTCTTGACTCATTCCATCCACCGGTCAATTGACTAACATGGAGAAACCCATGCAGTAGCCCTTGATATTTCTAAAGCTTTCGACAGAGTGTGGCACCATTCCCTGCTATCGAAACTCCCATGCTATGGCTTATCATCTTTTGTTTCACTGATTTCCTAATATCTTGGCGACAGAAAGATAAAAGTAGATGGTGTATATTCCAATTTCCATTCTGTAAATGTCGCAAGGATCAGTCCTGGCTCCGACCCTGTTTCTCATTCAAATTACTATTCTCTTGTCTGTCACCCATAATCCCATTTACTCATATGCAGATGACTCAATGCTTCACAGTACCTTCACGATGAGACGCCCATTAACAAAGTTTGATATCTCTAACTCCCAAATGAGTTCACCGTCTCCATAGATCAAGACCTATCTGAGAACAGAATGGTACAAAATAACACTCACATTTAATGCTATGAAAACTATATATATATATATATATATATATATATATATATATATATATATATATATATATATATATATATATATATATATATATATATATATATATATATATATATATACAAATTTTCCCTGATTCCTATGTCACCTTCAATGCAACCAATATTCCTATCTCTAAACGTACTGAAGTTGTCGGTGTTTCACTTAACAATACCCTCAGTTGGACCTCTCATATTAAATCAGTTGCTAAAGCCGCTTCAGTGAAACTTGGATTATTGTACAGAATCCTTTGCTTCTTCATCGACAAGCAGTTCGCTATAATTTACAAGTATCATGTGCACTTTCAGCTGGAATATTGCTCATCCTTGAGAGGCTTCACTAAACTGGACAAATTTATGAACAAAGCTATAAGAATTATTAATAACCCTGCTATTATAAATAAACTACCTCCACTACAACTAAGAAGGAATTTTGCCTCCTTTGCAGTATTTTACAGATACTTTTATGGCTAATGCTCAGACGAACTAGTATCCATTGTGCCATCTCTCCACACCTTCCCCCGTGCTACACGGGCATCTGGTAGAGCTCTTGACCGGACTGCCACAGAGCCATATTGCTGTACTTCTGCCTATCAGAATTCTTTTTTCCCTGAACTGCTTCCCTTTGAAATTCGCTTTCCCAGAAGTGTATCCCCCCAATCTTCAACCTACAGCAGTTCAAGTCCAACTGCTACAGATTTTTTTGTGAATGTAGGACACCAGTAACCTGGTGTATGGAGTATTTTTTGCATTTATTTGTTTTTCCTTCCTCTGTTCATCTTCTGTAATAAAAAAGAGAGAGAGAGAGAGAGAGAGAGAGAGAGAGAGATAATGGTTAAGCCTATATTCCACTGTCAGGAACTTTCCCACGACACGCCACGATCTTCATGTCTTCGTGTGTCGCCGCATATCATCTTGAGTAACGTGGCGTGACTTAGCGATGACGTAGCACTGACGTGGAGAACTTGGTCATTCTTTACGGTTCTTGGCGCACTACGACAATTTTTGGAATGGTCAAGAATTGTCAGCGTGGACGCTGACAAGGAGGAGAATGTGACATGTCGTGACGGCAACGTCATTTGTCTTAGCTGTGACCTAGCGTGACTTAGCGTGTCTTAGCTTGTCGTAGGTTGTCGTAGCTTGTCGTACCTACGACAGGCAAAGTTATACCTAGACACGCTACGACAAATTGCGACACGCTGCGTGGCGATGTCTTGGCGTGACTTGGAGTCGAAGTGAACGTTATTTTTTAACTGAGGGATGATCGTAGTGTGTCGTCAGGATAACGTGACGCATCCGTAGAGTGTCGTGGGATGTTGTAGCAATGTCTTTTTGTGTCTTAGCACTAACGTGACTGTGTCGTGACATGGCGTTTAGGCCTACCGTTTGAGGTATGATCCTGGCATTTCACCATCGAGGGTAAGATCGTGGTGATCGGGGCCGTTCTGGAAAATGAATTTGAACATGGGACACGGGCCTTACTCTCACTGGTCAAGATGAATTTCGGGTAAGCCGGGAGGAAAACTTTGACTTGTATTTCTTAGAGGATGATATTACTTTAATCTCCAAAGTGTGGGTTCACTATCTATTTCATGTGAGGGGACTGATCTTTCTAACTCCCTACTGGGGCTTTGAACAGATGACAGAAGAAAAGTAGCTTTCAAAACATTTTCCCATTTTATGGATTTCTGGGTTGTCCTGCTAGATCATCCACACTGTGAGGAGTTATGTGAGGGGTAAACTGCCAGGTTCCTGCAGATGTCAGTACTATATCTGTATAAGTAAGGCTTCTCAGATGTAATCAGTGAAAGTTTATGCCATTTTGAATCTGGATCCTTTCATGTAGGAAGCACGTGAAAGCCTTCTGATGTCTAGGTTGCACATGATAACAAGCAATGTAGGCCACATCATTAGCCAAGTAATCTAATCCTAAAAATATAAACAGTAATCTAACACTTATTTTAGATTTTCCTTCAAGGAAAAACCTGTTCTATTCCAAAATGACAGTTTTGTGTTTACAGTCATTCCTCTCCTTATAATTTAGCTATATTGTTCTGTGCATAGTTTGTGAAAATACTTTTTTCCTCTATAGAATAGATATCAGTAAAAAAAAATAAATAAACGATGACTGTCTGGAGTGAATACCTATCAGTGTCTTCATTAGGAGTGAACGACATAATTATAAAAAATGCTGAAGACACTGCACTACAACATACAAGAGCGAAACCTTCCATAAATCCTCTCTGTTTATCTTGTCATATGCTTTCTCTAGATTCATACATGTCAGAAATACCTTGCAGTCCTTTTCACAAGCTCTCTCACTGTGAATATTTGATCCACACATCGCCTACCACTAAAGCCTCCTTGTTCGTCACTCACCAGTCCTTGTCTGTTTGTCTTTCCCAACACACTCAACTGACAGCTACCATGATTAGTTTTGCACTCACTTAGTTTTGCACTGGCACTGTCACAGCTGTCATTCACTGTGCTGGTACAGTTCCACTCATCCACTCGTTCTCACAGATTCGTATTTCCAACAAAAGCTTCATTCCAGTCCCTCAACTACTCTTTATCATCTCTGCATATATCTTATCAACAGCCAGTGACTTGCCATTTTTCAATTCTTTCACAATATTCAACTCTTCAATATCACGTTACCTCTCTGCATATTTCTAAGCTCTAGAAGAAATAATGAGAACAATAAACAATTCTGAAGATAACAGTAAAGAAAAATATATGAACAAAGACTCGTAACGGCTTCCATTCCATATCCTCCTATTCCGTCTGCACACTTTACTTTGATCTCGTGAATACTTGGCAAACGTCTGGCAGGAGGAAGCGGCACATAGATCAAATAGATGCTTTGTGAATCGCCAGCGGGGAAGCATGCTGCTGGGCGGCTCTGAATTTATGTTCCAGCCGCCCCGAAAGATGGAATATGTGGCGTTTGTTTACCCAGCGTCCTACGTATTTCTCCCTTCACCGCTGTGCCAGTCATCTTCCTTTCTGTTTGTATCATAATGTGTGTGTGTGTATGTGTGTGTGTGTGTGTTTGTGTGTGTGTGTGTGTGTGTGTGTGTGTGTGTGTAATTGGGTAGAGCCAGTTTTTTTTCTTTTTCGCTATCTGAGCGAGGGACATTTTATTCATTTTATTCTCTTTGCAGTTTTATTTAAGATATAACTTTTTCAACCTAGGGGGCTTAGATATAGCTTAAAAAATCCCTTTAATACAAGAAAAAATATCGTCAGGGCGTCACCCACATTCAGTGGGTTATATGTTATGTTCGGTTCACACCAATTAGTTTCGTCGTCCTTCGCAGACAGCATGTTATCGTCGACGTCACGCTGTACACGCTGGTGATTATCTATTGTGAACCAGGGCTTTCTCAGCAGCCTATTTAACATGGCCATTCACGACAGACGAGATAATATCCATAGTATATATTCGCCTCATAAATATAGGGCGTATTATAATATATATCTAATTTGTATGGCGTGGCAATACCACACTGAATTGCTATATGACAATAAGTTGAGGTTTGGCGTGACACATATGATTTCACACGTTCAAAACCTTACACAGTCCATGTGACAGCAGCATGCATAGCCAGGTAACCACTTCCCAGCATGACTAATATTACACACCTACATCCTGATGCCAGGTACATTTTTCTTGAACACATATTGCACTAAACCATCCTTTCAAACACATGTGATTGTATAATACAAGATATTCCCATAATTTATCATCATCCTTACACTATTATTCTCCAAGATATGGAATGACATATTATTATCATAATCATAAATCCAAGCTCACCTTTTTATCTATAGTAAATCATTGGCGAAATGAAAATGCCTGTAACAATGAGAGTAATAAGTTGATATGAATGAGAGACTGACAGCCACAGATAACGGTGTGCAGTACAACGCTCGTACACGCTCGCATCTCACGTGATTATTTCCTTCATCAATGTATAGCTCCTCTACCTTAACGTATAACAGACTTCTGTACTTTTCCAGTTTATTTCACAGAGGTTATTGACACAGTAACACAATGCTACTGCTTTATGTCATTTCCATTGCACTTATTCGTAACTACCACCGCATTTCAGTGATAACATCTTGTTAAAGCTTGACATTCTTGGTGTAAATAGTACAGTTTCATTTCTAGTTATAATAAGCAGAATACTGATACAAGCGGGTCTCCATCAACGTCCGGTATTCGAGTGAATCAGTTTACTTGTGTTAAGACATTTAATTCATTTGACTCGAGGAGGTATTTTTTATTTTATCTGTGCTTCTGCAGTACTAAATGGTCTTATTTAAATTACGAAGGGTCTTTATTAATGAAGAGGTTAATGAGGGATATATCTAACCCTTACATTTCGGAGTCACTTCTAAGAAATATAGCACAGTTTTGTCGTTAGAAAAATGAGATACGTAAATAATACAGTGTAGCCTTCAAGAGGTAACTTTAGGCAGTACCGTGAATGCTGCTGGTTAAGAGTGGTACCGACAAAGAGCACCTCGACAGAAGTGACTTCAGTGTCATTTATTCCTCACTGCAGCAAGATGATGTTATTCAGTTTAGGAAAGACCCCTTGTGTTGCAGGATTCGAACACAATCTACAACTCATTCAGTCAAGGAGATCAGTGTTGCTTTATTATGGCTACCACGAGACTATTAAGTTTCGCTTCGGAGATTCCTCGTAGTGAAAGTGATAAAATTTCCTTTTGATTTACTGCATAATGCCATTCACGAAAAATATGCAAAATTTTGGAGAAAGATGACGACAGAAATTGTGGAACATTAACCATGTAGCTGTGTGTCCTGAATGCCAAAGATGTAAACATTTAACCGCGAAATACAGCTTGGTGAAAAATAACTATTCCCGTGAGTTCCTTTCCACAATTTTTGCTACCGGGATAATCCTGAAAAAAAAAAAAGGTTAAGTAAAATCATTTGGAGGTAGCATGAACATAAACATTATGAACTAAAATTACGCACTCTTGTCAAATGTGCCGACAGTAGTGCGCATTGCAAATGACAAAATGTAAATAGTCATCATCATCATCCGGACCTCCTTTCCCACCCTAGGGCAGGGTGTGGAGTAGCAATGTCCAGACAGCCCAAATTTGCCCAATACAATGGGCTACGCTTCCATTCACTCATCATTCAAGCCCCCGGAATCCTGGCTCTATCGTATACTCCAAAAACATTCACCACGTTCTGTAGCTTTACATAAACGTATCCGATTGTAAATAGTACCTGGTAAAATACAACAACAGATCTGGAGGAAGTAAGCTTTGTACTGAACTTCCTATAATTTCCAGTGCCTTAGTAGTCTAAATAACATAGTTTGGAGGTGGCATTAATGATATGTAAAGGTATGTCATGGCAGTGAACAATTTAAACGAGGTGTTTAGAATATCAATGTATCATGAACGCCAGAGATACAAGTATTCACTGGTCAAGTAACAACAAGCAGAGGGAGGGAAAGAAAGTTTTATCGTGATTTTCTTTCCAGTACTAAGGTGTTCATGTTGTAACGAGGAGCCAACACAAGGTGGCGATGTGCATCTTGGGCGAAAGGAAGCAGCTGCACCCAGGGATCATCCTCATACGAGTATATCCCCGCACCTCGCCGGGGTAAGGATTCTGCTCCCACCCTGGCAAGGCACCATTACAAGGGGCCGACGGTTCCCAACACAATGTGTATTGTGAACTGTACCTATAGCAGAAGTAATTGTTAACTTGTGCTCGACAGGTCTGTTCGGCAGGAAGGGTTATGAAAGAATAACAAGAACCAGGGTGCCCAGGTAAGCAGAATAAAAGCCCCAGTAGGTGGCTAGAATATAATGTAAACGTTTTATCGGAGTGAAGGAATTAAAATACGTGCACAGGGAAGCAATGTATTCTCAGTGCCAAAGACTGAATTAGTAAGCAGTGAAATATATCAGGCAGGTTAGGCAAAACTCTGCTTGTGAGTATTTCCTCAAGCGTCCCTGCCCCGTTGGCAAGTGTGGTGTGCGCTGTGTTTTCCATCAGCGTCATCAAAGGCAACGGAGACAGGCAACGCGTATCACCACTCGCGTCAAGAGCTCCATTTTCGGGTCCTCACAACTATCACCTTCCCATTGGCTGTCCTGACCCTCATCTCCACATTTATGTTCTTCCAGTCACTGTCCTATTTCATTAGCATCTACATCTTTCCCCCATCCAACTGTTTCTCCTCCTCACTTCTTAGAGTATATAATGGCCAGTGTGGCTGCCATTACAGTCTGTCATTCTACATCAGTACGTGATACTGTTCTTACGTTTATTTATGCAGATGGGTGTCGTCATTTTTCCAATCATTTAACCAATCGCTCAGCTGCGTCCTTTTCTTTTATACCCATTTAAACTTACTCCCATCGTCAAAAGAGAGAGAACTAGTATTAATGCCAGTCGTTTTCACAAGAATCATTTAGACAGAGATTAAACTTTTGTCAAGGCTGTATCGTCACCAAGAATACGATACCTCATCGATATTACATCCAGATGCGTAATGTGGAAAATAAAGAAGCAAAAGGTGTTACGAGGCTTCCTTTGCAATGAGAATGTAACTCCTTAAATTCACCTGTCACAACTATGTCACTCCTGTGTAAAGCAAAATCGTCCAGTAGTGGCTAAAAGAAAGATGAGAGCACTGTATATCATCGAACTGAAGTGATTCATTCCATGTATCAAATCCAGATTCTGCCATCATTCATTCCTTCTCACATTTCTTTCTTCATTAAGGTTTTGACTTCGTTGTTTCTGTCTCTGGAACCTCCATTAATAATTAATCTGTGATGTCTCGCCGTGCTTCCACACCTTACTCAAAACCCTTCTTCATTAACTTTTTTTTTTTTTTTTTTAAATCCCCGTCCTTGTCAGAGGTGTGTCTTCAGTCGTGTAGCTCTCTCTCTCTCTCTCTCTCTCTCTCTCTCTCTCTCTCTCTCTTTCTCTCTCTATCTCTCTCTCTCACTCAAACCATTTATCTTCATTATTTTCTCTTCATTCCTGTCTAACTCACCAGCATCTTATTCCTCTCCTTCTTGACTTTCTCCTGGCCCTTTCTTAAATTTTTCTTATTAAAAATGTACTTTTTTACCTCAGATTTAAGTTTTCTATCATTATTGTTATATATTTCTCCTAATTTTCTCCAGTTCTTTACTTTTCTTTGCTTTATTTCTAATGTCTCCAACATACTGCTTTATTATTTTATGTTTCCCCCGATTACATCCTTTCCGATATCTGTCACAATTTCCACCATTCCTATCTCTTCCCTCCTTCCCAAGGTTCAGCCTTAATTACTTTCCTTCCAGTGTTATTCTGCCTCTTAATTTATTTTTTTCTATTTTTCCCCGTGCTTTCTTTTCTCATATTTCTACCAACCCTCTTAACTTCCTCAGGATCGGGACTACTCTAGTATTCTGTTTCAGCTTTCATCAAACGTTTTCGCCCAGCTAAAAATGAGTCTCAGGAGCCTGAATGCGTTAACTACTTTTTCCTGCTTCCTTTTCTTCGATCACATATTTTTCATTTTCATCAATACTTTCTTTCTTTTCTTAACTCCTTCATTTTCCTACTCTCTTTATCCTTTCTCCCTCCCATTCCTTACCCCCAAAACTCCTTCCGTCTTCCTGAAGTATTTTGTAATATAAGTTTTTTTTTTTCCCTCTGCTTTCCTTCATGCCTTATTCTTCTATCACATTCCCCCCTTGCCTTTCCACCTGTCTGCCTTCATGTTTTGCTCTCTTTCCCCATATACTCATTTCTTCCTACATTCTTTTCCAGTTTTAATTCTTCATACTATCCTTCTTTTGTTATAAATATTTATCCTTTACTTTTCTGTTTTCTCTTGTACCAGTCCTTATAGCTCATTTTTTCTTTTCTCGCTTTCCGCCAATAGTCCACTCTCCTATCATCTTTTCCTTTAACAACATCTCCCTTCTCTTATTGCTAATCCTCATATTTAAATCATTAACTTTTATTTTGACATTTGTTTCCTTCTTTTTCTCGTCTTTTTTGCATTTTTCTCCTTTCTTCCTAATAATGTTCACATTTTTTTTTTTTCCATCGCCTTTTTCATCTACATAATTCTTCCCTTGCTTACCTACTACTTTCTTCAGTTTTTTTTTCTTTACTCCAGTGTTCTTTCCTCCTTCCATATTTCTTAAGCGTTTTCTTCCATTTCATATCTCCAATCCACGTTTTTCTCTTCAATTTTATCTCTGTATTCTTCCCTGGTTCTATTCTGCTGCTCCTTCTTTCCTTCTCCAAGTTCACATTCTTCTTAACATATTCCCTTTCGTATTTTATCCTTGAAATTTTTCTTCTCTGTTTCCCTTGTCTTTACCTTTCCTTCCTTTGTTTCCTCCTTTTAAAAATATTATTACCTTGATCGTTTTCCTTACATTACTTGGAACCTTCATACCAATATTTTTTTTTTTGGGGGGGGGAGGAGGGGACACTGAGTTTCCTTCCTTAACATCAGTTGTTCAATTTACTTCCTATGCCTATATTTCCAATTCTTTCTTCCCTCTACTATTCCTCCCACTTTCTTTCTGTAAATTTCTATTCCATTTCTTCTTCTTTACAGTTACATTTTTTATACCCTTCATTTATTCCTCCATAGATATTTTATCTGTTCTTCTGTATTTTTTATCTGCTGATTCTTTTCATTTAACTATGCAATTTCCTGCCCATTTTTCTCTGATCCTGTTTACTCCATTTCCATCATTTTAGCTCAATTTTCTTGCATGAAAATTCTCCTTTTCACTTCTCCCATTCTCTTCTATAAACATCCTTTCTTCCTAAGTTATTCTCTATATTTCCTTAAATTCTTCCTTTCTCCTTTTCATTCTCTACATTACCATCTTTGTTTCTTTCTTCATTCCTTCTCGATTTTATTGTTCCCTACTGTTTTTCTTACTACTTATATTTTCTCCCCTCTATCAGACTTTTTGTTTCATATTCTCAAATTTTTCTCCCTTACTTTTCTTCTTCCCAGGATTTAACCTTCACATTTTCCCATTCAGTTTATCTCTCTGCCCATTTTAATCTTCAAAAAAGTCTTCTCATACTACTGATCTTACCTTCAACTTTATATTTCCCTTCCGTTGCTCTTTCGTTCTAGCCTAAATTTGATTTCTACACCCCCCCCTCCTTCCATCTTTCCCGACCGTAGTCTTCCTCATGTATTTCATCTATTCCGTTATTCATTCATATGATGCTTAATTTCTCAACACTTCACTTTCCCTCCACCTTTCTCGACTTTCATCTTTCTAATACTTTTCTTCCCCTTCTTAAGTTCTACCTTACTTCTTTCCCTCTCTGTATCATTCTCCCTTGACTTTTTTCTACATTTCCTTTCCCCCTTCCTAACCCACTGATCCCCACATTTTTTCTTCGATCATCATTGTGTCTCCCTCTCTTTCCTTTACATCTTCTTCCATAATTCAGTCCCAGAAGTTTGCCTCTCTCACATGTCCCCGATTCTACTCCGTATCTAAAATCTTTTTCTTCCCCATGTCTTCCACTGCCATTTTATCAAGCTCTTTCCTTTGTCTTCCCGTTCCCTTTTTCATTATGCATTTATCCCTTCTCTCCCTTGTCCCTCTCCACACTTTTGTTCCCCACCCCCACATCCTCTCTCTCTCTCTCTCTCTCTCTCTCTCTCTCTCTCTCGTTACATGCCTCTTTCTCTCTCGTGTCGTTTATATTCCCCGCTCCTCCCAAACCTTTTCCTTTTCATCTTGCTAGTTTTCTTTTCTTATTTCTCACTCCCCATTTTTCTTGACATTTTTCCTTCTTTCTGTCTCAGTTCTCTTTTAACTCTCCGTTCGTCTAGTCGTAGATCCTTCCGTTTTTTGTGTGGTTTTTCCTCTGCTTCCTTATCATTATTCTGGGCTTACTCTGCCGCATATTTCCTGAATCATTTTAAATTACATTTTCCTGTCTTCGACCTCCTACTTCTTTACCTTTCCTACATTTTCTTAACTGTCCTCTAGTTTCCCTTCTTGTTTGTCTTTGCAGTATATTTTTCCCTCTTATGCCCCTTCATATCTGTGTTTTTCTTCTTTTTCCTTTTCCTCTTCCAAAGTTCAGCCACCACCACACCTCTGATCATTTCTCAGCCTTCCGTTTCCCCTTTACATTGTTTTCCTTCCTTCAGCTTGGTTACTACATTTTTCTCTCTATCCTCCTTTCTTCCTTCCTTCCTTCCTTCCTTCCCATTTCATTTCTTTCTTTCCTCCTCCCTCCTGCTCTTCCCCTCATCCCTCCAGTTAGGGTCAATGTAGGGACACCCCATTAAGCTAACTGAGAGTCGACGGCAGGTATAAGTAAACGCAGCCTTCTCTGGCCAAAAGTGGCTTGACATTAAGGCTGGTTGATTTTTTGTGGCCGGACGTGGAACGGAGGAACAGAGGAGGGAGTGGATGGGAGTGGAAGTGATGGGGGGAAATACGGAGGAAAGGATGAGAGAGGGTGGGAAGTAGAAAGGGGGGGGGGAGAGGAGGAGAAGGAAATAAGGTGTAGAAGGGATAAGACTCAAAGGAACCTGAGGAGGAAAGAAGGGGAAGAAGAATGTACGGTAGAAGGTAGAGGAGAAGGAGAGAATGGAAGGTGGTGAAGGGCGGGGTGTAGGAAGTGGAAGGAGTGAAGGAGAGCGTGGAGAAGGAATTGAAAGAGGTGGTGAGGATATATATATTTTTTAAAGTGAATGAAGGAATTGTAAAGAGACACAGAAGCGTATTAGAGGGCGAAAGAAGGATGGATGGAGAAGCAGTAAAGGAGAAGTAAGGGAGAACTGGGAAGAGGAAAAGAGAATGATAAGGGTGGGATGTAAAAACAAGGGAGAGGGGAGGAAAAAAAGGAGAAACGGAAAAAGCGATGATGGGGAGGATGAGAGGGTAGAGAGACTTGAGAGAGGGAATTGAGGAGTGAAGAGTGGTGGTGGTGGTTACAATTTTGTGGCTGGGCGATAGGAAGACGGTGGAAGGGAGGGGAGTTGGAAGAGATGGGATGCAAAGGATGAAGGGTAAAGTGAAGGAGTAGGGAGGACAGACATAGAAGAGTGTGAAAGTGATGGACTGGAATGAGGAAAAGGACAAGGGAATGGACACTTGCAGAAAGCAGGTGGAGAGAATGATGTAGAAATAAAGGGTGGGGTGGAGGAATGGAAGAGGTTGAGGTGGAGGGAGATGAAAGGTTGAAAGTGGAGAAAGAGGGGAGGTCGTAAGTAACAGAGTGCAAAATGGGACAGAGTAATGGAGGGATAATGAAATGGTTGAAATGATGGAGAAAGGCGGATATAGCGATGGAGAGGAGGGTGTGTCATAAGCAATAGGAGAGGGTGAAGAAATGAAGAAGGGGGGGGGGATGAGGGATAATTCTAGAAGGGAGGGAAGAAGAGGTGGAGGACTGGGCTGAAAAGGTGGAAAAGAAGGTCTATGACTATTGCTTGATGATCGTACGAATGTCTTTACGGCGAACAAATAGCTTGTGCTGAGCCCCAATCTTTCTGTAGAACTAAAATTGATGTAATGACCAGGTACCTATTGTACTGCTGGGTGAATAGGGACACGGAGGAAAAAGAAATCTTGTTCATAGGTCTGACCGTTTCGAGAATGGAAGTCGAACTTTTCCATTTACAAAGCGGATATGCCAACCCATACACCACCGGCTCCACCAAGGTGAATGATGGAGGTGAGATGTGCAATGTGAAGGGATATGGACTGAGGAAGTGGATGGAGAAGTGTCGGTGGCAAGGTGGGATGAGGTTGCTTGACGGAAGCTAACTCTCACAAACGTCACTTCTCGACTTTACATGGTCACCTTCTGTAACTTAATTATCTGAAAAGATAGTGACTGTATTTAGTTAGCACCACATTAGGATCCAGTATTACCTTTATATGTTTTGTGACTGTAATACATTTAACGGAAAGATACAGCCACATGGAAAAGATGACCAAACATTTTGGTATCTTGATTATTTCCATAAGGCAGGATAAAGCCATTACACCAGTGCCTTAATTTTGCGTGGCCTCTTGAGTTCTGTATATGGGTCTGGTTCAATCTGTTATTCAGATTGCAGGGAGGAGGACACAAGGGGCAGCAGGGCCATATTGCTCTTATTTGATCCAGATTTGTGCGCTTGGCCGTGGAGTAGGTAGATTTTGGACTGAGTAATAATTCTAACTATGGTTGTGTGTGGCTTTATTATAATTACTCTTTTGAACGATGTGTCTGTATACCTGAAGTTATTACCAAAATCAATTAGTGGAATAAGACAAATGCTAAGATGACGATATTAATGGTATGCTGCTGGCGAACTAATATCTATAGATGTGGAAGCGTCTCTAGGAATGGTCAGGCCATTTAGTCATAGGCAGAGGACTTTCACACGTAGGATGCTACACTCAGTCAGAGCCATATATAGTGCTTCAATTTAGCTTCCTAAGGATTTTTACCCGCAAATTGTGTCATTCCAGCGAAGTCACATGCAGTACTTCACATTATCGAAGTTCCATATGGTCCCGCATTTATCTAGTTACTAGTACTTCTACCTCACTATTTATCGTCAGGTGCCTTAAGCCCTTAACCCTGCGCTAGTCCCCTGGCGTGTTGGAACACCGTTAGTACCCTGGGAAGTTTGAACACCCCACCCTCCAAAATTCATGTATTGCTGCTAATTTTTCTAATATATTCATATAGCTTCCTGAATATACTCCTCCAGTTACTCATGAACAGGTTGATTTCATTGTAGCTGATATTTACGAATATATGTGTAAAAGAATTGGTCGAACACAAACAAAATCGAAATTTGGTTCCAACACTCATTTATGAAATAGAGGTATACAGTATTATATATGATATGGTTTTTATTTCCTCGAAAACATCATAGGCAATATACAAACTCCTAAATAAGTTTCATCTTCAGATTCTTTACTAAAATCATAGCTAGAGAAATATGTCAATGTTGTGATATAAAACTAATTCTGTTCCTGATTGGCTATGAAAAAAATGCGTTGTTTATGCTTCCAAAAACAAACCAAGACAATAACAGAAAAATGTATAAACCACTAAAATAAGTGTAAATTGTTCCAAAAAACATGAAATTGCAAGAAAAACATAATAAGGTAATTACAGAACCATAAAGGAGAAACTAGTACCGTGGGAGTGACTACACACCCCAAAGGACAAAAATGCGTCTATTCTTCACACGATCAGGTGCAGGAGAGTGGAACTCTCTGTGGTCCCTCCCCTCACGTATTCAGGAAGGTACTGGAGAGGAGAGGAATGTCAGTGTTGCCAACTCAAAATTGTGAGCATACAATTTTTGGGGGGTGTTCAAACACCCTAGGGTACTAACGCAGGGTTAAGGAATGGGCACAAACAAATTGCCTCGATGCCTCCACGTCCTTTGACATTTGGATGCCCTTTCCCCAACTTACACCTCTTTTTTCATAGACCTCTCTACTCCATCCCTCCATCTCCTTCTCGGTCTCCTCCCTCTCCCGCCCCCCTCTACCTCACATGCACTCTCCTCGCTAGTCTCTCACACCCCATCCTCTCCACATGGCCAAACCTCCTCAGTGTATTTCTCCTAACGCTTTCTATCACATCCATAACCACACCACAACGCTCCTTCGCTTCCTCATTTGTCAGTCTGTCTCTCCATGTAACTCCACATGCTCCTTTCACATCACCCATTTAGTCATTTCCTCTGCTCTCACACTTGACTTGTGTCCTTCCAACACGGTCCAGACTCTACATCCATTCGCTGGAGTGCGTATCACAATACTATACTGCCGCGACTTTTTTACTGCATGATATTATTGTGATACCCACACTAACGTACTGAAACGACGCTTGGAATTTGTTGGAAGGGCAAATCAAGGCCTAGTACTTCCGCACTCGTTAAATGTGTGTTTGTATGGGTATATTAGCGTCTTTGGATAAAGTTTTTGTGTATTTGCGGACTTTTTTTTTTACTTAATATAGAACAGGTTTAGGATGATGAATTTGGATATGTTGAAGAATAAAATTTATTTCTACCTGACTAAACATTTTCACCTGTGAATGTGTGTAATTTTATTACGATGGTGCTTATAGTTTTTTTTTTTAGTAAGCCATGTCATTTAATGACTTCACAGTTTATGTCATTCAGTGATATAATTTACTGCTTTCCTAGTGCCATTATACTTCGGACCTTTTTCTTCCCCCCTGTAGAAGGGGGGATAGAATGCTTCCCCTGAATTCCCTGCTTGTCGTAAGAGGCGACTAAAAGGGTCATTTATATCTACATTCTTTTTGTTGTCTCTCTTTCTCTTGCACTTTGTCTGTCCTAATCCTCTGCATTTTATTTTATTTTAGTTAATTTCCTCTCTCCACTGTCTGGTTCCTGCAAGCCACTGGCATTGGCTCCAGGGTAAAATATTTTTCTGCCTAAGAAATCTTGATGAACACTGGTTACGAAGCAATGGCCCTCAGTTCCGTGCAGCCCTTAAGTGGGCAGGGGTGCTAAGAATCCCACGGTGTAGAGATAAGTTTATACATCCAAAAAGAACCTTAAGAATAGGAAACTGAAATGTTTGAACTCTCAATCAGGCTGGTAAAATGGAAGAACTTATTTCAGTGTTCAAGGAATACAGTATAGATATTTTTGCTCTTACAGAAACGAGGTTGCTTGGTGTTGATAAAATGAATTTGGAAGATGGTTTTACTTTGATAGTTTCTGGTAGATGTGATGGAAATCATCACCAAGGAGTAGGCTTATTGTTGAGTAGAGATGCTTGCAAGGCACTAAGTAAGTTTAAGCCAATTAATAAGCACTTGCTTTATGCTCGTTTAAAATCTGACTATTGTAATATCAGTATGGTGGTAGGGTACGCTCCGACAAATGAGGCTGCTGATGAAATGAAGGATGACTCTTATGAGAAGCTGCAGGATGTAGTGAATAGAGTGGCAAGACATGATGTGTTAGTTTGCACTGGTGATTTTAATGAGATTTTTGGTAGTAGTAGGGATGGCTTTTAAGATTGTAAGGGTAAGGAAGGTGTTGGTATAAGAAACGAAAATGGGGTGCGATTTGGAAGTTTTTGTTTGGCAAAATGACCTTATGATTGGTGGAACCATTTTTTAGCATAGAAAAATACATAAAACTACTTGCATTTCACCATGTGGTATATATTGTAATCAGATTGACTACAGTGCAATTAGCAGAAGACATAGGAGTTATTTGCAAGATGTTTGCTTAAGAAGGGGGGCAGATATAGGTAGTGATCATCAGCTTGTGTCAAGGATTAAAATAAAACTTAAGAGTAATGTTAATGGTAATTGTACAGGAAGTAATAATTATGATTTTGATGAGCTGAGAAATGATGAGAACACGAAGGAAAAGCTTAGGTGGGAACGTTGGAACAGGTTTCTAGTCCTGCAGACTTTGATGGAATCTGAAGACAATGATATTAATCAAATGTGGAGAGAGGTAAAAGAGGTTTTGCATGAGAGTGCTAAGGTTACTAATAAGAAAATGGGAAAAGCGAGAAGGAAAAAAGTGGATGTCAGATGAAACATGGAATGCAATTCAGAAAAGGAAAGAGGCGAAATTAAGAAGTGAAGAACAACATGCTGATGGCCAGGTAGTTGAAGTACTTAGAGCAAAGTACTGGAGTATACATTCTGAAGTAAAAAGACACATTAGACGTGATAAGAGAAGGCTGTATGGTGAAAAGGCAAAAGTGACAGAAATTAAGTAAAAATGACGATCAGAGCACAAGAGCACTTATGAGGCCATAAAGGAGTTAACTGGGACTGGAAAGAGAAGGAAGGAAATACCTGTACGAGATAGAAATGGTAACTTGTTGACAAAGGATTTGGATGTAAAAGGAAGGTGGAAAGAGCATTTTGAATCTGTTCTAAATAGACCATTCTCAGCTGAAGAGGACATTTAGCCAGCCGAGAGAAACTTGCAAATTGAAACAGGGGATATAACATTGGAAGAGGTAGCAAAATCTATAAAGAAATTAAAGAATTTTAAGGCCCCAGGAGAGGATGGAATATTTCCTGAAATGCTTAACCCGCGGCATCCCGTCGACGTACTTCCACGTCCTCACGTTATGTCACAGCTAATCCCGTCGACGTACTTCAACGTCCTGCAATTGCAAGGTTCATAATTTCCACAATTTTCAAAATTCGCGCGAGATTTTCGATTCGCCCACGTACCCAAGCCTCCCCTACCTGCCGCCAGGCGGGCAGCATCCTAGACCCCGCGTGACCCGCGCTCGCCCTTGTCTCGGTCACTCACCTGCTAGCAGTGACCCAGGTCAGACATGGCGCGGAAAGGTCTCTCAGACGAGGAAATAGCATCCGCCCTGGAAGCCTTCACTGGAGATAGTGATTCTCCACTCGACGATGATGTGGTAGATCGCGATTACGTCCAGACAGAGGAAGAAATAAGTAGCAGTGATGAGGAGGTCCCTTCGCCCCGAAAAACGCGGTATGTGACATACCGTAAGGCAAGGAAAGGCCAGCCTGCTCCCCAGCCACGTGCACAGCTATCTCTCCATCCCGAATCTGATGAGGACGAGGATGAGGACGATGAGGATGACGGAGGCTTAGGACGTGATATTGCCGCGTGGTTGGGAAATGAGAAAATATCACCACGAGGATCAGGAGGTGGGGCGAGACGACATATAAGGTATGGTGAAAGTACTTTGTCTGGGGAAGTGGCAAGTGGTGTGGTGGGATTGCTGGGGGAAAGGGAAAGTGTTGTGGCGGCAGCGCGGGGTGAAAGTGAGAGTGGTGTGGGGGTAGTGCGGGGTGAAGGGGCAAGTGGTGTGAGGGAGGCAGCACAAGCACGTGGTGCACGTAGGCCTAGGGGAGAGGAGGTGGAGTCTCCCCAGCACTTCTTTCGCCCCTGAATATTCCCAATCTTCCTCCCCACAGCCCCAGGATGTGGGGAAAGGAAAGAAAGGGAAGAGAAAGGGTAAAGGAAAAGGGAGAGGGAAGAGAAGTGCGAGTGATGAGAGGCGCCGCTCTCCACCTCCCCAAACAACCCCACCAACCACAACACCCCACCCAGACGAAGGGGGCGATGGGGTCGTGGCTGGAGACGGTGGTGTAACCTGGAACAGGGAAGATGGGAGTAAATTTACTCCCATCATTCACCTTTCACTGAGGAGTGGCGGTCAGGTTGCACGGCTCCAGGTGTAAATGCAGGTTCGTCACGGTTGGATTTTTTCAACTTGTTCTTTGGTGAGGCGTTTGTGGGGCGCATAGTTGAACAAACTAATATTTTTTCACAATCACAGCGCCGTGAAAGTGAACGTTTGGGAACCACGAGCAGGCATTCCCAACAGTATGACTATCCCGTGACAATTTCAGAGATGTTCCTATTTTTGGCCCTGGTTATCTTGATGGGTGTGGTAAGGAAAAACCAAATTTCTGCCTACTGGACAACTGACCCAATCATCCTCACACCTTTCTTTGGAAAGGTGATGAGTCAACCGATTTCAGTATATTCTCGGCCGCCTCCACTTTTTTTGATGCAGAAGATCCAGCCAATGCAAATAACACCGATAAAATGAGGAGAATTAGGCTGGTATTTGATCATTTACGGCAAATGTTCCGCTCCTCATTTTATCCCTACAGAGACCTCGTCATAGACGAGAGTCTTGTGTTGTGGAGAGGCAATATTTCCTTTAGGCAGTACATACCCAGCAAGAGACACCGTTTCGGGTTCAAGATCTTTGTTATGTGTGATTGTAAGACTGGTTATGTGCAAGACATAGTCTTGTACACGGGCGCACAGACAGATATAATAGAAGATCGGAGTATAGGACTCTCTGGGGCCGTGGTGAAGACAATGATAGAAGAGTACCTTCATCGTGGTCATGTGTTGTACCTGAACAATTGGTACACTAGCCCTCTTCTCGCTAGGTTCCTCCACCAACACGACACCGGAGTCTGTGGTACAGTCAAGAGAAACCGTTGCCATATGGTCAAGATAGGGAGGAAACTTGACAAGAACGAGGTGGTTTTCTTCCAGGCCAATAACATCCTTGCAACCCTGTGGAACCACAAGAGGGAAATTTGCCTCCTATCAACTGTTCACAGCCCCCTGATGCACCGCACAGACTCCGTGGATCACCGTAGTGAGAGGAGGCGCAACGTATGGAAACCCGAGTCTGTACTTGCCTATAATCTGAACATGAGGCAAGTTGATCAGTCAGACTCGATGATTTCAAGTGTTGACTGTGCCAGGACCACGATGAAGTGGTACAAGAAACTCTTTTTCCACTTGCTCGACATCACGGTCCTGAACGCCCACTACCTGCACGCAATGACCACCGGAGTATCCGAGACCTTTGAGGGGTTTGTGAGGGAGCTGGCACGTGAAATAATCGCCAAGCATGCCCAGGACAGACCCACACACCGCACCCGCACCCCCCTGGCTGCTCAGACTCCCCTACGTCTTGCAGGACGCCACTATCCCAGCGCAATCCCTTCCGACCCAAACCGTCGTAAACCCCAGCGTCGCTGCCATGTATGTAAGCACTCGACAGTCAGACCATCCACTCAGAGAAAAGACACAAGATACGAGTGTGTCGAGTGCAATGTTGCGTTGTGCCTTCAGCCTTGTTTCAAGGAGTATCATAATTTCCTACACTACTGAAACTGTGTGGGAAGGCGAAATGACGCTCATTATAATGGTAAGGCCAGTCAGTAGGTGCTAACTCAAATATAAAGTTGAAACGAGTGTTATTTTTTCAGAAAAGTAATGTATAAGTTGAGAATTAGTGTAAGTTGAAAGAATTGATATCAAAACTACACCCACTGTGTAAATCTGGTCAGTAAATATGTGATAGCAAGGAAATAAAGTGGAAACGGGTGTAATGTTAGCATGAATAAAACGTATAAGTTGAACAATAGTGTAAGTTGTAATAATTGATGTCACGAGTACACCCACATTCTGTTCAGTATGTGATAGGAATTATATACAGTGGAATTTGTTGTAATGTTAGTAGTAAGGTATTTTATAAGTTGAATACTAGTGTAAGATGAAACAAATGATATCGCGATAACACTCCCTGTGTAAGTACGCGCAAATATGACGCTCAGTTCCATCGTAAGTTCTGAAATTATGTGATATCAATTATATCAAGTGTAAACATGTGCAATGTTAGTGGAGAATTATTATATAAGTACAAAAATAGGTTGTAAGTTGAAATAGTTGTCATAGCGACTTCACCGTGTGTGTTATTATGCGCTTTTATTACGCTATATATTTACGTAAGGCCTGAAATAATCTCAAAACAGTTCTATAAAGTTGAAAAGTGTATAATAATATTAGAAAAGTATTATGGAAGTATAAAAAACACAATACGAGTTGAAACAACAGTCACAGCGAGTTCACTCACTACGTAAATAAGCGCTAACATTACGCTAAATGTTATCAAAAGGCCTGTGAATACGTAAAAACAGTTCAATAAAATGTAAAATGGTATAATGTTATTGTAGAAATATTATGTAAGTAAAAAAAATTATATGTATCATGATTTTAGACTGTTAGCGATTCATCGTGACCAAGTTGCCCGATTTTGCTCGTTTCGCACGATGGTACAATGCTTATTTCTGCTCTGTTTTTGTATAAAATCCAATATACTCTTTTATCACATGTTTTTATGTTTGTAATAAATACATATCTACTTACTTTCATTGGTTTCCCAGACTGATAATACCATAGAAAACGTTAGAGGCTCAGACCGCCTACGGAGAACGCGGGGCCAGGTGGGACCAAGGCATACCTGGTTAGGGTAATTAGGGACCCCGGGGACCAATTTCTTTGCCACTGACCATTGTTTCTGACCAAAAGCGAAAGTTTAAGCAAAAAAAAAAAGGGTCGAAAAATGGTCAGGATTGGGGGGTACCAGTGGTCAAAAAGTGGTCGGTACGGGGCGGGTTAAGGTGGTAAATGATGTGATGAATGCGCTTTTGAAACTTTTTAATGTGGCTTGGGATAATGGTAGGTTTCCTGAAGAGTGGAAAAATTGAGTGATTATAAAAGTACCAAAAAAGGGAGATTTAAGTTTGTGTGGAAATTGGAGGGGGATGACTTTGACACCTGCAGTTGCAAAAGTCTTTTCCAAAATCTTGTTGAACAGAATAGAGCCAGCAATTGAAAAAATTTTAAGAGAAGAAAAAGAGAGGGCTGTAATGATCATATTTTTATTGTAAGGCATCTAATGTGACAAACTAATGAGATGAAAATGCCACTTAGTATGTGTTTTGTGGATTTTGAAAAGGCGTTTGATAGTGTTTCACGTGGAGCTATGTTGAAAATTATGAGATTCTATGGTATACCAGAAAAGTTTGTAAATATTCTTAGAAGCCTGCATGAAGGTACATTTTTGTAAGGTAATGGTGGGTGGTTCTTTGAGTGATCCATTTGAAGTTAGGTCAGGAGTGATTCAAGGAGGAGTTCTTTCGCCATTGCTGTTTGTTTTGGTTATGGATTATGTTATGAGGAAGGTTGTAAGGAGAACAGGTGCAGGAATTAACTGGAAAGAAAATAAGAGGCTGATGGATTTGGACTATGCTGATGACATTGTACTGATTTGCGGAAGTATTTATGAGATGCAGAGGGTGCTTGATTGTCTGGTGGAGGAAGGAGGAAAAAGTGAGATTGGTAATAAACTGTGGAAAGACTGAAATTATTAATATGAACGTGGAGACCCAAATCGATTGTGTAATTGGAAATGATGTGGTGAAGAATGTAGAAAATTTTAAATATCTGGGAACGATTGTATCATCTAATGGATCATTAAACAGTGAAACTGAGGAGAGGATTAGATAGGCTTGGCGAGCTGTTGAGCTGTTGGAATGTTGAAATCTGTTTGGAATAAAAATATGCTTTCGGTACATACTAAAGCATAAATTTACAAGTCCATGGCTAGACCAATTTTAATTTATGGGCATGAGTCATGGTACTTTTAAGTACTTGGGTAGTGTGATGAGTAAGGATGGAGGTTTGGAAAGTGAAGTGCTTGAAAGGGTACAACAAGGAAGAAAAGTTGCTGGTTCCTTGAAAGCAGTGATAAGAAACAGGGAAGTGAGCATGGAAGTGAAAAAGTTACTACATGACAGTATTGTGATACCAACTCTAACGTATGGAAGTGAAGCTTGAACATTGTTGGAAGGATACAACTTAAGGGTGAGAGTAGTGGAAATGAGTTATTTACGAAGAGCCTGTGGAGTCACACGGAGAGACCAGCTGACAAATGAGGATATAAGGGAGCGTTGTGGTGTGGATGTGGATGTGATAGGAAACGTTAGGAGGAACACACTGAGGTGGTTTGGCCATGTGGAGAGGATGGAGGGTGAAAGACTGACGAAGAGTCTATGTGAGTGAGGTGGAGGGGGGGAGAGGGAGGGGGAGGCCGAGGATGAGATGGAGGGATGGGGTGGAGAGGTATATGAGAGAGAGGGGTGTGAGTTGGGAGCAGGACAGCGAAATGGCGGGGGACAGGGCGACGTGGAGGCGATTTGTTTGTGGCCACCCTGAACGGGATTGAGGCATCTGGCAATAGATAGATAGATAGATAGTCATGGTACAGTACAATTACAACAGATCAGAAAGTATTAGTGTTTGAGAATAAAATAATGAGAAGTATTCTTGGGGTAAAGTGGCAAGACAGAGTTACAAATGAAAGAGTAAGGGATATTACGAGAGTGGAACCAGTTAATGAATATGTTAGACTGTCTCGCTGGAAGTGGCTGGGGCACATATATAGAAAAGAAGGCAGTTTAATACAGGATGTGCCAGAGTGGACTGCTAGAGGAAGAAAAGGCAGAGGTAGGCCGAGGGAAACCTGGTTGAGGACAATGAAAAGAGAAGCAGGAGAGGGGTGTTGGTGGGACCTGAAGGAGATGGCAAGAGACAAATATTGGTGGAGAGAGTTCATCGAAGCCCTATGCATCCCGTGGGGTGCAACAGGAATTTACTGATCGATTGAAAGATGTGCTTCAAACTGGAGAGGAGGGATATAGTAGTCTTTACGCTCGCCACTGCTCTGGGGCTCCACTAAGCTGTGTAAAATGTATGGTAAAATCAAGAATACACTAAGAAAGACGCCTTGCACCAAAGTGGTAAAGTAGATCTGTTCCACCTCATCTGGGTTTACTATCGCCGGCAATAGCATGTCACTGTTCAGGAAGAGACTACAATTGCCCCGGCTGTGTTGTCAAGGTATATGTGGGAGTGTGTAGTCGGATCAGTGAAAAGAAACGAGAAATAAATGGTAAGGCAGCGATAAACAAATTTTTATGTATATATACTCGTGTATATATATATATATATATATATATATATATATATATATATATATATATATATATATATATATATATATATATATATAAAATCATCCATCCATCCACCCATCATCCAATCCTACATTGCCCCATGATAGGCGTAGGAGCCTGGGGCGAGGCAAATTGGTTCTGACATTTTCATCCATATCCGACGTTGCCCCATGAGAGCCGTAGGAGCCCGGGGCTAGGCAAATTGGTCCTGATAATTAAGATGAGAGTATAATCCTTTGTAAAGTCCAGAGTATACATTACCTAATCAATGAATGGAGCTTTGAAAAGACATATTAATTTGTTTACGTTCAGAATTATTTACTGGAGAGATTGAGGACTCCTGAATATTAAAGTTCTATGAACGCTACGTTGCAGTAATGAATATGTCAGGTTTCTTGTCCTGACCTAGTTTCCTGTTCAAAGACAGAGAGGCAGGAAAATACTGACTTTGCTGGAGAGTCTCTTGAGTGAGTGAAGGAATTTTGTTGTTTGGGGACATGATATATTCTAGGTGTGGAGAGTGGTTGGAAGGATTTCAGAGAGCTATTGTCCTACTAACATTGAGAAGTCTCTCCATTCTTGCCAAGGGGTCCTTGAATGCAGCATATACTTGGAGTGTAATGTTGTAGGTAGTGAGACTTGGGCGGTAAAAGAAGAGTATATTCCTAAGCTCAAACGTACAGAGAAGATATAGATTAGATGGATATGTAGTGCGTCCTTGAATGACAGACTGGAGGGGGGGGAGCTTAGACTGAAACTGAAGCGTTGCTAGGAAGGATAAGACTTCAATTTATTAGTATTGTGAAGAGAAAGGATAGACTGTGATTGGCTTGGCATGTGGAAAGGATGGAAGATGACAAATGTATGCGGAGGGTGATGGGTGTGAACGCTGATGGTTGCGAGAGACAGACCGGAAAAAAAAAAAAAAAAAAGGGAACGAGGACATACAGAATGACCTCATTGACAAGTAACTGAATAAAGATGCTGCTAGGGATCGGGCAGTCCGGAGAGCCGCCACTGGGTGACCAAGACCGATGCATGCAAGTATGTTGGAGCCTTTACAAACGAATCGAAACGAAACGAAACGATCATGCAAGAGTCAAGATCACGAGGTAACGTCAAATTTTGACACGTATGTCTGTGTGTAAACTATATGACTAAAACTTTTGTTACCCACTTTGGATCAATCTTGATGGATTAGTTCAGGATAACTCAAAAGGTTGCCCTATTGCTTTTTAGAACAACAGGTCAAAGGCGGAGGTCACAAGGAAAGGACAACTGTAAGCTTTTATCCATTGTAGATTACAGTTAACTTTGCTGAAGTTATGTAAATTAAAACACGAATAAGGATATTTGATTTTGAAACTTGACTTATTTGAGAGGAGTACAGTATGTGGAGTTACATGGAGAGATAGACTGACAAATGAGGAAGTGAGAGAGCATTGTGGTATGGATGTGGCTGTGATAGAAAGAGTTAAGAGAAATACACTGAGGTGATTTGGCCATGCGGAGAGGATGGAGAGCGAGAGACTGACGAGGAGAGTGTATGTGAGTGCGGTGGAGGGGGAGGACGGAGGAGGAGGTCAAGGATATGTTGGAGGGAAAGAATATAGAGGTATATGAGAAAGGGGGTGTGAGCTGGGAACAGGGCAGTGAAAAGGCGTGGGACAGGGCGACATGGAAGAGATTTGTTTGTGGCCACCCCTTACGGGATTAAGGTGTCTGGCAATAGATAGATAGACAGATACATAGATACTGAGAAGAATCAGTCACAGGTCAGGCCACAGAGAACGGTCAAGTATCAAGGTCACTGGGCAAAGTCAGTCCAGACACTTTTGATCTGATTTGAACCAAAGTTGGCAGAAGGACAAAAATGAAGGAAATTGATATCGAGAATATTATGTCGAGGGCCATTTCATGGGGAAACGTTTAATTTATGACTGTTGGTTCAGCCGGTGGTCGCGGGTGTTGCACTGTCTGAGTGATCCTTATTTTGGAACTATGATTATACCTGATCAATCAGTGGCAGATGCTAACTTCCTCTTCATTCGGTAGAAGTTTTAACCATGCATTGGGCTGACCAACCAAGAAGCTAGCATGGTCTCCATTGGCAATGACGAAAAAAATAAATACTGGGGGATAAGTTGAAACACTGAAAAGTTATCTCGGCTGGCGATCATTTAAACTTATGCTATGTTTTGCTTCGGCGTCGTTTGAATTTCCTGACAGGGGCGAAAGACTATTTTCTCCGTGTGTTTGTATTTCTCTCTTGATGAAGTAAATCTGACTTCTGATGTCACTGGCCAAAAAAGAATTGGAGTTTCTCCAATGCGGGAGATGGGAGTTCAGCTTTATTAATAATATCTCTGCTAAGAGTGTCAAATTTTTGAGTTGTATTACTATAATAGAATTGCCTAATGATTCTTGCTGATTTTTTTTTTCATACAATAACAGAACAGGGGAAGGAAAAGCAAAAAATAAAAAATAATCCATACACATGATTACAGGTGTCCTCCACTCATAAAAAATCTGAAACAGTTGGACTTCTGTAGGTTTAAGTTTGGGGGGAAACCACTCTGGGAAAGCACGTTCCAGAGAGATGCTGTTTGGGAAATAAAAGAATTCTGATGGGCAAAGGTTCTGCAATATGGCAGCGTGACAGTCCAGTCATGAGCGCCACCAGATGCCCGTGTAGCTCTGGGGAAAGCGTGAAGAGGTGGCACAATGGATGCAACTTCGTCTGAGCATTTACCATAAAAGTATCTGTAAAACAATGCAAGGGAGGCAACATTCCTTTTTACCTGTATGGGAGGTAGTTCATTGGTAATAGAAGGATTATCAATAATTCTAACAGCTTTGTTCTGAATATTCTCTAGTTGTTTTAGTGCAACTCTCTCCATCCATTCCATAAGAGCGAGCATTATTCCACCTGAGAGTGCACATGACTCTTGTAAATTATAGTTAACTGCTCGTCAGTGAAGAAGTTACGGACTCTGTACAATAATCCAAGTTTCTTTGGAGCGGTTTTAACAAGTAATCTAACATGAGAGATCCAGCTGAGCCCATTGTTAAGTGAAAAACCGAGAATTTTAATACATTTGGAGACAGGAATGTTAGTTGCACAGAAGGCAATATAGGCATCATGCACTATCTGTCTATCGTTAAATTGTACATATTTGGTTTTCCCGGCATAATGATACAATGTTATTTGGTCCCCAATCCGTGATCATAGATAAGTCTTGATTTATGGAGATGGCTGCACTGAGTTGTGAGTTAGCGGTATTAAACTTGTGAAAGGTGTGTTTAAGTATGAATTATCTGTGAAGTGTTTTGAGTCATCTGCATTTGAGTGAATGGGATTATGGGTGACAGATAAGAGATCATTGATATGAATTAGAAATAGGATTGGAGCCAGAACTGATCCCTGTGGCACACCTGCATTAATCAAGAAGAAAATAGAATATTCATAAACTACTTTTACTCTTATCTTTCAGTCGATGAGATACGAAGAAATCAGAGGAACAAAAGACGTTAGTTGATAGCAAGGGAATTTGGACATCAGGGAACGGTGTCACTCTATGTTAAAAGCTTTAGAAATATCAAGGGCTGTTGCATGAGTTTCTCCATGTTGGTCAATGGACTGATGGATGGCGTGAGTCAGGAGGTTGAGTATATCAATAGTGGATCTTTCGTAGCGAAATTCATGCTGTCCATCACTAATTAAGTAGCTGGATTCGTGATGTTTAACTATATGTTTATTCATTACAATTTCAAATACTTTGCCAAGAGAAGACGTGATAGCTATTGGCTTGTAATCAGAGGGGTCAGAGGAACTACCTTTCTTCGGAACTGGGTGGATATTGGCTTCATTCTAAGAATTAGGGGGTGAAGAAGTACGTATGCATAGTCTGAATAATTTAGCTTGAACAGAGGCAAGTTCTGGGGAGCACTTTTTCAAAACAATTGGAGGAATTCCATCTAAACCTGGAGCTTTATTGTTTGGTAAACTGTCTAGGATGGATTTTACGTAGGTAAAAACAGATGCAAAATACACAGAAGCAAAGATGATAGGAGAGAGAGGTGATGAAGAGATTAAAGATACAGAGATGAAGCATGCTGGCAGGCACTGCCAGAACAGGAACTCAGAGAGTTTGAAGGTAAGCGGAGGAACAGAAGGGGGTGCAGGAGACAGCATTGTACAGAGAGAGAGAGAGAGAGAGAGAGAGAGAGAGAGAGAGAGAGAGAGAGAGAGAGACAGACAGACAGACAGACAGACAGACGGACAGACGGACAGACAGACAGACAGACAGACAGAGACAGAGAAAGAGAAAGAGAAGGGCAGAGAAAGAAAAAACAAGTGACAGACATGCATTACAGACAGAAACAAACTGAGATGTGGAAGGGATACAAAAAGAAAGAAATATTGACAATGAGAAGAAAAGATAGGGGGTTGGATATGTGAGACAACTTGATGAAGAGTAAAGGGGGGGATGTGGTACACACACACACACACACACACACACACACACACACACACACACACACACACACACACACACACACACACACACACACACACACACACAGATTAAACAAGAGGAAAAATTAATCTTTCCACCTACAGCGCTCGCCACAAAACAGTCAAGCGTCACTATCCCCTAACAAAACCAGCTTCCGTGTACACACGTTGTCCACGCTAATCCCCCCCTCCCACCACCACCACAACACAACCAGCAGCGACAACCTATCCTCAAAGTTTGATTGAAATGGCTGATAAAAAATGTACGATTCAATTAGAAGTTTGGTGCAACCCGACACAAAGCCAGAGAGTAGAAAAGAGAGGGGAAGCTCCACGCTGTGGCCACGTACGGATCCCATTACACCAGGCACAGGACACGTCATTTTGTAAACATCTGGAGCTGAAGAAGACCGCTTTCATGTGGTGACAACGATATTATTAGGTACTTCCGCTGACTGGTTATACAAATGTCCCTCCACTCTCTCTCTCTACCCCCAGAAAGGAAGATTGTGACCTGCAAGAGGGGGACAACTCAAGCCTCTAGTCCACTACTTGCACATTTAGACGAACCTGTGGCTACAGTTACTACAAATATTGTGACGGAATAATCTAACATCTCATTACAGAAGTAGTTTGAAGTAGGTCGAATACCGAAGTGAAGGAAATCTCCACCAACACCATTACCCTGACTTTTTTTTTTCCTCTCAGGGCTGAGATAATGGGAAGTGAAGAAAGAAGGTAAGAGAAAGCAGGAAATGAAAGCACTACCCTGAGCATGTCTAGTGAAAGAGGACGCTTATGTAAGCTATTTTTCCTCTACGCTGTAATCAAATATAGATCCCTTAGCATTAGAGATTGGGTTCCAATGCTATAATGATTTAATATCCCATTAGAGAAATTGGTTCAAGAAGGTCAAGATATAGAAGAATGAGCTAATAGTTGAAAGTTAGACTGCAACATATATAACTCCTATAATACCAGACACAGGACAACACTGCTGAGTTGTGACTGCTGATCTCTACCTCATCAAAGAGGTACCTTGAGAAACTTGGGTATCAACGCTATCATTCCGAAGGAGAGACGTCAGGTAAAGGTAAGGTTAATTAAAACTATATAATACTCTTTCAGCCTGATAGTCTCTCCTAAGCTGCATAATATTGTGTACCAACAGCATGAAGAAAGAATGCATGCTCGGGCTGATGTGGTATGAAAACAGAAAAATCCAGCATTTTTATTTTTACCCCAAACTTTGCGAACAAGTACCATCCCATAGCAGTATCTAACATCCGATCACAGAGGTACCTTGTGGAAAATCGATTTTTGAAGGGACGCAAATCACCATCATCATTATCATCATCATCATCATGACCTTTATCTAGTCATCAGTCATCTTCATCATCATTATCTTGACCTTTCTTCCACCAAAGGATGAGGTATCGTAGTGTACAACAAGAAGGATTAAGAAGGCGTGAAGATGGGAGAAGTATCAAGATCATGCCCAGTGAAAAGACATGCCATCAAGTTTCCCCTTAGGCTGTGACCACCATCACATCCCATAGTATGATACACAGGACATCATTGTCATTTTCCGTCCGCTCATCTCTTCCTCATGTAAAATGCCATCACAGAAGCACCTTGAAGAGGTTCGGTACTTGGTGGAAAGAAAAGATCAGCAAAAACATACAGGACGAAACGCCATGCTAGGCTCACTTTGGTCATCGGAAAATCGGATTTATGTAAGACGAAGTTACTAATGGCTCACACTATTTGCCATCACTATCAAACTACCGTCGTTATTTTATATAAATTTTTCATCTTTCATGTTACAGTATTTCTTGGTTTACCTCTTAACAATGGACTTCTTCAATTTATTTTCTGTTCGCCCATATAATTCGATGACGTCTTTCAGTTTTATTTTAGGGTATCGCCAGACAGTTAAATGTGGCTTAATAAGAGCCACCGGATAGTGCAGGGGTTGATGACAACTGTATAGATGTCTGTAAGTCTCCTCATGGCTGAATAAGATAGTCTGGAAATAGCTAGGATGAGATATTAGAAAGGCATCGTCGTAATGAGAGATTAAAAGAAAAGACTGTAATCGCCTTTGCTGCAGTTTCACAAATATTAACTGTACAGTACAGTATGTCCCAGGAACACTATTTTCTGCATTAAATCATCAATAAATGAAGTATTTATTATTTTTTTACAAACACTGCATAACTCGGAAACGGTGACTTTGTCTGAGCTGCTTGTGTCGAAGGTCAAAAAATGTATGGGAAAAAGTGGACGAGTATCACAGCTGTATTCAGGGATATGTCTTTGGACTATTTTAAGGGGAAGGATAGGGGATAAGTTGTTATTTCCCTCCTATTCGCTCTAGATACTCACTCACACATACGAGCTTTACCGCTGCGACAGTAGTTACTTTCTTCTCCCCAGCCTCCATCCAAAGTTCTTTTCAGTATTCTTTTATCTGGCACAGAGGTTTACATGTATTTCTCGAGTAACACATAAAGAGTCGTACTTGAATCATTTACCAAACTAAAACATCAGCTGCTGAAACAATGAATACTGAGTATCCTGGGATTAGTTACTCTGACTTTGTGAAGTATTTCCTGTGGTCATTCTAAGACATTTATAAGTAAGTCGAAACCGCAGAGGTTATTTAGTGTAGGGAATTTAAATATAGCCTATCGGATGATAGTCGGAGACACTACCCACACCGATACCGTCTTCAGTCATTATACTCTTAAACTATTTATATTTTGGCTGATGGCTTGCAAGGTAAGTTGATATCAGTAATAATAATAAAAATAATAATAATAATGATGTACTTATAAATGCAGTCTGATGGCAAACTGGAATGGGTGGTTCATCAGACACGCTCAAAAAACATTAGGCTTGGAATGACCTCAGGAAATACCTCCAGCTGTCCTTGAACTCCTTTATCTCGCCCTTCCCTCAGGGTATTTCATCAGCGATATAATCCCATTACACCAGTACTGAATGAGACAGTCCGTGTATCCTCAGAATAAATAGTTCCGTATTAGGGCCCACCTCTAGGTGGCAGAGAAGGCTTCGTAGCTCCTCTTCCTTAATGATTCATTTTACATAATTAACCATCTCTCTTGCATGTTGATTATGCAGATTGTGTCAGTATAAATAGACATAGATAGCATACGATATAGATAGTAAGGGGTAAGAGGGAAAATAAATCGCTAAGGAAAAGGCACAAAGAAGTCTCCTACACCAACAAAAATGTGTCCATTCCTGTTCAGCTGGTGTCAGCGTGAGGGTTTGTGGCAACATAAGTAACGCGTTGTATGGCTGTCTGGCCTTATGCAGTGGACGGGGTATTTTGCCTTTGTTTTGACCTGATGATATCAAACTTACCCCTTTCAGCTTAGCTGATTGTCAAGTGTACCCAAACTGGAAGATCGATATCAGTAGTGACCAGTGTGATTAACTTGCTGTCTCATAACTGAGGCTCATCGAATCTCATTCAGCCAGGGCTAAATATTCATGCTGTGGGAGTGGTCCCATTCTACCAAGTGAAAATAGGCACATTATAGTCACACCTTTTCACGCGATCTGCCTAGCACTAGCTAACACACTTTATACCGGTATTCTTTTTTCATGTTTTGATGTTCTAACCATTGGACCAGCTGGCATTAATTTTAATGCATCTCTAAAATTACAAATGTGTTTCAAACCCCACACACATACAAAGAAAGATATCAGGAGGTTTTAAAACCGAGACATAAACAATTTACCGAGAATTTACAGTTTTGGTCAAGCATTAAGGGACTGGCTCCCTGCTGCTGTGTTTTGTGGTCAATGCAGACTGCTCTCTCTGTGGCTGACCCAGTTTTCGAAATGATTTTGCATTTCGATGTAGCAATACTGTAACAGAAGGAAGTAATTTATACTGTTTCGAATGTTTTAAATCAAGGTCTTGACAGCATATTTGGCAAGAAAACAATAGCTGCTGTACTCATATTACCTCTTTTAGCACTAGGCGTGTATGGGACATCATAGGACCCGAGGTTAAGTTATCGTAGCCCACTAACTTAACGGTATGAGACAACTCCATGTCCCTAGCACCGTAATCCATGGTAAACAAACCACTGATCACCTTCAGGATTCTAGCCGCTGCCCGTTTTCTACCCTATACAGTACTGCAGGGTAGGCGGGTTACATTCTTAATCTCTTGCTACAGGTTAGACTTCAAGACAGAGAGACTGCGTTTTTTTTTTTTTTTTTTTGGGGGGGGGGGTTCATAGTTACAGTGTGTGCAATACAGTGGCAGGAGGACTTACAGTGACCATGTAGAAATAAATGTTTTTAGATAACTGGCAACCCAGAAGCTCAGCCTGCAGATTTTGCATGTAAGTTCATAGATAAGCGATATTCACTATATGCTGTAGTTCCATTATCAGTGTGATACGTTTAACGTGCAGTGTATTTGTCCTTTGCTAGTCCAACAATGAACCTTTTTTCATTGTGCTAAGTTGTATTGTTTTTTGTTATATTTCCTGATATTAATGAACCAAATTGAACAGTGGTAAATCATAGAAGTTAAATGTAATTATATTCATAGTATATTCTTAGTATTAATGCAAGAAGCTGGCCAAATAGGGTCTTAGGATTTATTTCACGAACGTGACTAATAGGACATCTTTGGTAATACTGCAACTTTATCTAGCATTTGTAAGGCCACGTTTAGACCATGCAGTGCAATTTTGGTGTCCGTACTGTGGAACTAATTTAAATTCGTTAGAAAATGCTCAGAAGAATGACAAAAATATTACATGATGTTCGGAACCTTTCATATGAAGACAGAAAAAAGTAAATTTACACTCATTTACAAGACATAAAGTAAGGTGAAACTTAACTGAGGTATTTAAGTGGATGAAGAAAATAATAATTGAGGTATTAGCAAGGTACTTGAGGTAAGCATACAGGATAGAACTGGAAGTAATGGTTTCAAACTAGATAAATTCCGTTTTAGTAAGGAAATAGGTAGTGATTGGCTTGACACTAGAGTAGTGGACGAATGGCATAAGCTGCCAAGTGAAGTACTTTCTGCCCCTTCCAATGATAGTTTCAAGGATAGGCTAGATGAGCCTATGACAGTTAAGGGCTGGATTTAAAAAAATATCCTAATAACTAGTACCGGTACTAAATAAATCTTTTTCCTTCTGAGGTTACACAGTGATAGTCTCTCTTCTCCCTTCGCACCTTCATACAAAATGTCCACACCAGTTTCTCTATGGTGCATGGTGTTCCCTCTGACATTTTCTTGACGGTTTCCACTGGAGGGTTTGGTGGGTGAGTGAGAGTCTTCTCCTCTGATATTCTTGTCTTATTCTAGTAGGTTAACCCCTTAGCTCCCAGAGATCCAGTGAGAGAGATTTTGCTGGAAGGGTGCTAGGCGTAGCCTACCACCCTCCGCCTATCGGCTCATAGTCGCGAAGATCATAGGTGCCTACCCCGGGGTTCTCTTCTTTATTAAATTTCGAAAATGCCCAGTTTCATCCTATTCTGGGGACACGGGGTACAAAGGGGTTAATCACCCTTGAAGGAGCTGTCTAGCGTGGGCCAATTGGCCTACTACAGTTATCCTACCTTCTTATGTTCTTATTTTCTAGCAAAGCTCCATTATTAATGAATAAACCCTAGACCACTGTATGATAACACCATTTTATGTGACTGTAGTTATTAAGTTTAATTGGGCTAATAGGAGATGATGTAATACATTTTAATGAGTAGATAAATGAAATTTAATAAAATATGTACCTAACCTCTCCAGATTTAGAGCCTAACCTATCCTGAATATCATTAGAATATATAAAGAATAACAATAATTGTTAAAGTCTTCACGGGAGTGTAGGTGTTAAGAAATCTATAAACATTTTGACCGTCCAGGAAGAATACTGTATACAGTATATGAGCCAGAAATGTTTAGCCTTTTTAAGATGATAATGTCTTTTGCAATTTACTTTTGTTACCAGCAAACGACCTTATTTCAAAAGAGCTTTCTTATCTGGAGAAATCTGATGTAACCCCAACACAAGAGGCTTTCAGCAGAATTAACATTATTGCTGAAGATGACACGCCTTTTGTGTTTGATCCTTTCTACCGCCAGGCAGTTTTATTTGGTTAATGGAAGGCCTCGAATAGCAAAGACGTTATTATTATTATTATTATTATTATTATTATTATTATTATTATTATTATAATTATTAACAATAGCAAAAGCAGTAGCGGTAGTTGCAGCAGCAGCAGTAGTAATAGTAGTAGTAGTAGGAGTAGTAATAGTCGAATTGATATTAGTTGTAGCTGCAGGATCACCTAATAAGTGAACCCAGTAGACTTTAGGCGGAAGCGTCCCTTTTCAGGCAGTTCACCATCCTCCCTTTAGTGAACAGGGAGAGAGTTGAGGAGCGTTTGTAATACTGATCAGTAGAGGCGCCCGGTTATATCAGTGCTGCTACATGAAGGCGTCCCTCTCCACCACCAAACAGCGAATATAACAGAACAAAATAAAATGACGCCTTTAACAGTTGAACCCATCATTGCAACATTGTAAGGGGAAAGAAATAATCATTTGCAGTGGATGCAGCAGGGCAAAGCACGGGGAAGCCAGCTTCTGTAAATTCTGGCCTGGTGAAGGGCTACCACTAAGCAAACAGTTGTGTGCTTACTTAAAAACTATGGTGTTGTTTATCCCCATTGACCGCCCTAAGGACACTGGGATCACCAGAGACCTTAGGGTGGCAGAGGGGGAAAGTCTATCCGTTCACAAAGTTTGGTGCTCTTAGGTTTAAAACTGTAACCATGAACAAAGGTTTAGGCCAGGAACATCAAGGCTGCCTCTTCCCCGTGGGAGTGACCCGTGGGGGTTTCACCTCGACTAAAACGTGGCAACAGCACAAATTTGCCAGAGTGAAAAAAGAATTCATGTCCTAAGGTAAAAAGAAAATGTCATTCCTCCCTGGGCCTCCACCCTCATCCGAATTTAGGGGGTGGTCATCTGCCCCCCTCCCCCTGCATAAAACGTGATCAGGGTAAACGTCTACCAACAAGTGATCAGGATAAACGTCTACCAATACGCAGAATTTCGTGTTTCTAGGTAGAAAAACTGTCGTCGTGCACAAAGGCTTTGCTGTAACCCCCAGGGGCTGCCTCCTTCCCTGTGAGGTCAAGACCCTCCGTGGTTCCATCCTTCCAAAACCGTGGCCTGGGTGAACGTCTGTCAATAGGCAAAATTTCATGTTCTTCCATTAGACACAAAAGAATTTGTCTGAGGACGGGGGGGAGGGGGAGGCTCACCCTCCCTGTGGGAGCCCCACCATGCTTATAACCTGGCAGAAATGAAGCTCTACCATTGTGCAAAAACTCGTGTTCCTTGGTAATAACTAACCGTGCCTACGGCTTTGGGAAGGGAAAGACACCCAAGAGCAATCACCCGTGTCTGAGGTGGCCCTCAGGGGTCCTATCCGCCCTGTAACCTGGCCGAGGGGTAAGTTTATCATCTTACAAAACTTCGTTTTCCCTACATATCTGTTGAAAAACGTGGACCTCATTCTTCATAAAAGTTTCATTGCCTCAGTGAGCTCGTGAGTGAGTGAGTGAGGGTGGGAGGGAGGGAGAAAGGGAGAGAGGGAGTGACACGGGGACAAACGCTGTATTTGACTGACCCTGTGGATGAGGCAAAAATGAATGATCTTCAAATCGCTGGAACAAAGGCACCAGAATAAAGATTATAGACTAGTTGAAGAAAATGTAAGCCTGGGCTATGCTGAATCACAGGGGGCAGAGAAAAATTACAGAGGAGCATTAACGGAACGGACTTACGGTAATGTGCGACACTCTTTCATTTTTACTGCATATTTCAATGGTTTATCCCAAGCATTGAAAATTTTTTTCATTCCTACTTCTACTAGAGATTATTATTCAGCACGGGGAAACTATTAGAACAGGACGGGATAGATACTGATCTTCACTACTTTCTTCACTGCTAGACAGCATTCTGAGGTGGATTAAAGTCGATAAGCATAAAACCATTTCTACAAACTAGAAAGAATCAGATCTCCTGGATGGGAATAGTTTTCTCGTCTCAGTTTATCAAGTCAGTATGCAACGAGCACTACATCAGACACCTGGAAGTAGAAACTCCATTGTGCTTTAGCTCATCTGATAATCGCCCATCAGGCACCAAGGGTCAGGAATTACTGTCTGGTCATTATTTGTCAAAGAGTCAACCCTCACCCTGCTCTTCACCAGACTGCACCAACTCTTCCATAATGACCCGAAACATGAAGTCAGTCATGGACGACATCTCACATTTGCTACTACAGTGGTGAAATCTTAAGCCTGGCAAGCCGAGATGAATCATACTTTCAAGTGAGAAAAGATTCCAAGTGAAGAGCACCCACACGTTTATACACGTACAGAACCATCATCCTATCACCCATGCCAGCCTGTAAGTTAATTCTTAGTACACAGTCAACTCACTACACTCTGTACCATCATACGTACACTGACTCTTTTGTTATCCTCTTCAGATAACGATATCTTCATACATAATATTCTGTCCTAGCTCTAGAGGAGAATCTATCTGTAAATGGAACCTCTCTTTGTAGTTAGAACCTGCCTAATACGAACCTCATTCTTATTAGGAAAATATACCAATCCTGGATGGGCCCAATGTATGAGAATCAAACTACATAATTGTCTCCCCAGTGTCTTTGAACCAACAAACAACCTAAATAATACAAAAGATTTACTTTACACGACTTGGCCCTTGTGTGGCCACACCCAGCTGTCCCTCCCTCTGTACCAATGTCGTCAGCCCTCTCTTATCGTTTCCCTTTTCTTCATGTCGTCCACCCTCTTGCCTTTATCTTCATTGCTCATTCTCTAACGGTCTCCCCATCGCCATTATCCCTCCCCTCTCGTGTTATCGTGATCAAACCTCATTTATGACTTGGAACAAAATAAGGCCATTTAAACTTCCTTGATTAGGCGCACACCCTCACGAAGTTGATAAGAAAGATCTGACCCAGCCAAATGTACCCTAACATAACCCAACGTAACTTAATCTTACCCATATACATTATGCCAAACTTGATCTAAATTATTTAAAGTTTCAATATGGTGACTTATTAGTTCATTTTATTCATGTTACCTTCAGACACGCTTATTCAACTAGAAAACTCCAAATTTTTTAAAAGGGGTTAATGAAGGCTGTGTAAAACTCCGCGTCTTCGAAAAGTATCTCGCAACCTGAAGAAAGTTGTTGACAAGAATAAATGAAAGAAGAGAGTAACTTGGTGAATGCAAAACCAGAGCTATCCAACTGCACTAAGGACTGAACATTTGACTTTACCCTGTGATCTTGACCATTGATCAATTGCTCTAAAAAGAGAATTAACTCCTTCTTACCTGGTTCTTAACTCTTCCACCAAGTTTGGCCCAAACCTGAACAGAACTGTTTGAGTTGACCTTGCCCAGTGACCTTGACCTTGTCTTTTGACATTCCTTGTGATATGAACGCTTTACTGCTTGTTCTTAAAATGGAAGCCTTTTATCCCTATGGTACCCTAGACCCTTCCACAAAAGTTGGTCTAACTCGGACAAAAACTGTTTAATTCAGGCTAACCATGTGACCTTAACCTTTGCCTCTTGTTTTTAGAAAAAAAAAAAATCCTTGGATAATCCTCAAGCCTTTCACCAAATTTGGGTCAGATCAGATCAAAACTGTTTTAGTTAATATGCTCACACACAGACACAGGGATCAGACAGTGCCCTGGTTCTGTGGCCATGACATTTGACTGATTGGTCTCAGGATCGAATCCCTTCGTGCTTGTTTTCTTGTCAACCCATCCAGAAAGTTTAATTTAAGTAGGATAAAATCTATCTATCTATCTATAGCCCGACGCCCTAATCCCGCAAAGGGTGGCCGCAGACAAAACGCCTCCAAGTCACTCTGTCACCCACCATTTGACTCCCCTCCCCCCAACTCACCCCCCCCTCCCTCATATACCTCTCAACTCCATCCCTCCACCTCATCCTCGGTCTACCCCTCCCTCTCCCTCCCTCCACCTCACCCACATACACCCTCTTAGTCAGTCTTTCACTCTCCATCCTCTCCACATGTCCAAACCACCTCAGTGTATTTCTCCTAATCTTTTCAACCACATCCACATCTACCCCACAACGTTCCTTCACTTCTTCATTCGTCAACCTGTCCCTCCATGTCACTCCACATGCTCCTCTCAAGTAACTCATTTCCACTGCTCTCACTCTTGACTTGTTCCCCTCTTGCAAGGTCCACGCCTCGCTTCCATACGTCAGGGTAGGGATCACAATACCATCATGCAGAGACTTCTTAACTTCCATACTCACTTCCCTATTTCTCATCACTGCTTTCAGCATGCCTACAACCTTCCTTCCCTGCTGTACCCTTTCACGCACTTCATCCCCCAAAGTTCCATCCTTACTCATCACACTACCCAAGTACTTGAATGCACTCACATTCTCCATATCCTCACCATCCAACCTCACTGCACACTCTGTGACTTCATTCCTCTCAAACACCATAACTTTACTTTTGTTTACATTAACTTTCAGCTTCCTCCTCCTACACACTGTCCCAAATTCATTCACCAAACCTTGCAACTCCCATTCATCTTCACTCAACAATACTGTATCATCAGCAAACAGCAACACCGGAAGCTTCCAAATCTCACCCTCATTCGTTAGGGCCACCCCCACATCCACTGCCCTACCTTGTACCTCCTTTACGACCCCATCCATATATATATTAAACAGCCATGGAGACATTACACACCCCTGTTTCAGTCCCACATTGAGATCAAAGAACTCACTCAGCTCACCATCCACTCGCACCGTAGCCCTAGCTCCCTCGTACATACTCTTCACAGCACTCAACAATTTCCCCTCCACTCCATATATTCTTAATACCTTCCACATACCTTTCCTATCTATTCTGTCATAAGCTTTCTCCAAGTCCATGAAGGCAGCGTACACTTTCCTTCCCTTCTCTAGATACTTCTCCACTAAACATCTTAGAACAAATATCTGATCTACACACCCTTTTCCCTTCCTAAATCCCCCTTGTTCTTCTCCAACTAGCTCCTCTGTCATATGCCTAACCCTATCAATGAGTATTCTACCATATATTTTACCAGTCACACTAAGAAGGCAAATACCCCTATGGTTACCACATACTTCTCTCTCCCCTTTTCCTTTGTACAGAGGAACAATTATACCTGATTTCCAGTCCTCTGGAACCCTTCCCTCTTCCCAAGCCATTCTACACAACTTCTATATCCACTCCACAACAATCTCACCCCCATACCTAAGCATTTCACCACATACTCCATCAATTCCTGGGGCCTTTCCCAGCTTAATCTTCTTCATCGCTTCCACTACTTCCGACCTACTGATCTCTTCCTAACTCCTCTCATCTCTTCTTCTCCCAGCCATTCCCCAACCACTTATACTCACACTGCTCTCACTCTCTACATTCAACAAATCCTCAAAGTGCTCCTTCCATCTCCTCAATTTCTCTCTCTTCTCTACCAACAATCTATTATTCCTATCTTTCACTCCCCTACTATTTCCCCTTTCACACATCCTTACTTTCTTTACCTCCTTCCAAAACAATTTCTTACTCTCCCTCCATTTCACACTCAGATTCCTCCCAAACTCTTCATCCACTTTCTTCTTACTCTCCTTCACCAGTCTCTTAACCTCCCTTCTCCTGCTCACATATACCTCTCTCTTCTCTCTCTCATCTTCTCCCCTACCTCTACTCGCCAACCATTCACCATATGCCTTATTCTTTTGTTCCACAGCTCGTTTCACCTCATCATTCCACCATGCTGTCCCTTGCACACCCTTGCATCTCCTCCTCACTCCACAAACCACCTCACACGCTGCGCTTATCTCTTCCGTGAATATCTTACATACGTCTTCCACCCCTTCCATCTGCTCTAGCTCATACCTTCCCAATCTTTCTTCCACTATGCTCTTATACTCTGTCCTCTTCTCACTATCTTGCAATTTCTCCACTCTTCTCACAGGAGCTGTTTCCTCCTGTCTTCCCCTTCGCCTCCTCAACCACTTTCTTTGCAGCTCTACCTTGGCCATCACTAAGTGATGGTCCGAGACTCCATTCCCCCACCCTCTCCACACCCTTGCATCCAACACTTGTCTTCTCATTCGCTCATCCACACACACGTAGTCTATCATTGCCTTTCGTTCAACAAGTTCACCATCCATCCTCCTCATTACTCTCCATGTATACCGGTGGATCATCTTATGACGAAAGTAGGTGTTGGCTATTGCCAACCCCTTACCAGCACAGATGTCCACCAAAGCACTACCATTCCCATCTACTTCTGCTGGCACACCCCACTGACCAACCACTCCATCCACTCGTACATTCCCGACTTTGCCATTCATGTCTCCAATCAACAGCACTCTCTCGCTCCTCTCAAACTTGTCCATACATGCTTCTACTCTCGCCCAAAACTCATCTTTCACTCTTGCCACTCGATCCTCTGTTGGAGCATACACACATACAATCGCCCATGCTTGTATACCTACTTTCATCCTCACCCATACAATCCTTGCACCCACTGTTCCATACTCTCTTATATTCTCCTTCCACTTCTTGCTTATCATCAGACATACTCCCTCTCTTGCCCCCTCATTCTCACTGACTCCCGCACATATACCTACACCGTATTCCCATTCTCTCATCCTTTCACCTTTCCATTTAGTTTCAGTCAATCCACATATATCCACTTTTGCATCCTCAAGCACCTGGACAATCTCTCTCTCTTTCACTTCATCATTCACTCCTCTCACATTCCACGTTCCTACTCTCAGAATGTCCTATGTCCGTTCCTTAGTCGTCAACGTATGGTCCGTCCGGGTCCGAGGCGCTTTATTTGCTTTTTTAGTTAGTTCTTTTTACGGGGTGGGGCACTAACCCACCACCAACCCTTTTAGTCGCCTCGTACGACAAGCAGGGATACTGGGGGAGTATTCTTGAAACCCCCCTACCCCCAGGAATAAAAGCTGTTTAAATTTAACTGGCTTGCTCAGAACTTAAGTAAGTCCTGTGACTGTGATATCTGGCTTACTGTTCTTTAAAACAACAGGTCAATCCCCTGACTATTCCTCCACCATTTCGCCGAGTTTGGATAAAATTGAATAAAGACTTAATTACTGTGTTTATACAAACACGCAGGTGCACACACACACACACACACACACACACACACACACACACACACACACACACACGACCTGTGAAACAACACCATTTCTCGCTGAGGGAGTGACCAACGACATAACTAAAATGACATGATCTGGCTGATGGGCTTGAAATTACCTGTTTTTACATAACCTTCACCTTCTTTGAGTAATGCCACTCAGAAACCAATAAGGCTGGACACCGATGTCTCAAATGTGGACACTTAGTAGACTAGCCCAGGGCCCGTACGCTTCTATTTATATCGGGCAGAATGGGACTGGATGTTGTTGTCTGTTGTTGTCGCAAAGCCATGCAGAATCTCCGTCCCGCCAATCCCTTTGTCCACTCTTTAAACACACCATCATTGCCTAAGCCTCTCTAACCACATGTTCCATGGTTTCATAGTCAGTGTTATGGTTGTTCGCGTTTTCTAACAAGACAAATATTTCTGAATATCTGGTGTATTTCATATATTCTATCATTTTTTTTTTTTAATTCATTCTCGCTGCCTCTAACCGATATTATCACATCAATGGGAGTTCGCTTCCCGTAAAATTGTCAGACATATATATCACTTCCAGCTCGTGAAGTCTCTCTTCAGATTACTAATATTACTTGGCCGAATTAAGAATAACTGCATATGAGGTGTTTTGGTAGTTGAGAAACAAGCCTTGTATTTTTCTAGTTATTCCATTTTTTTCCCCCTTCAAATATAGGAAGTTTATTTCATTTTTATTCTGGGTATCATCAGACGGTCGTCTTTGGAGGCGCCCATCGTCCACTCTCGCAGCGTAGTGATACTCTGTTCCAGGGTAACTCTACACTGAGTGACAAGCCAAATGATTTCCTGAAAACCAGCATAATACAGTGGGCGGTAACGTTAAGACCGATCAATACGTGGTACCTACGTGTAAACAAGACGGTTGGCGGTGAGTTAGTGCCCCTCTCCGGAAAATAATTACATAAAAAGACAAACAGAATGCCTCAGACAGGACAAACCAACTAGTGACGACCAAGGACAGTACAAACGACATGGTACGGATTTCAGTGGGGAATGTAATGAGCGCGAATTATGAGGTGAAAGAAAGAGAGATTGTCCAGGTGTTTGAGGATGCAAAAGTGGATATATGTGAACTGACTGACACTAAATGAAGAGGAGAGAGTAAGAGAGACTGGGAGTATGGATGGGGTATGTGTGTGGGAGTCTGTGAGAATGAGAGGGCAAAAGAGTGTGTATGTATTGTTGTGTGCAAGAGATGGAAGGAGAATATTAAAGACTGTGGATCACTTGGTTCAAGGATCGTGTGAGTGAGGTTGAAAGTAACAGTACAAACATGGGCATTTGTGTGTGTATATGCGGCAACGGATGACCGTGCAAGCAGACTGAAAGAAGATCTGGGCAAATGTGGAAGCGTACATGGAAGAGTTAGAGAGGAATGAGAGAATATTTTTGATTGAAGATATGAATGGAAAAATAGGGAGTGTGAAGGTGGCAGGAGTGGATGGTGAGTGGGGTGTGCCAGCAAATGTGGATGAGAATGGTAATGCTCTAGTTGACATTTGTGTGAGGAGGTGTTGGTGATAGCCAATACCCTCTTTAGGCGCAAAATGATCCACAGTTATATATGACGAGCGATGAGAAGGGTGGGTGGTTAACTGAATGAACGGAAGGCATTGATTGTTTATGTGTGTGTGGATGAAGTATGAGAAGGTATGTACTGGATGCGAGAGCATACAGAGGTTGTGGGAGTGGACTTTCTGACCACCACTTGCTGGTCGTGAAAGTCAAGATTCAAATGAAATGGAGGAGTAGGAGAAGGGAATGAAAGGAGGAAGTTGTTCATACAAGAAGGGAAGAAAGGTTGCAAGAGAATGGTAAAACAACAGAACATAAGAGAGAAGTGAAGGAGCGATCAGGTAAATATGATTTGGAGCAGATGGGGGAGGTGGAAGGGTGTGCCAGCTATTCACAGACGAAATCTGTGAGGTGGTGTGTGGAATAAAGAGAAGACGAAAGGGGGTGCAAGGAGCAGCATGGTCGAATTATGAGGTGAGACAAGCTGTGGCACAAAAGAAGAAAGCATATATTGAGTAGATGGGAAGCAGAGGCATGGAGGAAGTTGAGAGACGGAAGAGAGAGTTATAGTAGTGTAAAGAGGAAGAGAGAGCTGAAAAGATTAATAAGAGAGAGTAAGAAGAGAGCTGATGAGCACTTTGGAAGGAATTTGAGTGTAAACTGGAAGGAATTTAAGAAAATGTTCTGGAAGGAGGTAAAGAGAGTTAGACAGGGTAGGCTAATAAAGAAGTTAGTAGGGGAGCGAAAGATAAAAATGGTGGACTGAAATGGAGAAGGAAGAAAAAGTGAGCAGATGGAGAGCACTCTTTAAGGAATTGTTAAACATAGAGAACGAAAGCAATGTAAGTAGAAGTGTCTGAGGAATGGCTGGGAGAAGGAGGGAGATGAGAAGGAAGGAAGAGATCAGTAGGACGGCAGTAGTAGAAACGATGAAGAAAGTCAAAAGGGGGAAAAGCCCTAGGAATTGATGGAGTGTGTGTTGAAATGTTGAAGCATGTGGGAGAGATAGTAGTTGAATGGATATGGAAGATGTGCAGATTGGCCTGGGAGGGGGGTATAATTATTCCCCTGTGCAAAGGACAAAAGGAAAGAAGAAGCTTGTGGTAATCATAGGGGCATTTGCCTTCTTTGTCCAATAGGAGAAGTATTTGGTAGGATACTGATTGACAGAGTGAGGGAAATAGCAGAGGAATTAGTTGGAGAAGACAAGGAAGGTATTAGGAAAGGAAGACTTGTAGAGGTCGCATATTCGTTTTTAGGTGATTAGTGGAAAAGTTTCTACAGAAGGGAAAGAATTTGAATGCAGCCTTCATGGATCTGGGGAAAGCATAAGACAGAGTGGATAGACAAGGAATGTGGAAAATATTGAGAACATATGGAGTAAATCGGAAGCTGCTGAATGCCGTGAAGTGTATGTACGAGTGGGCTAAGGCTGCAGTGCGTGTGGATGGTGAACTGCGTGAATTTCTCTATCTGAATGTTGGATTGAAACAGGGATGTGTCATGGCTCTATGGTTGTTCAATCTGTAAAGGAATGGAGTTATAAAAGAGATACAGGGTAGGGTAGTGGATGTTGGAGTGGCCCCAGTGAGAGAGGGCAGCGTTTGGAAACTTCATGTTCTGTTGTCTGATGACACTGTATTGTTAAATGAAGTCGAAGGGGAACTGCAAGGCTTAGTGAATGATTCTGTGAGAGTATGCAAGAACGAAATCTAAAGGTGAATGTAGGGAAGAGTAAAGTTGTGGTCTTCGAGAGAAATGAAGTCACTGAATGTACAGTGAGGTTGGATAATGAAGGAATGGAAAATGTGAGTGCATTTAAGTACTTGGGTAGTGTGATGAATAAGAATGGAAGCATGGAGGATGAAGTACTTGAAAGGGTACAGCAGGGAAGTGGGGTTGCTGATTCTTTGAAAGCAGTGATAAGAAATAGGGATGTGAGCATGGAAGTCAAAAAGTCGCTGCATGACAGTATTGTGATACCAGCTCTAACGTATGGAAGGAAAAGCTTGGACCTTGTTAGAAGGACACAAGTCAAGAGTGAAGCATTGGAAATGAGTTATTTGAGAGGACCATGTTACATGAGAGACTGACTGAGAAATGAGGAAGTAAATGAGCGTTGTGGTGTGGATGTGGATGAGATAGAAAGCGTTAGGAGACATACATGGAGGTGGTTTAGCTATGTGGAGAGGATGGAGAGCGAGAGACTAACGAGGAGAGTGTATGTGAGTAAGGTGACAGGGCACAGAGGGAGGGGGAAGCCGATGATGAGGTGATGGGATGGCGTGGGGGGGTATATGAGACAGGGGGTGTGTGAGCTGGGGGGAGGGCAGCGAAATGGAGGGGGACAGGGCGACATGGAGGCGATTTGTTTGTGGCCACACCTTACGGGGGCGTTGGGCAATAAGTAGATAGATAGGTAGTGCATTAGATGACTGAAGTGTACATTCAGCAGTTGACATAAATATACATCTGATTTTATTGTAATCAAGATGCCGGAAGAGACCATGATGACATTAATCAGAGAGAGAGAGAGAGAGAGAGACCTGGATGTCGTTCAGTACAGCAGTGTGTGTGTGTGTGTGTGTGTGTGGTTAACGGTGCAGGGGATATGTAGGTCCGGACCCCTGCACACCAGCCAGCTTCATGCAGCGTAACATAATAACACTGAGGTTAATCCATTACGCCTCCCCGCCTGCGGGTCACGCCCATAGACCTCTCCCGTTCCGATTTCACAATATCATTTATCTACGTTCTAGCTTTTCTTGGCGTCGCTCTCTCTCTCTCTCTCTCTTTCTCTCTCTCTCTCTCTCTCTCTCTCTCTCTCCGAGAACTTGTCAGCGCAAACAGTTGTTGCGTTTTTAACAGGATATAAGCTTAGCTGATTGGGCACGGTTTAACACTGATCCAATATAATATATGTTTCATATTAGTCCGCTGCAACAACAACAACAGGGCAGCTTGCACCTTGGGTCAGTGTGTCAGTGAGCCATCTTAGCGCTGGGGCAGTTCTCAGGCCAGAGTTGCCAGTTTAGCGTGTTTGTACCCTGATCTAGCATCATAATCCAATCAGTGATAGCTTTCGATGATCCATACAATGCACTGGCGATTTTCAAGCAACGTTGGTATCTTACTTAGGAATGTCTTTCTTTATATATATATATATACTGTATATATATATATATATATATATATATATATATATATATATATATATATATATATATATATAAAGAGGAAGAAGTGACTAAAGTCGTTACAGGATAGGGGTTCAGTAGAAATAAGAATTGAATATGTTGAAGCAAGAAGCACATAAAGAGACTAGTGAAGAGGAAAAAGGAGGAGGTAAATGAGGATCTAGGAAGAAAAATGAATGCGAACTACTCTGAAAATAGAAAGTTATTCTGGAAAGAGGTGCGGAAATGTAGAAGTGAAAGCGAAAATAAATGGGATGGTGTGAAGGATGAAGGTGGTAGATTATTAACCCATGGAGATGAAGTAAGGACCAGATGGAAAGAATATTATGAAAGCCTGATGAATGGGAATAGAGAGAGCAGAGCAGCTGTAAACATGATTGGTTTTGGGGGTGTGCAGAGAAGGAATGCAGTGCCAGGAGACGAGACACTCGCACAGGTGAAGAATGGTGTGAAGCGGCTGAAAAATGGGAAAGCAGCTGGGGTTGACGAGGTGTATGCAGAGATGCTTAAATATAGTGGAGAGAATGGAATGAAGTGCTTATTGGAGATACGTAAGAAGGCATGGATGAGTGAAACTGTGCCTGCAGAGTGGAGAAAGGCTGTGACTGTACCCCTGTACAAAAATAAGGGTGAACGAAGTGAGTGCAAAAATTATCGTGGTATAAGTTTATTGAGTGTGGTAGGGAAGGTATATGGAAGAATTATTATCGAGAAAGTAAGAGATATATCGGAAGTCCTAGTGAGTGACGAACAGGGTGGCTTTAGGAGTGGCTGAGGATGTGTGAACCAAATATTTGCAGTGAGACAGATAGTTGAGAAGGCCTGTGGGAAGGACCATAAGGTGTTTATGGCATTCATGGATCTGGAAAAAGCATATGACAAACTGGAGAGAAGGATTGTGGATAGTTTTGCGCATGTACGGTGTATAGGGTAAGCTGTTAGGTGCCGTCAAGAGTTTTTATGATGGTAGTGAAGCATTTGTCAGGGTTAATGGGCATCTAAGTGAATGGTTCACAATCAGTCTGGGCGTGCGACAAGGCTGTGTGATGTCCCCATGGTTGTTCAATGTATATATGGATGGGGTGATGAGAGAAGTGAAAACACGAATAATGGAGAGAGGGATGGCATTGGTAATGAATGGTGATGGATGGAATATCTCAAATTTGTTGTATGCTGATGATGCAGTACTGCTTGCAAGTACCGGACAAGAACTTGGTAGGCTAGTGCAGAGTTTTGCTGATTTCTGTAAGCGTCGTTCCTTGAGAGTAAATGTAGAAAAGAGTAAAGTGATGGTTATTGAGAGAGACGGTGACTCCCAGTGCAATGTAACAGTGAATGGAGAGAGACTGGAACTGGTGAGAGAGTTCAAATACAAGGGTTCAGTGACAGAAAAGAGAGGAAAATGTGCAAAAGAAGTTGAAAGTAGAGTGCCGCAAGGAAGAAATGTAGCTGGTTTAGTGATGGCCTTGATAAGAAACAGAGGCTTGAGTGTTGCAGCTGCACGAGGCTTACATGAAGGAGTGTTAGTGCCAACTTTAACATATGGATGTGAGACTATGGTGTGGCATAACAATGAAAAGTCATGAGTAAGAGCAGTGGAGATGGGACTGCTTAGGAATGTATGTGGAGTACAGAGGGTGGATAGGATACGAAATAATGTGATTCGTGAAAGATGCGGAGTGAGGAAGTCGGTGGACACCAGAAGTGAAGAGAATGTACTGAGATGGTATGGCCATGTGGAGAGAATGGATAACAATAGAGTGGTGAAGAAGGTATCTCTGAGCGAATTCGAAGGAGGGAGGAGGCGAGGTAGGCCAAGGAGAAGGTGGAGAGATATGGTGGATGAATGTGTGAGGAAGAGAGGTTTGGAAGTGGGTGAGGCTAGAGAACTGACAGGAGATCGAGCTGGCTGGATGAAATTTGTGAGGAGAAGTGCATGATCAGGGATTTTTGGCATCCCTTTTTAACGTGGCAGCGTCTGAATTTACTCTGTCGGATACGATTATGTGAAGCTACAGAACGTGGTGAATGTTTTTGGCGTATCCGATAGAACCACGATTCCGGGGGCTTGAATGAGTAAATGGAAGCGTGGCCCATTGGATTGGGAAATTTTGGGCTGTCTGGACATTGCTACTCCTCACCCTGCCCTTGGATGGGAAAGTAGGTCCGGATGATATATATATATATATATATATATATATATATATATATATATATATATATATATATATATATATATATATATATATTGCGGGAGGGGGTTACAGAGAATCTAGTCCTTTTGACAGCATAATTAACGACTTTGATGCCATTTCTAACGATATACATTTTCCTTCTCGCAAATTTTCAGATATCCTTATGAAGTCTTAGCCACATACAGCGTTATTATATTATTAAGTGGTTTCCTAGATAATATATTTCTTTGTGTCTTGATAGCAGCTAATACCTTTGAATGCCAGGCTAGCGAATTAATAATGCGGCTTAGCGATAGTTTTTGTAATGCCACATTATACGGCATTTAAGCATCTTCGCTATATTCTGGAGATTTTTGAGGTCACTGAAAACCAGATATTTTCCTATAGGGAGTTTGGCGACACCGAATGAGGTTGAGGATGATGGCGATGAGGTTGATGATGATAGGGAGGGGGTTTATGCTGATGGAAAGAAGGCTGAGAGGTGTTGGATTTTTACAAAATTGAATTTTAACGTTTCTAATCATTTTTTTTTCTATTTCTTTTTTACAAGGTAGAAGTTCAACGTCCATCCATCCATCCATCCATCATCTAATCCTACGTTGCCCCATGAGGAGCGCAGGAGCCCGGGGCTAGGAAAGTTGGTCCTGGCATTTAAGATGAGAGTGATGTTCAACGTTTATGTACATAATAAGGGCAGGTCCACAGGCAATTCCAATCGATAACACAACACGAAGGCAACTCTTTGATTACATACCAAATTCATCACAGTGACGCCTCACACGTATTTTGCGACACTTAATTTTAAAACGGTGGGAAAATTAAGAGAAAAGTCAATGCGAAAGAGCTAAAAGTGAAAACGCTTAGAATCATCTCGACGACTGCACAAAACAGGCTGACATTCCAGGCCTAAACCTATGCCGACTTCAATGTCAAAGAGCCAACCTAAGCCGACCCGACCTGCACCTACATGACCCTCAACGTCTCTCTCAACGCCTTCAATGCCACCCTCAACGCCTTCAACGTCTTCATGGCAATTAACTCCTTCCTCAACTCCTCTAACGCCTTCAACTTCACCCTCAACGCCCTTCTCAACTCCTTCAACGTCTTCAGCGCCACCCTCAACGCCCCTCTGAATTCCACCAACACTGGCATCAAAGCCTGGAACGCCATCCTCAAGCATCCCCAAAACTCCAGCTCGGACTGGAGTGAGAACAACAGGTGGTGGAGTAGCCCGAGTAGCTGGGGAAGAGTTAGGGCGTGTGGGGGAGATGAGGGGGAGGGAGGATGAGGGAGACGATCCCGGAAAAAAGACACTCCCGGGGAAAATATCGCCCGGAGGCAAGAAGACCCCTGGAGCAAGGTGATCAGGGAGGCAAAAAGACCCGGGAGCAGGAAGACCCGGGGGCAAGGAGATCCGGGGCAAAACGCTATCGGGGTCAAGATGACCCTCGGGGAGAGCCAGAAATATGGAGAGCTGAAGCCAAAAAAACAGTCGGTGCCAAAAAATGGACCCGAAACCAAAAAAGGACCCGAGGCCAAAAAACGACCCAATCCTAAAAAAAAAAAAAAAAAAAGATACCCGGGTCTGAAAAAGACAGAGAGCCGGGTCGGAAAGAAATACAGAGACTGGGGTCAGAAAAAAAGAAGAGACAAGGTTCGGGAAAAAAAAAAAAAAAAAAAAAACGGGTCAGGAAAAACAAGACACAGGTCAGGAAAAAAGAGACACGGGTCAGATGAAATGAAGAGGCCCGGGTTACAAAAAAGTCACCCGGGTCAGATAAAAAGCAAAATACCCGGACCAAAGAAAAGAGAAGAGACCCGGGTCAGAAAAAAGAGGAGGCAAGGGTCTGAAAAAAGTGAAGAGACCCAGGTCTCAAAAAATGAGGGGACCAGGGTCTGAAAAAGAAGAGACCCGGGTCTGAAATAAGAGGAGACACGGGTCCGAAAAAAGTGAAGAGACCAAGGTCTGAAAAAATAAGGAGACCCGGGTCTGAAGAAGAGAAGAGACCCGGGACTGAAGCGAAGAAGAGACCTAGGTCTGAAAAAAAAGAGACCCAGATCTTAAAAAAAGAAGAGACCCGGGTCTGAAGAAGAGAAAAGACTCGGGTCTGAAGAGAAGAAGAGACCTGGGTCTGAAAAAATGGGACCCGGGTCTGAAAAAAAGAAGAGACTCGGGTCTGAAAAAAAAGAAGAGACCCGGGTCTGAAAAAAGGAAGAGACACTGGTCTGAGAAAATGATGAGACCCTTGTCTGAAATAAGGATGAGAACCTGGTCTGAAAAAGGAAACTGACCAGGATCTCATAAAAGGAAGAGGGATCCGGGTCTGAAAATAGAGAGACGCTGGTCTGAAAAAAGGAAAAGACCCGGGTCTGAACAAAGGAAGAGACCCGGGTCTGAAGAAGAGAAGAGACCTGGGTCTGAAGAAAGGAAGAGACCCAGGTCTGAAAAAAGAAGAGCCTCGGGTCTGAAAAAAAAAAGAAGAGCCTCGGGTCTGAAAAAAAAAAGAAGAAACCCGGGTCTGAAAAAGAAAGGAAAGATCCGGGTTTGAAAAATGAAGAGACCCGGGTCTGAAAAAAGGGAGAGGGACCCGGGTCTCAGGAAAGGAAGAGACCCGGGTCTGAAAAAAGGAAGTGACCAGGGTCTGAAAACAAGAAGAGACAAGGGTCTGATAAGGGGAAGAGAGACCCTGGTCTGAAAAGAGGAAGGGAGTCTCAGGTCTGAAGAAAAGAAGAGACACGGGTCTGAAAAGAAGTAGTTAGACCCGGGTCTATAAAAGGAGAGAGAGACCCTGGTCTGAAAAAAGGAAGAGAGACCCGGGTCTGCAAAAAGAAAGAGACACGGGTCTGGAAAGGCGAGACCAGGCCCTGAAAAAAGGAGAGACCTTGGTCTGAGAAGAAGAAGAGACCTGGGTCTGAAATAAAGAAGAGACCCGGGTCTGAAAAAATTAGGAGACCCAGTATGAAAAAAGAAGAGCCCCGGAGCTAATAAAAGGAAGGGACCTGCCTCTGAAAAAAAAAGGAGAGACCCGGGTTTGAAGAAGAGACCCGGGTCTGAAAAAAAGAAGAGACCAGGGTCTGAAAAAAGAAAAGACCCGGATCTGAAAAAAGGAAGAGACCCGGGTCTAAGAAAAGGATGAGACCCGGGTCTGAACAAAGGAAGAGACCCGGGTCTGAAAAGAGGGAGACCCGGGTCTGAAAAGAGGAAGAGAGACCCGGGTCTGAAGAAGAGAGGAGACCCGGGTCTGAAAAAAGAGAGACCCCGGTCTGAAAAAAAGAAGAGACCCAGGTCTGAAAAAAAAGTGACCCGGATCTGAAAAAAAAGAGGAGACCCTGGTCTGTAGAAAAAGAAGAGACCATGGTCTGCGAAAATGATGAGATCCGGGTCTGAAAAAAGGAAGAGAGACCTGGGTCTGATATAAGGAAGAGAGACCCTGGTCTGAAAAAATTAATAGACCGGGGTCTGAGAAAATGAAGAGACCCAGGTCTGAAGAAGAGAAGAGACCCTGGTCTGAAGAAGACAGACAAGCAGACAGACACCTTCCCGTCCATCCATCATCCAATCCTACGTGGCCCATTGCGGAGCGTACGAGCCCGGGGCTAGGCAAGTCGGTCCTGACATTTATGATGAGAGTAACCAGCCTCACTTATCCCTGAGTGGCATTACATGAGCAATCAACCTCAACCATCCCTTGGATATAAACCTTCACCGGCTCAGTCCGATTGGAGCGCCCTAATTACCCACTAAACCACCAGGCGCCAAAATTTGGTCATATGGTTACCACCCAGCGTAGTATATGGATTCCTGTTGTACAAGAAACCATTTGGCTTGTCACTCAGTGCAGAGTCACCAACAGGCAGAAGGAAGAGGAAAGAATGAAGGAAAGAAAGACAGAAGAGAGAGTGTAAAGTCACCCGTAGGTAGAAGGACGAGGAAATAATGAAGGAACGAAAGACACAAGAGGATGGAAGGAAAGAAGGGTGGAGGAGAGGTAAGGACAGACACCCGACAGCAGCACTACATCGAGTGAGTGGATGGTGAGCACCCCCACTTTTTTTTTTAAATAACAGAACGGAGGAAGGAAAAACAAATGATTAAAAAAAATCCATACATCAGAATACTAGTGTCCTCTGTTCATAAAATATCTGTAACAGATTTGAACAGCTGTGGGTTGAATTTTGGAGGGAAACAACTCTGGGGAAGCGAGTTCCAGCGAGATGCAGTTTGGGGAATGAAAGAATTCTGATAGGCAGAAGTTCTGCAACATGGCTGAGTGACATTCCAGTCATGAGCGCTACCAGATGCCCGTGTAGCACGCGGGAAGGCATGGAGAGGTGGCACCATGGACTCATACTTCGTCTGAGCATTTGCCAAAAAAAATATCTGTAAAATAATGCAAGGGAGGCAACATTCCTTCTTATTTGCAGGGGAGGTAGTTAATTTGTAATGGCAGGGTTGTTAATAATTCTAACAGCTTTGTTCTGAATTTTGTCTACTTGTTTTAATGCAATCTCTCCTCGTCCATTCCACAAGGGTGAGCAATATTCAAGCCGAGAGCGCACATTATTTATAAATTATAGCTAACTGCTCGTCAGCGAAGAAGTTACGGACTCTGTACAATAATCCAAGTTTCTTTGAGGCGGTTTTAGCAAGAGATCTAACATGAGAGGTCCAGCTGAGGGCATTCTTAAGTGAGACGCCAAGAATTTCAATACTTTTAGAGATGGAAATATTAGTAGCACTGAAGGTAATGTACGAATCTGGCCTTATCTGTCTATTAGTACATTGTATATATTTAGTTTTACTAGCATTAAAAGAGACAAGGTTGTTTTGTCCCCATGCACTGATCGTAGATAGGTCTTGATTTATGGAGATGGCTGTACTGAGTTGAGAGGTAGAGATATTAGACTTTGTAAATGGGTGTCTGAGTGTGAACGAACTATGTAGTGTTGAGTCATCTGCGTATGAGTGGATGGGATTGTGGGTGATAGATAAGAGATCATTAAAATGAACCAGGAATAGGGTTAGCGGCAGAATTGACCCCTGCAGCACACCAGCGTTAATTGAGTGGAAATTGGAATAGACATGATCTACTTTTACTCTATTTTTCCAGTCACATAGATATGAAGAAATCAAAGGAACAAAAGACGTTAGTCCATAGCAAGAGAGTTTGGACAGCATGGAACGGTGCCATACTCTGTCAAAAGCTTTAGAGATATCAAGAGCTACTGCATGAGTTTCTCCATATAGATCAATTGATTGATGAATGGTATGAGTTAGGAGATTGATTATGTCAATGGTGGATCTTTCGTGGCGAAAACCATATTGTCTATTACTAATTAAGTTGTTGGATTCAAGATGTTTAATAATGTGCTTATTAATTAAGGTTTCAAATACCTTACCAAGAGAAGATGTGACAGCTATTGGTCTGTAATCAGAGGGGTCAGAGGAACTTCCTTTCTTCGGAATTGGGTGGATATTGGCTTCTTTCCATGAATTTGGGAATAAAGAAGTACGTATGCATAGTCTGAATAATTTAGCTAGAACAGAGGCAAGTTCAGGGGAACACTTTTTCAAAACAATTGGCGGATTTCCATCTGGGCCTGGAGCTTTGTTGGTAGGTAAATTGTCTAGGATGGATTTTACATATCTTGTCTGTATTTTAAGTGGGGCAATTTCGGGAGAGTCAAGCTCTAGTACTGGGACATTCTGGCTGGTATCGTCTATGGTAGAGTTTCTGGCAAATGTACTGGCAAAAATATCTGCTTTCCCACGTGGGTCACTTATAATGTTGCCATCTGAAGATTTTAGTGGGGGAATGGAAGATGACTTGTTAAAGTTATGATTGAAAGAATTGAGAGTTGACCAGAATATCCTATTGTCATTAGGGCTGTTAAGTAGTTTTGATGCTTGCTTTTGAAGAAAGTTTGATTTTGATAGATTTAATACAGCTTTTGCATGATTTCTAGCAATTTTAAATTGAGAGAGTAATTCAGATGTTTTTTATTTTAAGAGTTTTATGCTAATGACTTTTGGGCTGTTGCTCTGGCACAGTTGCCATCAAACCATTTTGGAGAGTTCGATCATTTAGTGAACTGTTGACTTGGTCTGAATAAATCCATACCAGCTAGTATTAAGTCACAAATGTGTGGCTGGGTATGTGCTGTCCCCTCTGCTATCCAGACTTTTACGTGGTCAAAAGAGACAGAAATCAAGTCACTATTGATGACCACTGTGTGCTGGAACGGTCGGGAACTCAGACTGATGGAGACTTTCTCCCATTAGCGGCCTCTTCGGTTGCATTTATTATATTTCAAGTGGTCAAGTTAAGAATGGCAGTATGCCAAAATGACGGGGCCAGTCTCCAACTAGGCCAACCCAAGCCCGACCTTTGCAATTTCCCAAAATGCTTCTAAGGTTTCACATTAACAACTACTAGGTAACTTAATCTACGTTCTGGTCACATCCGCATGGTAACAACTATGTCCTGGCCACACTCTCTCACTAATCCGAACTTTTGGTCAAATAATATGAACTAGATACAACTCATTATCACTTCCGGGCACTACATGCGCCCACGGTTAAGGAAGACCACAAGACCTGAACTCCTCAGAAATACCCAGTACCCATACTTAACACACACGGTATATAAGTTCACCTACTTGACCAGTCTCCTTCAATACTGGTACTGTGGGGTGTTCCACACACTCTTTGCTCATGAGGGGAAACCAATCTACACACCTCCAAAACATCAGCCAACCTGTCCTATACTGTGACTGTGGGATATTACATAAGCTCCATGCTCGAGAACAGTCGGCGACTATCGTGTCCACAAAAAAAAAAAAAAAAATCCTCTACCACGAGTAAATTTTCTCCTGCTACTCACGATATGCAACTGACGATGTATACCACTCACCAGGCATATTACTCACAAGAAGAATGTCCCGCTACCAGGAGAAACTTTGTGCTTAGCTAAAAGTAACATGAGTCGCTCCACTGCATTCTGTCCAGAGAGGCCAAGCGAAACCTACCTACCTCTCTTAACATGCGAGAGCCCCATATTTCAACTTCTCCGAGCCCTATAGAGAAATTGGAAACTTCCCTTCTCTCTCTGAGCAATCCTATACTGCAGTTTGGGTATTACATACACTCAGTGCTCGAGGTTCTCAAAGCAAGTAGGAAACCTCCAGGTGGAGACCTTCAGGTAAAACTGCCCCTCACATGTAGTTCTCTAACTCTTGGGGGGAGGGGGAAACCTTAACTGTGAAAGCTCATTTTCCCTAACTGAACCTAACAATCTACCCTAAAAAAAAAAAAAAGAAGATTCGAGGTAAGGCAAGAACGACGGTCTATACACCGTGGTGCACTCGCTTTGACAAACACACAGCTTCCACGCCCCATCTCTAAACAACTACAGTACAGTACTCAACCCTATTAACTGACCCAAAATTACAACATCATAGGTACTGGTAGAAAAGATAAATATGCAGGTACAGTCTGGAGAGACCTGGAAGGGCATACCTGACACCATGTTCCCAGCCAGTTAAGGCAAGGACAAGACGTGTTGAGAGAGAGAGAAAAAAAATTAGTATATACAATATATACACCATACACCCATCATCTACGTGTACTGCAACCTCTCAGGCGGTCTCCGGGATCTTACTCTAGGCAGTATCTCTTCCTCTTCCTCACTGGTCAAAAACTTGTGATCCACCGTTCTCAATAAAGCATCTCTTTCAGCATATCTTTTGACCTTTTCAGCTGACCTACTCAAGATGGTGCCATCAAACACATTTTCTAACTTATAGGCTCTACCCTGATTGATAACTCTGACAATCTTGTAAGGACCCTGCCATTTTAAATTTAGCTTTGATGCCGTACCAGGCAAGCACTCTTTGACATAGATCCAAACTAATTCACCTGCTTCTAGAGAGTCATTCCTACGTGCCTCATTTCCCCTGTTAAGGTATCCTGCTCTCATCCGACGTTGTGTCTCCTTGAGCATCTGTTTGACATCTATTTTCTCTATACAGTCTTCATCAGTAGGCAACTGCAAATCTCCTACCTCGCGATTTGGATAACGACCATAAAAAGCAAAGAATGGTGACATATCTAGGGACGTATGCACTGCTTTGTTCAACGCTTTCTCAGTGTCGCACAGGTGCTTGGGCCAAGTATTCGGGTGTTCTTGGCTCAAGATTGCCAGACACTGTCTTTAAGGTCCTATGTGCTCTCTCAATAACTGAATTTCCTCGGGGATTGTAGGGTTGACAGAATCCTTGCTTAATCCCAGCTTTACTACAAATATCTCTTAACTCTGCACTGATGAATTCTCCTCCATTGTCCATGATAACTACCTGCGGCTTGCCATACCTACAGATGTCCTTCTTAAATTCTTCAGCTACGGCTTTGGTGGATTTTGTACGAAGGGGGTAGATACGTAGGTACCTAGAAAAATGGTCTATCACCGTGAGAGAATGCCTGTGACCACTTCTACTATTATGCAAATCTATGAGATCTATTGCAATTCTCTGACCATTATCATCTACTGGTGGTAATTTCTTAAAATGGTGCACAATCTTCCCGAGACCCTTGAACTGCTGACATGACTTGCATGATTTAACAAAATGTCGCACATCGGTCAGTAGAGTCGGCCAATAGATAAACTGTCTTGCCTTGGCTACCGACTTGCGTTCTACTAGGTGTGAAGGGTTATGAACAATTGAACAAGCAATAGCAACTAAAGACTTGGGTACTACCAGGCCCAACCTCGACTTTCCCATTTCTTCTCTTCGGACATACAAAATCTCGTTCATTTCGAAAGCGTAAATGGGATGATTAGCGGACAACTTCCTGGGTAAGTGACCTCCTGCTAAATACTGAATTACCTGCCTCCCTCTTGGGTCTGCTCTCTGGGCTTCACAAACCTTGTCTACCGTAAGCCCCAGCCACCGAAATTCTGCATTTGACCTTGTTATATTTGAGGCCTCCTCGAGTGCTCCTACTTGTCTACTCAAAGCATCTGGGACATAATGATTCACACCCCTTTATATCTTATCACAAAATTGTAGTCTCTCATCTCCAATAAATAACGCGACATATGTGGGCATTTAGTCTCTTTCTTAAAGATGGTGGTTAATGGTCTATGGTCAGTGACGATGGAAAAGAGTTTGCACCATAAATAGTGGCTGAAAAATCTACATGCACTCACTACTGCCATTGCTTCCTTGTCTGTTACTGAGTATCTTTTTTCTGTCGGGGTAAGTTTCTTTGAAAAGTATCCAATAGGTCTCAGATCTTTCTCGCCCTCCAATTGCATAAGACCTGCGCCAATGTGCGAGTCACTAGCATCAGTGTGTAACTCGAACGGCTTAGTTAAATCTCCCTTTCTTAGTACTGGAGCTGACACTAACTCTCGTTTAAGAACTTAGAATGCATTCTCACACTCCTCTGACCATTCAAGTTTTGCGTGCTTCCTAAGCAAATTTGTGAGAGGACTGGCAATGGCAACAAAGTCAAGAATGTGTTTGCAATAGAAATTACACATGCCCACAAAGTGTCTCGCTTCCTTGGCCTTCATTGGTCGTGACATCTGTTCAATGGCTTCGAGATTCTTACTGTCAGGGCATACTCCTTTCTCTGACACTACATGTCCCAAGAACTTAATTTCTCGCTTTATGAAAGAGCATTTACTAACATTCAGCTTCATTCCAAACTCGGTTAATCTTCCAAAGGTAATCTTCAGTCGGTCTAGCATCTGATCGAAAGAGTCTGCCAAAATCACAACATCGTCTAGGTAGTTACGGCACCAACCTTCTCTAACTAAAGGGGCTAACACTTGCTGCATTTTTCTCGTGAAAATTGCTGGACTCACAGACAATCCAAAACGTAAGCGCTTATATCTAAACAAATTAACTCCCTTAGAAAAAGTTGTCAAGTCTCGAGAGCTTTCATCCAACCGAACTTGGAGGTAGGAGTCTTTCATATCAAGAGTGCAGTAAAACTTTTTCCCTGCACTATCCTCTACTAATTCATCTAATCGGGGTAGGGGTTGGATATCTATCTTGACCTTCTTATCAAGAGCCCGATAATTAATACACATCCTTTTACTGCCGTCCGGCTTGCTGACCAAGACGATGGGGGCTAAATATGCAGTGTTCGATTTTTCAATCACATCCTTTTCAATCATCTCATCAATCATCTCAGAAATTATCTTCCTTGCTTGCTCCAGATCCCGATACAAAGGCATACGTATGGGTTCAGAGTTGATAGTATCAATGTGGGCTTCTGGTACTACCCTTAAAGGCATATCTTCACCACTTTGGGATTTTGTTTTTGTAAAACATGTGGTACCTTGTCTTCCTTTGAAGATGCTGGCCAGGCCGTCCAGGTATGTGAAGTGTTTGCCTAGGCCTATTGTGTGAAGTAAGTGTGCTCCCTCTTGTTTTCCCATTGTGGGATTTATTTGCGTTTTTAGTCCATCAGACCTATCGTATGCTGTGCACGACACACGATTTTAGGACTTAGCGTATGCTCTACAAGTAAAACTACTATAGGAGTGTGCCATTATTTTTTTGGAAATATATGTGTATGACTGTTTTTTGTTATGTATCTTATGTTATTATATATTATATATATTATTTACATTATATAATATAGAAATACTATATATATACTACATATATTACACTTTATATTATACTTTATGTACTATATTATTTTATTGGGTTTTTCCTATTTTTTTTTTAAATTTTTTTTGCTGATTATAAGTAATATTATATAAAGACTAAGATAAAAGTGGAACAAAAGACTAAAGTGAAGACTAAAGTGAATATAAAGAATATATCGAAGGCAAAGGACAAAGGAAAAGGAAAAGGAAAGACACTGCTGTCAGACATAGAACTAGAGACTCTTGTGAACACCAGTGCATCAAGTGTGACCTCTCAGTGTGTCTCAGCCACAGCTAAACCCTGTGTACCGATTGTGAGGGGATGTAGGTCAGTAAAAGAAAACTAAACATTGTGTCTTATATTATCGTCATATTATCGTCATATAAAGTATCAGTCCTCATCATTTGGGTCTTAAAATCATAGTTTAGTGTCAAACGAAATTTACAAAGTCATTAGGGTGTATATACAGGGAACCATAACGTCATAAAAAATTTGTATAGTGAAAATTTCCCTTTTTTTTTTTTTTTTTTTTTTAGCCCTTTTCAGGGTGTCTTCCCACAGTGACCCTCATGAGCCAGAAGTGTGAGCCACTTACAGGATACGGCCACGGGACCTGAGAAGCAGCATATATAATCTCAGATCTTAAATCCTCATACGGGCCGAGTAATTAATTTTTTATTCAGTAACGTCAAAAAAAAAGGCAATTTTGGTTAGGTTCCTTTAGTCACCCATAAAACATTTTTATTTTTCAATAATTACTAAAGTAAGTATATCACAGGAAAGTAGAAGAGTTGTTCTTTCTTTTCGTGGCCAGAAACCCAATAAAAATTGATTACAACCATGTGTTTTGATTTTTCAAAAAAGGAGTTGGTTACACTCAACGTATGTCATACAAGACAGGTCCAACAACGTATGCCTTTAAGGGTTTAAGGGTGCCAATTTCCTTCGGACCAAGAATGAACAGTGCATGATTATCCAATATCAACTCTCCCAATTTGTCCCTCTGTGGCTGAGACAAATGTGTCCACTTCAGCTCTCTGAGAATTGAAATAAGCGCAGCACGTCAGTCACTCCCATTCTGTGCCTGATCCATGTGTGGTAACAAAGCATTATCTACCCAAACTACTGGTGCCACAAGGTCACCTTCTGCCTCGCATACTAGTTGCACTAATTCAGGTGGACTTCTGTCCTGTTCCTTGGAGCTAAGATAAGTAATATTCGACTCGTCAACAACATGGTACGTCCCCAACACTCGTCCTGGGTTTAGCTTCACTGGTCCCTTGGTTACATTGGCAATGGGTAAATAGCATGTCCCGTTCTCACTAACTCTCACGCAACAATTTGGTGCTAATGAAGCTTTACCCCTGGCCTTCTGAAATTTACTAACATGTAAGACATCTCTGGGTTTTCTGTCTTTTAACACAATGGGTACTGACATAAATGTCTGTGCAGGTACCACAGTCCTACACTTCACTTGTACTAGCTCTCCTTCTGTCTTTCTCGTATGGTTAGACCGGAGTTTTATTCTATTCACTGTCTGGCAAACCTCGTACTTCTGACCACCCCAATTCATCACCTGACCATCTCCGTCCCAAGTGAAAATCACCCTACCAATTATGTCTGCACCCATGAGCACTTCGATTGACAAATAATAGTCTGGGACCACTACAAATCGCTGCACTATGCTTGTCTCTGGGGCAATATGCATTACCGACGAAACTTGGCCAACAACAGTTAACTTATGGTTGGATACTGAATGCAATGAACGTCGGCACTTGCTAATCTTTAATCCTAATCTATTTGCTGTACTTTCTTTCATCAATGTTGCTACACTACCAGTATCTACAAAAGCTGAAACCTGACACTGACCCAAAATCAAGCGTATCACTGGAATGTCTACTTCACCTCGAAGTTTTCGAACTTCCTCCACCTCACCATCTGAAAGGTTCTGACAGCCCTCATTCTGTTCTACATCCTGTACACTACACACGACATGACTTGCAGCCTGCATTACCTCAGGGGCCTCTAGTCATTCCCTAGGCGGTTGAGAGTCTGGATGCAATTGAGAATCCTGCTGTGGAAGGGGATTAGCTGTTGCGGGAGGTATACATGACATGCTTCTCTCCTGTTTTCTACTCTCAAGTCTACCAGGGCATCCCTCATGTCCCCTTCTAGAGTTAGCTTTCAAGCAATCAAAAAAACTTCCTGGCTCCGGTTTCCTCGGACAACTCACCCTGTCATGTTTACTGCCATTTGAACACCCCCACAAGACCACATTGTAGGTCTAGGTTTAAATGATACCTGACGTACGGGTACTTGAGTCACTGGATGGGCGTTGTCACTGACAACTGAAGGTGTGATTCTAGTAGGGGTTGGAACATAATTAACATCAGACCCTTGTTCATCCACAACTTTTGCCACTCTACGCCACCGTCAATAACCCCTTTCTCTCTCTAATTCTAAAATAAAGGTCTCCTCCATTCCCAGATCTTTAAACAACTCTAATCGTTCCCTAACATCCTGCAGTACATTACGTAGCACAGCTTTCTTCCACAACTGCTCCACATTGGGAGGGTTAATATGAGGATGTTCTCTACAAATTGCTTTAAAGTTACTCTTGAACTGTTTAACAAATCTCTTAGGCGGATCCTCAAAGTTATACTCCATTTGGGGAAGCTCACGGAAGGCATCAGCAATCCCTTCGGGACCTCTGAACTCACGCTGCAACAATATCTTCATGCCCCCATAAGTACCACCTGCCTCACATAAGCTTAACTCCCCCAGAACATATGTACGCAACTCTGTGTCCATACGGGTGAGTGCTACTGCCTTCCGCTGTTCTAAGTTAGCAGTCACTGACTCCACCTGCATTAAAAAGTGATCCACCAGGGTCCTAGTATGTAGACCATACATTTCGCTCATCGTTAGAACGTCAACATCCTTACACTCTAGTACTACCGAATTTCCCTGATAGCTCTGCATACCTCCTACAGGCAAATTTGACCACTGTGGAGCTGACTGCCTAAATGGATTTCCAGACTTATCGGAAGTATACTGTGGTGGACCTCCAACCTTGGTCAGGGTGAGTCCGGGTGGGCCTAGTATCTCCTCCAAAGCTCTAATACGCTCAAAACACTCATCAATTGTGGGTGGTTCCTCTTTCACACCTACTTCCTGAGGCATCTCAATCTCAGTGTCAAGGTCGATTAACTTTTCTACACGGGATTCCATCATAAATTATACAAACGTGAGCAACTCCAGGAGGGGAATGCTCAACTGCAACTTGAGCAACACCAGGAGGTGAATGCTCAACTGCAACACCAAGATAGTACACACCACAAATTCACATACCTTATAATCCTACATATAATGCTAAGTACATATCCCTCTGAGAACTGGCGGATGAGCTAATCCCTAAATTTTACTTAAGGACAATCTTCTAAATGATCTATCAATTATTGCTCACCAGTATAATTACCCTCACATTAATAGGTCATCCCAACGCTGTGCCACCACTTGTGCTGTCACCTCTGCAATCCAGACTGTTACGTGGTCAAAAGAGACAGAAATCAAGTCACTATTTATAACCACTGTGTGCTGCAACGGTCGGGAACTCAGATTGATGGAGACTCTCTCCCACTAGCGGCCTCTTCGGTTGCGTTTAATATATTTCAAGTGGTCAAGTTAAGAATGGTTGCATGCCAAAATGATGGGGGAAGTCTCCAACTAGGCCAACCCAAGCCCGACCTTCGGAATATCACAAAATGCTTCTAAGGTTTCACATTAACAACTACTAGGTAACTTAATCTATGTTCTGGTCACAAGAGCATGGTAACAACTATGTCTCGGCCACACTCTCTCACTAATCCGAACTTTTGGTCATATAAAATGAACTAGAAACAACTCATTATCACTTCCGGGCACTACAGGTAGAATTGGGATCACTAGAGAAGAAAGACTGCCATGGAACATCAGCAAGACAATTTCTAAATTCATCCCAGTTTGCCCTATCAAAGTGCCATAGGGTCACCCTGACATGTTCAGAACGGAGAGGTGTGGGGGGGTTAACTAATGAGGCTTTGATGAGATTGTGGTCAGAGGATCCAGGTGGTGACAGTACCTCTATCCTGTATTGATCTGGATTATTTGTCAAGAATAAATCCAAGAGATGGGCATTATGGTCAGGATTATCAGGTATTCTGGTTGGTTGCTTTACCAGCTGGGTGAGATTAAACGATTCTGCAAACAACTCGCACTCTAGACCAGTGTCGTCAGTCCTGGCAGAATGCAATAAACATTCAACATTATGTATGTTAAAATCACCCAAAATGGTAATTCCGGTGCTAAGGGCAAGGTTAAGGTTGCTCAGCTGTGTGGATATGGAATCAAATACACTGGGTTCTGAAGAAGCACTGGAGGAGTCATAAACTACACAAATATAGTTGGTAATATTTTGACAATTTAGCTTATATAATAGGTAATCAAAACTGGATGAAGTGAAGTTTAAAATAGTGTCAACGCATATTGGGATTTGATATAACAACAGGTGCCCCCCTTGTTACGGAAGTTTGTAAGGAGATGGTAACCGGGAAAACAAAATGGGGATATACCACTAACACACACACACTATATATATATCTATATATCTATCTATATCTATCTGTCTATCTATCTATCTATATGTTTCCCTCTCCCTGTCTCTGTATCTAACAATATGTCTAGAGCTATATAGATAGATAGACATAGATATATATAGAGTATGTGTGTGTGTTATTATGATTAACCCTTTTTGTTATGAATAAAGCAGGTGAATTAGAAACAACTTAGAGGTTAAATCTGCAAACATTAACCTTACATATACAAATCGTATTTTGTAATGATTTTGTAGGTCAGATACAATATTGGCTTTTTAAAACTTTAATGGGTTACATTAATTATGATAATATAATGCACACAAATAACTAATACTTGGTCAAATTATCAACCTTAAATTGCCAACAAGGTTCAAAATCACTGGGGGAAATGCATAACCATCCCAAATCAACTGGTATAATTAAAAGCAAAGTACCAAACGAAACGTCGCAATTTCGTAAAATTTTCATATATACTGAATTTTTTAAAGTACTGGTGTTGCTTGAAACATTGTTCCTGGATTTGGCACGCTACTCTAGGGTGACAAAGGTGAATGTCTGAGAAGAAGTGAGAAGATAGCGGAGCAATAGAGAGGGACAAAGGGAAGGAGAGGAGGGGGAAATGGAATATTGAATATAAAAGTATTTAAACGTATTTAATTTATTATTTTGTGTTATTATAAAGTGTAATTTTACATCGCATTAGTATATGAGGGAAATCTAAAGATGGTGACCCGTGATGCAATGGACCCAAATTCTTCAGGTCAGAGGCTCAATCTCGCGGAGCGAGACTGATGGGCAGTCTCTTCGTCCCAAAATGCCTCTGTTAAGCTAGCAGCAAAATAGTGACCTGGTATAAGTGGATGGTTGTGACGTCCCCTCTAGGGTGACAAACTATGGTAACCCGTATAATCTAGCATATCTGCACTGGGTTAGTTACCACAGGCTCCAAAGGTGCGGTGTAAGAGATGAGCACCGCAGGTATGAGCCATCTCAGCAAATGTCCCACACACTGTCTATTATAGATGACGTAAATATGAATCACTGTGGAACAAAATGGTTGGAAAGTTTCTATATAATGTGCATAATAGTCGTTGTATTAAGATATGTGACTGATAACATATCATATAATATGTTGCAGCGCAGTGGGCGACGGTCAGCTTCTGTTTAGCGACGATCCTATGCCAAATTCCCACTTCATCAAGTCTTCGCTGAACTGTGTCAACAGACGCCCCCAGATGCAGGTTCTCCCGGATTGCTGTGGCACTGGTGAAAGGATTCGCCTCGCAGACTAGACGATCCTCCCATCCTCCTCCCTGTCAGTCATTCGGGATCTCGATATCCATGCTAATTTGGTGGGAGGAGAAAAAATATTCATTAATTAAGCATGACAACACAATGACCAAATTTCGTTACGCTTTTTCCATATTACTTGAAAATAGCATTTATCAATTAAAATGTAATACCAAAGATGCAATGGTATAAAACATGAAACTAATGCACTGGGAAAATTTATATATGTATTACAGGCAGTGTATTATGCAGACTTGAATGTTTCAATGGAGAACATCTCTTGTATTATTGAAGGAAACAATGCCAGAGTTGACCTGCCACTTCTCACAAAAGAGTCACCATTCAACCCACGAGAACATAAATTAATGTTTCATTGGCACATCAGGGTTTACCCAGTGTCAAAACTTAAAGTTACATGAAAACTGATAAAATATGCTACCATGTAAGTGTGTAATGATCCCGAGGTAACAAATATAGCATGATATTATTTCCATGAGGAAGTGTATCACGCCATATCACTGTAAAATCAAACGCACACAAATTCCTCAAATCACCAGATTCTTGGTTCCGCATGCTCCATCTCTGCACGGTACTATTGTCAACTCCTAACGCGGGTGCCACGTCCCGGACAGTGTGTCCATATTCACGGAGGGCAACGATCTGAGCCCATGTAGCAAGCTGCGAATCACGCCTGTTCATCCTTACAGATTATTGCAGAGTGTCATGACACTGAGCTGAAACCTTCCTACAGTAGCGATAAACGCTCACTGGTGAAAAATCTCATGCCACCATTTTGCGAGCTAAACAAGAAGCAAGGCAGTTGTCTCTTCAGATAGGACATTAGCAATTTATGCCTCCCTTCCCCCGTAATGACACCGGCTATTCAAAGATATATGGGGTTCATACAAAACGTGTGTTTTCATCTTTTGTAATGAAGCTAGAAATTCGTTACGAATGCTGTAGTGTTCGTAATAGAATCAACAATGCGTGTTACTCTGTAAATAGCAGTTATAGCACTTTGATTATAAAATTAAATCCGCATTTGTTTTTGTAAAATTAAATGTTGTTTTATAATACTTTGTTTTGCCGTTGTTATACTATTTTTTTTTTTTTTGGTGGGGGGGGTTGGGATACAGCTGGCCAGCAAGACATGGGTGAACAGTTTTTAACCTCTCTTGAGTACTCTTCCGTGATATAAAGGAATGATAATATTAATTTTACGTTTTACCTATCGAAAGAAAAGAACTGTCTCACAATGCTATCATTTAGGTATGTTCATTTACTGATACCTATCTTATTGGTCACTCACATTAGGTAATTTGACACCCCAAGTCTGATGAAAACATGATAAAATTAGTTACCATCAATTTGTACTCTCTCTCTCTCTCTCTCTCTCTCTCTCTCTCTCTCTCTCTCTCTCTCTCTTCACGTGTAAAGAGTTCAGTCCTTCACTCAAAATTGCGCCTCCGTCTCCTTTTCTTTTTCTTTTTCTCTCATTTCCTTTATTCTCTTCCATCATTTCTTTGTCTCTCCTTTACATTATTGTTCTTCATGTTCTTAATTTTCCTACTTATTCATCTTTTCCATGCTCTCGTCTTTTATTTATGTGTAATTCTCCATCTTTCTTTTTCATTTTTTATTTTCCACTGTTTTCCTTTTCCCCTCTCTTATTCATTACTTTCTCTTTTCCTTCTCACTCCTCCTCTCCTCTGTTTACTTCCACCATCAAATCACGGCATCACAAGCTACAAGGCAGGTAGGAGTCCAGATGAAGTGAAGTATAGCGACCTGAGACACTACAGGTCTACTCAGTTGACACCTTTACTATTTATGCTTCATTTGTCTTCTTTCTCACTTTATTTTCTTTTCTTCTTTCTCACTCTATTTTATTATCTTCTCCTTTATTTCATGGTTTATTTTTTCTGCTTTCTTTCTTCTCTATTATTTTAAGTTTGGTTTTATTGCAGTCCTTTTCTCCTTTTTCTTTCTCAGTTTCCTTGATGCATTCCCCTCTCCTTAAATCTTCTTTCTCCTTTCTCTGTTTTTCTTCTTTGTGTCTGTTTTTCTGGTTCTCTTTTTTCTCCTTCTGCACTTTCCTTTTTCCCTTATCTTGTTTAGTTTTTCCTTTCTTTTGTTTCTCTCGCCTTACCTCCTTCATTATAATACAGCAACAGACTGTAAGAAGAGTAGGAGCCAAGATGAAATAAGGTGGTGCGACCTGAGATTCTGACAAAGGTGTCTCGAGTTTCACCCTGCCTCCTCTCCGTCGTGACTCCTTTTTATGTTTATTTCTCACATTCCTCTCTCTCTCTCTCTCTCTCTCTCTCTCTCTCTCTCTCTCCTGTTTATGCCTTACATCTTTTTTTCTTTTCTTTTTCCATTTAGTTTTTGTTTCCGTTCATTTTTTATTTCCTTTCAGTTTTTCCTTTTTTGTTCGTTTCATTTGTCATTTTCCTTCCTTTCTTTTTCTTTTTTCCTAACTTTATTACTGCAAGAAAACTAAAGACGTAGGAGTCAGGGTGAAGACTGTGGAGCGGCCTGAGATCCTAACAGTGGTGTCTGGAGTTTCACACTCTTCCTGTGTGCCTCTCTTTTTTTCTCTCCCATTTTTATGTTCTCGCGTTTTCTGTCCTCTTTTCTTTTGTTTGTTATTTTTTTGTTTTGTTTCTTGTTCTCCTTTTGTTCTTTATCCTTATTCCTTTTCTTTCTTTCTTTCACTCATATGCTAAAATCCTTTCTTCCTTCTTTTTCCACCATTTTTTATTGTATTATCTCTTTTCTATCTCCCCTTTTGTTATGCTATTTTATTCTCGTTTTTCTAATTCCCTTTGTTCTTCACTTCCACTTACTTTTCACCATCATTTTCTTTATTCCCCTTCCCCCCCCCACTTTCTTGAATTCTCTTTCTTCCTTCGTTTTTTCTTTATTATATTACTACAATACAGGTTACAAGACAAGGAAAAGACCAGATGAAATAAGTATCATCAGCTGTAAATAATGTCACCAAACCCATCATCATCATCATCATCATCATCATCATCATCATCATTAAGTATAGTGTTCATTACTCTCATCATCGTTCAGCTACATCACCGTCACCATCACCAACATCACTCTCGTCACAATCATCCTTATCAGTACAGTTATCCTTCTGTTCATCATCTCACTATCATAACCGCAGACATCATCAATCATCCTTAACAGTACATTTATTCTTCTGTTCATCATCATCATCATCATAACCGCAGACATCATCAAAATCATCACCATCATCACTAGCACTTTTAACTACATTGATCTGTAAGGCAAAGCCACAACTACATTACAGCATCACAAACTACAATGAGGTAGGAGACAAGATAGAGTAAGGTGGAGCGGCCTGGGACTCGACTACACGTGTATTGAGTTCTCTCACTCTGATATCAACCCCAAGGCTCCTTTTCTTTATTATTCACATTTTCTGTATTCTCTTCCATCATTTCCCTGTTTCTCCTTTTTCCTTTTGTTTTTCATGATTTTATATTTCGTCTTAGTTTCTTCATGTTTTCCATGCTCTCCCCTTTTACTTATATGTGTAGTTTTCCTTCTGTTTTTTTCATGGCTTCATTTCCGCTGCGCCCCTTTCCCCTCTCTTATCCATTACTTTCTCCTTTTCTTTCCCACCCCTTTTCTCTTCTATTTACGTCAGCCATCAAATCACGGCATCACAAGCTACCAGGCAGGTAGGAGTCCAGATGAAACAAAGTGGAGAGACCTAGGAATTTTTCTACATGTGTATCGAGTTAACACCTTTACTATTTATGTTTCATTTTTCATTTTTCTATCTTTATTTTCTTTCTTTCTCCATTACTTCATGCTTTGTTTTACTGCAGTTCTTTTCCCATTTTTCTTTTTCAGTTTCCTTAAAGTTTTTACCGTTCCTTATATTGTTTGTTCCTTTCCCTTATTTTTCTCATTTGCCTTTGTTTATCCTGGTTCCCCTCTTTATTTCTCCTCCTTTGAACTTGTTTTCCCAATCTTGTTTTGTTTCTCCTTCTCTGTGTTTCTCTCTGCTTTCTCTCTTCACTATATTACAGCAACAAACAACAAAACAAGTAGGAGCCAAGGTGATGTAAGGTGGCGCGGCCTGAGATTCTAATAAAAGGTGTCTCGAGTTCCACCCTTCCTCCCTGTACTGGGGTTCCTTTTTATGTTTATTTATTATACCTCTCTCTCTCTCTCTCTCTCTCTCTCTCTCTCTCTCTCTCTCTCTCTCTCTCTCTCTCTCTCTCTCATGTTCCGTTTATTCTCCTTTTGTTTCTTAATCTTCCTCCATCTTCCTTGTCTGTTATTCCTACTTTCTTCTTGCTAAATATTTTTGAATTCTTTTTTCTGTCTTCATTTTAATTTCTTTCTTATTCATATTCTTCTTTCTCCCTTTCTAGGTCACTGTTCATTTATTTTGAATTTTTTCCTCTTTGCATGTCTTTCATATTACATTTATTTTTGTCTTTTCCACACAGCTTCTCTCCGTTTCTCTCTTGTTCACTGTCTTCCTGCTGTCTTGCTGCCTGCTATTAGCGTGTCAGCAGGTAGCAGAGAGGCAGGAGGGTAGTTGAAGGGGTGTATTTATCCTCACTACTAACCTACTGTACACTGGATCCACAAAGTATCGGTGCACACTTGGCGCCAAACACTTTGACATCACGGGCGTTGGCTGTTGGAAAATGCTGGTTGATTTTTGGCCACGTTGGTAAACTTGCTTACATAAGGATGCCATATATCGCTGGCTTGTGACGTTGTCTGGTCGGTGTTGTTATTGTGAGTATATTTAGATGATAACACATCAATGGTCTGGCAACATTACAGCTTGTATTGAGCATTTCATACAGCATCATACCCCTCATGTGCTTTAATTTATTGGGCGACTGTACATCACCGTTATCATAATTTCGCCATCGCCACCACTACTATCATCATCATCATCACTGCTATTACCCCCACCACCACCACAACCATTGCTACCACTACCACCACCACCACCACAACCATTGCTACCACTACCACCACCACCACCACAACCACCACCACCATCATCAGTAGCCTACAGTTTTCATGATTTTTATCAAAACAAATAGATACACCAATACCACCACTACCACCACCAACACTGATACCGCGACCATCATAATCATCAGCACTATCACAACTATCATCAAAAGCTTCTCTAGACAAAATGCACATCTATAATACATCACTATAATCTATAACAAGGTAGGAGACAAGATGAAATAAGGTGGAGCGGCCTGGGACTCTACGATCACTGCACTGAGTTCAAACCTTCACCCAGTGACTCTCTACTTTTCCTTCTTTTTCCTTTTATCTTTTTCTTCTGTTTCCAGATATTACCCTATATATGCAATGTAACTTTTTTTTCTTTCTTATTTTCTTCCATTTCCTCCCTCTCTCTTCCTCTTTCTTTCTTTCTTTCCTTCATTCCTTCTCCACAATACTGTATTATACCATCAAAGGCAACAAGTGAGGCAGGAAAAAAAATGAAATGAGGTCATTATCATCAATACTAACCTACTGTGCATCATCTCCATCATCAAAGCCAGCATCATTATCCCTATAGTAACCATTATCCTCATCAGATCTAACATACATCACTCTCATCACCGTCTCAACTACTATCATCATTATCACGACAGTCATCTTCAAACCATCAGATACACAGATCCAGGTGCTTATTACAGCATAACAATCTACAGAAGAGCTAGGAGGAGGGATAGAATGTTTATCATCATCAGTGTTAATCTACTGTATATCATCATCATCATCATTACCACCATCACCACCATCACCATCATCATCATCATCCATGCAGTTATAATTTCTGTCCATCAAAGCTAGCCTGTATCACCACCACCACCACCATTAGGAACCTTGAAGTCACAACTACATTACATCAAAAGCTACAACAGAGGTAGGAGACAAGATGAAGTAAAGTGGAGCGGCCTGGGACTATCACTGTACTGAGTTCACACCTTCACCCTTTGCACATTTTTCCTTCTTTTCCTTGTATTATTATCTTTTCTTATGTTTTTTACTATTCCCTTCTGTCTCCTATTTCGCTCATCTCTGTTTTTTTTTTTTTTTTTTGTCTGTTATTTGTTTAATTCTCGCCTTCTTTTGTTTATGTCTCCCAATTTTTCTCCCTTTCCTTCCATTTGTCTTTTACTTTCTCCATATTCCCGTTTTGTATTGCACGTATTGATTCTTCTAATAGTTCTTTTTTTCTGATCCACCTTTTTTTTTTTTTATCATTCCCTTTTCCCTTTCCCTTTTCTTCCATTTGTTCTTTACTTTTTCCTTTTTCCAATGTTGTATTTCACCTACCATATCCTTCCGTCTTTCATTTCTCTCCGTCCTTTCCATTCGTTCAATTTCATTTCACAGCATTACATCACCCAAGCTACTCCTTTCTTTCTGCCTCATTTCTTAACTACACTACACCAGTCAAACAAAAGAAGTAGGAGCCAAGGTGAAGTAGGGTGGAACATATGAGATTCTAACAAAGGTGTCTCGAGTTCTACCCTCCCAGACTGGCAACTGCTTGGTCTCTCGTTTTTTTTTTTTTTTTTTTTTTTTTTTGTGACATTTCGTTCTTCCTTCTCTCTCGTTTTTTTTTTTTTTTTACTTTATATTACACTTATTTCTCATTCGCCCTTGTGTCTTCCTTTTATCGGCTTGTCTCTTTTACTTTCTCATTTTTATCTACGAACACTCATTTTCGCATTCATAGTTAGTAGTTTTCCGGGGAGGGGCACTAACCCTACGCCAACCCACATGTTGTCACATGGGGAACACGTGTTGGTTAGTTATAAGGTTACCACCCAGCGTTGTCAATGATTTCCTGGTTTACAGGAAATTAATTGGTTTGCCACTCAGTGTAGAGCTACTCTAAAATAGAGTACCGCTACACTGAGTGGATGATGGGCACCCCAACCTACCACATTGGTTTGGCCATGTAGATAGGATGGACACCGAGAGATTGACTAGAAGGGTGTATGTGAATGAGGTGGAGGAGGGGAGAGGGAGGAGTAGGCCAAGGATGAGATGGAGAGATGGAGTGGAGAGGTATATGAGAGAGGGCTTTGTGAGCTGGGGGGACGGCGGTGAAACGGCGGGGGACAGGCCGAGAGGGAGACTTTTTTTTCTCTTTTTTTTTGGCCGCCCCTTACGGATTGAGGTGTCTGGCAATAGATAAACAGACTTGTCATTTTCTTTCAGTTCTCTCAATTTATTGCTGCGTTCATTTTTTCCTATTTTTTCACTATTTCTCATTATTTTTTTCAATTATGCCTTTATTTCCCTTTCTTCCTCCTTTGTTCGTTGTATTAAAGCATTGCAACGTACAATATAGGAGGCAAGGTGAAGTAAGGCCATTATCGTCAATACTGACCTACATCATCATCATCATAATCAGCATCACTGTCATCATCAATTACATTTTCATCTCAGTATCGTCACCACCATCATTTTCCATACAATGTGTGGGCGGGTCCAACCGGAAGTTCTTCATCACTGTAACCCTGTCATGATCACAGGACAAAGTCAAAGGTCAACGTGTGTGTGTGTGTGTGTGTGTGTGTGTGTGTGTGTGTGTGTGTGTGTGTGTGTGTGTGTAAGAAGGAACTAAAACAGATTTGTCCTGACTGGGATCAAACTTGGTGGTTAAGTTGAGGGTCACCAGAGAGGTTGACCTGTTGTAATTTAGGATAGGTCAGAGGTCAAGGTCACGTGGCAAGGCCAATTTAAATTTTTTATCCGATATGTGCTGAATTTTGTGGAAATGTTAAGGACAAAACAAGAATAAGGAAATTCGATTATGAGAAAACTCAGTCCTAGGTCTTTATCACGGGCAAAGGTCAAAGGTAAAGATGGCTGGGTAAAGTCAACTCAGTGTTTTGATTTGATTTGAACCAAAGATGGTGAAAAGGTTCAAGGTTGGCCAAGAATGAAATAATTTGATTTGGATGTAATCTGCTGGAAGTCCAGGTCACAGAGCAAAGCCAAATATTTAGCTCTTAGGCCAGATGCTGAGCGTGGGTGTTGCTGTGCCTGTATGCTCTGGTTTATTGTGTTTTCTTTTTCTTTTTTGTTTGTCCCCTGTTTTTTTTATCTTTTCTTTATATCTCCTGCCTTTTCCGTTTTCTTCCTTTCCCTTTGTTTCATTCTCCGAGTACTGTTTTTCCATCTTCGTTATCACCAGCGAGCAAACGATGTTTACTCTCAGTTTAGTTTGGAAATGAGCTGCCTGGCCTGCCAACCCGGTCCGACCCGACCATCTCGCCAAGCAGAAGCTAAAAACTTTATTCCCCTGTGAAGTAGAGTTGAAATTCTTTCTGCATGTGATACGCATATTTAATAAATACTTTATCAACTAAATGCTTACCCATAAAGGTGTAGGGATCCCTTGGAATCTCGAGTTTTCCAAAAAAGTGTTTGGTTCTAATTGGTGAACGTTTCAATTACGAAATTAGAAAACATTTCTATCTCATCACTGTGTTTTTTGGCATCAGCTCTAGCAATTAAATATCGGAGATTCCGCCAATAACATTACATCAGAGGTAAATTGTGATAACATGGCGCTAGCTCGCTCGTCACGCTTTCACTAAGTTCAGTGTACTGGTTTATCCTTCTGCTACTTCATTTTCCTTCTTTTTTTCGCCATCCTTTCTTTCTTCTTTCTATACTTCTTTTTCTCTGCCACCTTTCTATACAATCATACAGTCTGATAAGATGCATGAGAGATAGGAGGCGAGAAGGACAAAAGTTGTCATGGTCAATACTAACCTATGTCATCGTCACCATCACTGCTGCCATCATCATCATCATCATCATCA